>NC_084499.1:9256152-9559182 GCF_030035675.1 Rhineura floridana
ACTTGACATTGCATATGATGCCAGGTGTGTGGCAGGTGGATGTGGTTTGTGGAAAATGGCCTTTTGGGGAAAATTAGGACCCCTGCTGCAGATTCCCCACTGTTGGGCTACAGGCACACATAAGAAGGGACTCTTAACTTCACACAGTCGACTAGATTCTAGCCACACAAGTGAGAGGCAGCTGTACGCACGCACGCACGCACGCACGCACGCACGCACGCACGCACGCACGCACGCACGCACGCACGCACGCACGCACGCACGCACGCACGCACGCACGCACGCACGCACGCACGCACACACACACACACACACACACACACCCCCACAGGGCTCTGTACTTCTGGCAGGCAGGCAAGAGGTATTATCATAATTCAAGGACGCATTCCATCCAGGCAAAAGCACTCCAGGAAGGAGAAGGCTGTGCAGCCTGCATGCAGAGATGCTCCTTAAGAACGTAAGAGACCTGCTGGATCAGACCAATGGCCCATCTAGTCTAGCATCCTGTTCTCACAGTGACCAACCCAACCAGATGCCTATGGGAAGGAAGCCCACCAGCAAGGCCTAAGTGCAATAGCACTTTTGCCTCCTGCAGTTTCCACTGATAGTCTTGCTCTCCATGCTTTCGTCCAATCCTCTTTTAAAGCCACCCATGCTGGTGGCCATGGCTATCTCCTGTAGGAGCAAATTCCATAGTTTAACTATGCGCTGCATGATGGAGTTTCTGACTGTCTGAGAGTAGGGCGGATTGATCCTGCAGGTGGTGCTAGTTAAGAGCCTTATATTTGTAAAGTATAGAGAATATTAGGTATTTGTAATTGAGAGGAATGTTAATTATGTATGTTATGGTACCATATAAGAAAAGGTTTCTTCTAAAATGAAAATGCATAAAAAAGAATTTTTGGGGAAAGCATCACTTTCTACAGTCTTTAGAGGTATGACGTACAGGCTGTTTAAATTGAGAGGGGTCAGATGAGGAGACAGCTTCCTCTGCCACTGGGACAAAGGACTGGTTATGGATAATTTGATTCCCAAAGGCTACGTTTTTGCTACAAACAAACTAGCTCATTTTAAATACTCACTATTTCTCCTGGTTGGGAGTAAATATTCAGTGTTGTAGTGGCCACCAAAAAGCACTGTTTTGCCAAAAGTTCTACAAAGGATGCATCAGAGGAGATGGGCTCAGGGGGTGCTGATGATTTTATCTTGGAGGGGATGGGAAAAGAGCACCTTCAGCATCGGCTCATGATTAAGAACGAGTACTGAAAATCAGTTTGCCACTGTGCTACTAAAGGCCAGTTTGTCCTTTTGGGCTGTTTTGAGATATTATCAACATTACATTGCCTTGCTTTGGGTGCAGTTCAGAAACTAAACCAGTTGAAGAACCTGGTCTCTTCCTACCCCTCATGTGCTGGACTCGCAAAGATCACAACACCAACATGCCCTACCTAAACATGCCATGTGCTGGCTTATCCTACTCCTACTCCAGATATAGCACTGCTGTCAACCATGCACCCAAAATGTGCTGCTTAATGGCATCATTACTGTTCCACTCCAGATTGCTAACAGATGTTCTTGGTAAACTTCAGAGCAGATGAAATGCTGAAGGAAATGAAGCAGAGATCTTTAAAGTGGTGTGGTTGCTTGCAAGCACTGGAAATTGCAATGTCTTTGAAATGAACCCTTTGTTGCGAGATAAAGGACAATGGAGTCATAGTACAGTAAAGCAGGTATTGTCAGTAAAATAAAATAAAAACACACCACGCTGCTTTCACAGGGCCATTCACCTTCCATGAAAATGGGCACTTTTTAGAGACTTTAAAGCAGCCTTTCCCAACCAGTATGCCTCCAGATGTTGTTGGACCACAACTCCCATCTTTCCTGACCATTGGCAATGCTGGCTGAGGCTGATGGGAGTTGTAATTGAACAACATCTGGAGGCACACTGGTTGGGAAAGGCTGCAAAGGATGGGTGGACTAGGGATGGAGAGATCCACCATTTTCAGTTCTCTTCATTTCCCATTTTTCCAATTCAGTTCTCCACATTTATGCAGTAGGGTTTTTTTTTTAATGAATACTCTTCAGCATTTTAGTGTAAATTTCTCCTACTAAATACATTTTTGTATGCAATTTTGCCTAGTGGACACATTTTTGTAAGCATTTTCTCCTAATATAATGCATGTTGGTATGTTATTTTCATTAAGATGTTCATTGTTATGCAGTCTCCCCTAATTTATGCATTTTTGTAAACATTGTTTGGTTGGGCAACTGCATTGCACAATTTGGAGATGTTTGAATTTCAAAGGATGGCTGCGTTTCATTTCTTGAATTGTTTCAGAAAGTGTGAATTTGATAGATTTGGCTTTAAATGCTAACATAAATTTGCCATCCATCGCTAGCCATGTTAAAGATACAGAGGACCTCTTGGTTGCCAGGCCCGGCCTCCAAGAGGTCTTTTGTATTTTTAAAAGTTGTGCAGGGGGAAGGGAGAATTCCACCTTGTGGTTTTTCCCATTACAGGGTTGCAAGAACACCTGCACTTGGCTGACTTTCTCTTCTCCTATAGATACAGTGTCAGTCTCAGGCCATGAACCTGGCAACCCTACGACTGGGGAAGTGGTAGTAATTACCAGATCCTCTTCCAAGAAAAACAAGGCAAAGCAAGGCAGAATCCTAGATAGCTCCTAGTGGGTCCTGCTGGCTGAACTTTGGGAGATGTTGCTTCAGCTAGTGTTGTATTGAAACCTGTCCTCCAGTTTCTCAAAACATGGTCATCCCCTACATAAAAGGCTTCCAAGTTTAGGCCTCTTTCAGGGTGCTTCAGGATTTCTATAGAGTTTTGGTGGCTGTGGAGTTGAGCTTCCCTTATCACTGTGAGTGATGTGCCTCTTTTCTTTCCATTAAGCATTTCGCTAGCATCCTGCAAGCCTCCTTAGCTGCCTGTCTTTCCTGATATGACACAGTTTTTTCCCCCAAGGGAGTTTCTTCCTTTCACATTTTCTTAAGCTCTGAAAGTAAAAACGTCTTCACTTGAAAAACAGCATCAGCAGCAAATGAACAGCTGACCAAGTGCACAATGGATAGCCTCCACACCCTTCTGCACTTGCAGGGAAGCTCAGCTGAGGACATCATGAAGTCTTCAGGAAGCATGGGTACCTGGGAAGGTTGCATCATGCAGCCTACTGAAGATATTATTTATATATGGGGACAGAAAGGAGGATACTCAGAAATCTCCCTACCAGCTTGAAATTAAGGTAAATTACAATAAAACTCTGCACCCTGCCCATGAATATTATACTGGAATTCTTTCCCCTTTGCTACTTCTTGAGTGCAGTTTCTTTTTTCATTAATTGATAGAGAATGCTATATGAAAACAACTGCAGGAGAGATTGTTGGGACAACATTAGCCCTCAGTGATAGACCTGAGCAATCTGAAGATTTGAGAAAGCTGGCAAGGCCGTCCCTTCCAGTGGCCCTGCCCCCTAGGGAGAGCTGTCAGTAGATCTTAAAGGGACCATAGGTGATGCTGCTGTCTGATGTTCCTGTGTGGATGTGAAACAGGAGATGCTATAGGGACGTCATTCATCTGCAGAGTCCTGAAGATGATGGGAGAACGTGGCCTTAGGCCAGGATGGTGTGGAAGGGCATATTCTAGGGTAAAGAGTGCATAAAAAGCATATTCAGTATTACTGAAAACAAGATATACAAATGCATTGGGTTTTCTCCAACTGAGTTCTACACAGAGTAGACCCACTGAAATAAATGGATCTAAGCTAGTCATGCTCATTATTTTCAGTGGGTATACCCTTAGCAGGACAAACCCTGAGCACAAAGCTTTATTTTAGGGAAGATTACTTTGCAAAAATGTGTATATTAGGTAAAATTACATACAAAAACATGTATTAAGAGGAATTCAGACTAAAATGCTGATGAATTTTCATGACTTTAAAAAAAAACCCAAACCGATGTGGAAATGTGAACTTAAGTTTTAAAAATGAGAAGCTGAGAGATCTGTCCATCCCTATTGTGAGCAGGGGTGTAGTCGTCTAGGGTCTCAGGGAGTCTTAGATCCTTTACTTTTTTGGGAGAAGGGTCCCAGCAGGGCCCCTATGTCTCCAGCAACCTACAAGCCAATCAGCATGAATGGACAGTCTGTTAGCCACTAAGAAGAGTATTCTGACATGCTTCCTTGTCCTTTCCTGATGATAGGAGCCAATTACTGTGAAAGTAGGGGAGACAGCCACTGAGAAGACTCTTCTCAGCAGCAGACACTCTTCCCTTTCATGCTGACTGGCTCCTAGCGTTGTCTTGTTGTGGGAGAAGGTATTAGCAGGGATCTCATTCTCAACCCAGCAGAAAAAGAAAAAAGGGGGGATGTGGCTTTGACTATCATGAAGAGACCCTGCACTTCTGAATTTGCAGCTACATTACTGATTATGAGTTTCATGAATCTGCCACAGGGACCATGATGCTGGGGACATGACACAGCCACAGAAAAATGGCAATCTGCAGTGGTGGCCTCTCATTTGTTGTGGAATGCCCCAGAATGATGTGATATCAACAGAATTGTGGTGGTGGTGGAAATGGTGGCTTCCAGGAGAATCTGACTGTTAATTCTCCTGCCACTGGAGGCAGCTAAACTGCCCCTGATCCCCAAATGGCATGAATGGGTATTAATGGGAGCACCAAAAACCATACCCATTTGGACCATACCCTCTGTGTTTTGAAACAAGTTGATATTGACCTATGGTCCCCATTCCTTCCATATTGTTCTTTGTTCCAAAATGAATGGAGGGAAGTGACCCTCTTCCCCCCACATGCTATCAATGCTCTGCATGTGGAAGGTCCCAGGTTCAACCCCTAGCATTTCCAGGTGGGGCTGGGAAGGTCTGAAATCCTGGAGGGCTGCTGCCAACACTGAGCTACATGGTCTGTTGGCCTGACTTGGTGTAAGGCAATGTCCTGTGCTCCTATCCCAGAATGAATGATTATTGAACCAAATGGGCCCACTGAGATCATTGTTTTCATTCGTCGTAGAATGGATGGAGATTCCTAGTGAACAGTGGGGAAAGGCAGAAACCCAGCTGCCCAGAGCTACATGCTAGGCCTTCTCAGACTGTGTGGTAGTCCCAGCTTTCAGATACGCTGTATGGGTTTGTCTCCCCCTTCTCCATTGCAAGAGGGCCGTGGGGATGCGAGTTGTCTCTGCTGTTTCTTTCCCACTCTGCGTCCTGTTTCTCACCATTACTACAAACCCCAATTCCGAGTCAGATAGTAACTTCACAGCTGAGAAGCAAATGGCAGTGCTATTAGCTATCCAGTGGAGAAAAGAGCTGAAGTGTGGAGGGGTTTCCCCCCTCCTTTTCGTATAGCTAGCATGGCTTGGAGGCCAAGGAGAGAATGGATCAACGAAGATGCAAGGGAGGGGGGGCACAGGGTTGAGGACAGAAAGGCAATGTGTAATGGAATGGAAAGAAAAAGAGGAGAGAGAATGAGATGGAAAAATAGAGATGTACGACACCGGAGAATTTCAGTGAAATGAGGTTGTCATCAAGTACACTGTGGGCTTAGAATGTGGGGAGGGGGCTCCCTGCTGAAATCATAACAGGGTTGTGTTATGGTGCTATCTTTTGGGGGGGTGGCTGTGTGTCTTTTTCTCCTATCTTTCCTTCTCTTCAGGACTAGATTATCTCCTTTGTGCAAGAACCCCTTTTTTCCTGATGCTTTGATTGCTTCCTTTAATGAAGGAAATCAGATTTATACAGATAGTCTCTCTCTCTCTCTCTCTCTCTCTCTCTCTCTCTCTCTCCCACACACACACACACATGAAAATGTACAACATGGCAAGATCCACAGTAACAACCCAGCAACCCCTAACATCATCATTCCAGAGGCACAACCAAGCTAGACTCCCCATCTGTACAGATAATAGGTGCTCTTGCACCTTTGAGATTAACCAGCACACTTTTTTATAGGCAACATCGCACTTCAGCATGAAGCAGGCGGAGAAGATAGTAGACACAAGGCTTTAGTCACGGCGGCAGCAAAGCCAAGTTCTCAAGGTGAGAATGGAAGATTAAAGAGAAGGAAGTCTGGGGGTGCCATTCCAAAGGAGGCGTGCCAAAGCTTGCCTCTGCAGACGTCTCGGAAAAGCCATGCAGTTTTTACTGGATGAGGGGAACACATGGCTGTTTGCAGAGTTAATTTGTCACCTTATTTATGTACTGTGTATTTATTTATATCTAGGTCATTTGGCCAAGGGTCAGACCTCCTGGAGCAATCCAGGGCGATCAGGGGATGGGGAAGCAGGAGCTTCGGCTTTGCACCCCTGATCCCAGCAGGGGAACACACTGAGCCAGCCAGTGAGCAGAGGATTCAGTCCTGCTAGCTGCAGGGGTTTGCTGCACCAGTGTGTTCCCTCCAGGGAAGGTCTTTGCAAAACAGCACCCAGCAGAATTGAACCCTCCTGCTCTCTACAGTGTGGCCCTTCTTTGCATGCAGAAGGTCCCAGGTTCAATCCCCAGCATCTCCAGGTAGGGGTGGGAACATCCCCTGTCTGAAATCCTGGCGAGCCACTGCCAGTCAGTGTAAGCAATACTGAGCTACATGGACCAATGACCTGGTTCAGTAGAAGGCAGCTCTCTGTTTCTGTGGTCCCTGTCTTTCCTTAGTGGAACACGTTGATGAGCCCTCTACTCCAGCTACATTTCGCCTCCTCCAAATCTTTCCCTAACTCTTTTCTCCTTTTTCAACCCCAGGCTTCATGCAAGATACTTGATAACCATTATTTCTACTAACTGCTTGGCCGAGGTCATGGAGCTTTCTTCATTTTCTGTTCTATTGCAAAAACAGCCTCTGCATACAAGAAGCTTCATTAGTAAATATTGATGTGCGACAGGCTTTGGGTGTGCATAGATTACCCCGATGCGTCAAGCCGCAGGAATGACAAATAGCCCACTGAGTTGTAAGGTCTCATGTTAATGTAAGCAAGAAAACTAAGTGGACCCAACTTGGTGGTGGTGGGCGGAATAATTAGCGGCAAATCCAGTGCCAGATCCTAAGTCACCAAGCTGGAGAGGAAAGCTAGGTGGAGATTTCAGGGACACTGCTAGCAGGGAGGGAGGGAGGGAGGGAATGTCTGTCCTGAGATCACCTAACATGAACCAAAGCTGGTAAGATCCACATCTCCATCCCTTTTGTGTCTATAGCAGGGGGGGTGACAATCATGTCTGACAAAGGAGCATGCAGCACACCTACCTTCTCCCCCTCCTCGTCAGTCTGTCACATTACCTGCTTTTCTCTCGTCCCAGTTTGAGTGCTGTAAGTGAGCCAGCAACAAGGGAGAGTGGATGGAGCAGTGTAGAAGCAGTCATAAGGTGCAGGAGGTTCATCTCCAAGGTGCTTCTTTTACTGTTATATAATATCTCAACCTGTTAAATAATATTTCGACCACTGACCCAGCTTTATATGTGAACATGTTGAGCTGTTTTATTGTTCTTAAAGGGTTGCTTCTGAGCTTCGCCATTGAGGAGTGAGTTGGCATGGGGCCTTCATGTTCCATGTCAGTGTAGCACTGAATACCAGTTTCTGGGAAACAACAGCAGGAGAGGTCCTTCCTTCCTTCCTTCCTTCCTTCCTTCCTTCCTTCCTTCCTTCCTTCCTTCCTTCCTTCCTTCCTTCCTTCCTTCCTTCCTTCCTTCCTTCCTTCCTTCCTTCCTTCCTTCCTTCCTTCCTTCCTTCCTTCCTTCATTCATTCATTCATTCACTGGATCAATGCCAGGGGTGGGGAATCTCAGCCCTGGGGGCCAAATGTGGCCACCTAGGCTTCTCTCCCTGGGACATGCCCTTCATTAGTACTGTTTTGCAACTCCGCAATGTGTTGAATGAATGTGTCACCTGGCTGGAATGTGTCCTTGAATTCCAATAATGGCTCTGGCTAATCAGAATGGAAGATCAAGGGGTGGTGGTGTGTGTGTGTGTGTGTGTAAATAGAGGCAATATGCTTCTGGACACCAGTTGCTGGAAACCGCAGGAGGGGCGAGTGCTCTTTCACTCAAGTCCTTCTCTTTGGCTTCCCATGAGCATCTGGTTGGCTACTGTGAGAACAGGATGCTGGACTAGATGGGCCGCTGGCCTGATCCAGCAGGCTCTTCTTCCCATATCCAGTCTCATTTTTCCAATCTTAAATTCAGTTCTCCACATTTCTGTAGGAATTTGCCATTTAAAAAAAAAAAAAAAAAACCTCATGAAAAATCTCCAGCATTTTAGTGTGAATTTTTCCCAATAAGCACATTTTTGCCAGCAGTTCCTCATCCCATAATGCATTTTTGTTTTGTTATTTTCACTCCTATGTTCATTTTTGTGCACACTTTCCCCTAACAGGTGCATTTTTGTGAACATTGGTTGGTTGTTTCAGAAAATGTGAATTTGACAGATTGGGCTTGAAATGCAAACATAATCAGACTTCTCACCCATCCCGTGCCTATAGCCATATGTGTATGTAGGTTTATTTGTTATGATATTCATCGGTATGGAGTACTATCACCTCTTGTTTTGATGTCCATGCTGGCCAATTTGTGCTGGCACTTACGACACTTTTATCAAGGTATGAATACCAGCAACTCATTTTTTTACCAAGAAAGGTGCGTGTGATTACATACAAAAACTATGTTCTAATAGCAAACATACACTCAGATGTATATTTCTGTTATCCTGTTTTAATTGTAAAGGGCTGTAGCTCAGTGGAACAGGATCTGCCTTGCATGCAGAAGATCCCAGTTTCCGTCCCTGGCATCTGCAGGTAGGATGACGAATGTCCGCCGTCTGACACCCTGGAGAGTCACTGCCAGTGAATGAAAATAAATTTAAGCTTGATGGACCAATGGCCTGACTCTGTACAAAGTAGCTTCCTATGTTCCTAAAAAGCAAACCACAATAAAACCACCTCTTGACTGTACTTTATAATCTGTAAATGACTTTTTTTAATAGAAGTCCCAGCATCCCCAGTCTACCTCTTCATCCAAGAGGGTGGCCACCATTATTGATCATGGCACTCAACTGGCATGCCTCATGCTGAATGTAGGATGTTGAATGGCAGTAGAGAAGATGTTCTTCTCTTGTTCCCTTAATTTCCCTGATCTTATTGTTGGCAGAGCTGGCTCAAAGAAAGAAAGAAAGAAAGGAAGGAAGAAAGGAAGGAAGAAAGAAAGGAAGAAAGAAAGGAAGGAAGAAAGGAAGAAAGAAAGGAAGGAAGGAAGAAAGGAAGGAAGGAAGAAAGAAAGAAAGAAAGAAAGAAAGAAAGGAAGGAAGGAAGGAAGGAAGGAAGGAAGAGCTGTGTGTGAGGGGAAGACAAATGAAAAAGCAGATTCCTAAAGTGCCCTGACTAATCCCTTCTTCATAATTGAAAGGCTGAGGTATGAAAGGGACACAGCAGGCCGGCAGGAACTGCACAATCATTTGTGCAAATGGTAATTTCAGTTTTCAGTCTGTCATATCCATAAACCTAATGTGCTTGGGCCTGACGTGACTTATAGTAAACTTTTCCTCCCAGGGGGCTTCATGCCAGTTTGATGCAATGCTCGGAAATCAGAGAGTGGTGGAATTGCTTGAGATGCTTGTGTTCACTCTTTCTATCATTCTCTCTGCTGAGCTGATGGGCAAAAACCTGGTCTGATTACGACAGATTTGAGGGAATTAAAAAGAAGAGCCATGCCGTGTTGAGAGAGGGAGAGAGGAGGAGGGAGAAACCGTTTCAGTTCCCGGAGAGCCTTTTCACTGGCCTTGTTGTATTTATACAGTTGAACATGGCAATTTTTCTTGGTAAATAAAGAGATGTTGCTTTATGCTAATTCCCCGGGAAGCATGTTCCAAATGTTCTCATGTCCAGGGACAGGAATCAGTTCAGATTTATAGGCAAACCTATCTCATTCACACTTTCTGAAACAATACAAGAACCCAAACACAGCCATCCTTCAAAATGCACCTTTTTCAAAACTTGCAAATTTCTCAAGGCAAGTCATGTGTACAGAAATATATATACACTAGGGAAAGTGTACACAAAAGTGCATATGTAAGTGAAAGCATACAACAGTGCGTTATATTCAGGAGACGTGCTTTGCAAAGCTGTGTAGATTAGGCAAAATTGCATACAAAAATGTGTACATTAGGAGAAATTTGCACTAAAATGATTATGAATTGTCTGTCAGGACTTTTTTTTTTTAAGCAAACTGGTGTCAAAATGTGGAGAACTGGATTCAAAAGTGGAAAATGAGAAACAGAGAGAAACCAAACTGACAGATTCATTGCTCCTTTTGCATTAGGGGCATTCTGCTCAGCGGCCTGTTCTTATGAACTGAGTCGAGGCAGCAGAACACAAATGCTCCATCTACTAGGGTCCTGCTTGCGGGCTTCCCCCAGGCATCTGGATGGCCACTGTGAGAACAGGATGCTGGACTAGATGGGCCACTGGCCTGATCTAGCAGGCTCTTCTTATGTTCTTATGTACTCCAGGACGTCTTATCCAAGTCACTTTAGGGCCTAGACACGCAAACAGACAATGTCCAGCTTCTGCCAATTACCCTAGTCTGAGTTGGAAATATCTTATTGTAGGAGCTGATTATCCTGAACCTTACTTTGAAATTACCCATAAGCGTTCTTTACTCAGTTAAGTGGTTGTGATGTCCACCAATTTTGACGGCTTTAAAAGAGGATTAGACAGATTCATGGAGGCTAAGCCTGTCAGTGGCTACTAGCCATGATGACCATATTCTCCCTCTACTGCAGCCTTTCCCAACCAGTGTGCCTCCAGATGTTGTTGGACCACAACTCCCATCAGCCTCAGCCAGCATTGCCAATGGTCAGGAAGGTGGGAGTTGTGGTCCAACAACATCTGGAGGCACACTAGTTGGGAAAGGCTGCTCTACTGTGTGAGACAGTATGCCTCTGAATGCCAGTTGCTGGGAATCACAAATGGGAAGAGTGTTGTTGTGTTCAAGGTCCTGCTTGCAGGCTTCCCAGAGGCATCTTGTTGGCCACTGTGAGAACAGGATGCTCGTCTATGATGGACCTGATCCAGCAGGGCTTTTTTTATGTTCATTTCAGAATAGGCTCAGCAGTTATAAGCATCATCAGAAAATGGTCAAATATATACCCAGGTTCTGTCTCAAAATTGTCACCTTTCCAGAATAACAATTCTTTTTAGGATGTATGTGATTTCCCATGAAACCACTTTGTAGTGTGGTTTGGACAGGGCAATTATGGTCATCATGATGGAGAGAAATTTGAAAACTTGACCACCTCCTTCTCAGAGCAAAAACAACTGGGGAAAAAGGGGGGGTGATCTGGATGGGTCACAGCCACTACACAATACATTTTAATAAAACTATTGAGAAAAATTGACTTAAGTAAAGAAGTTACTCACCAAATTAAAGGTTGGTGTTTGGGTAACTTAGCTGAGAGTAAAGAACTGACATTAAATACTTTCTGTGCGTGCATCTACATGGCACCTGACTTGGAGTGCCAGGTCTGCTGAATGCCAATTATGCATGCTCAGCATCTTATTCTACATCCAAATCAATTCATAATACATGCCACACTTACTACTACTCTGCTCTCCAGTGAGCTGGCCCTTAAAATCCTTCAGTTCTGAGGCACGTATCACAGAATCTGCCTATTGTTGCTTTAGCCTAAACCTACTCAGTTCCTCCTCCTTGTTTTCATAATCTTGAAAACAAAATGATTGTTTCAGTGTTTTGAGAAGGAGCCCCCCCCAGCCTTTCCCCTGGGGTAAATTTCAGTCATGTCACTCCAGCCTGATGAAATGGAACGACTGGGGAATGGACGCTTGCCCAGGCCTGTAAGTCTAGCGTTGCAAAAATGGCTCCCCAGATAATACTAGTTGGGTGAAATCAGGAATGAGGCTCCCCACTGGAGTCTTTTTCTCACAATGACCACCCCTTTATTGTTCTCTGCTAAGCCTGACACCTCATGCTTCTGCTGCTAATTAAATGAACTAGAGACCAAAGAGGTTAACAGCTAGGAAATAACCCATAATTTTCCTTATGATTTATTCCACCATGCGGGTTCAGTGCTTGGTTGCCTTGGTTCTTTCCACGTGATCTGCTCTCCCTTCCTTGTCCATTCAGGCATAGAAATAAGAATGCCTTTCGGAGGATGGGGAGAGAGGGGTGTACTAATTAGGAATGCTTGAGGAAATTCGATTTCTGTGAATTCCAGTGCAATCTAACCTCATCTGCAACCCCCAGACTAATGTATGAATCCGAATGTAATTAGCCTTTGGATTTCATACTTCTCCAAATTTTGTAATACACTTCTCGGTTCAAGTTCTGTACCAAAGTGCATTGAAAAAGTCATATTTTAGGATGAAATGTTTAGGATTGCGGTAGAATACATCAAAGAAGGCAAAGAAGGATGTTTTTAGAAGAAAAATGGGATCCTAGGAAGTTGCCTTATACTGAGCCAGACCATTGGTCCAACTAGCTCAGGATTGCCTACACAGACTGGCAAGGGCTCTTCAGGGGGTCTCTTCCAGGCTGACCCGGGGATGCTGGGGGTTGAAATTGAGACCTCCTGCAATCAAAGCAGATGTTCTATCACTGAGCTACAGCCCTCCCCAAAGGATGGAGGGGGGTACTAATTAGGAATGCTTGAGGAATTCAGTTTCTGTGAATTCCAGTGCAATCTGACCTCATCTGCACCTCCCAGTCTATATGTACAGATCAGAATGTAATTAGCCTTGGGATTTTTTTACTTTTTCAAATTTTGTGATACACTTTTCAGTTCAAACTATGTAGCAAAGTGTATTTAGAAAGACGTGGTTTAAGATAAGATATATTTAGAAATGCATACAATGAGAGAAACGCTAGGAAAGCGTATTTTGGTGACAAAATATTATTTAAATACAGTTTTTATGTAGACTGTTTTTTTTAAAAAAAAAAAAAGATTACTCCAGAAATGGAAGAGAAAGGAGTTAAGAATCAGATGAATAAATGGCATGGACTAGAAATAAACTGAATTAGCCATACCTAGGAGGAAAAAGAAAATCCATTCATCAGTACTCTTGTACCATCGAATTGTTCCCTCTATTGCCAGCACTGTGTGTCATTGGTTATGTAGTTAAAACAGTACCATCAATGCAGAAGAAGGAGGGCAGAGACCATGAGGTTGGCAAAAGTCCAAAACTATTTAGGGAAAACTCATGTCATGCCTAGCCCTGACCTGATGCCGAACACTGAGTCCTCAGAGGACAAACCAGATGTTCCATGGGCTGAGGACACTGAGGAGCAAGCAGGGTTTCCTGGAACAAGTGCTGAGGATCCCCTTGAGGGGCCCTCTGGTGGAAGACCTGCTGGAGAAACCCTTGGAGTTGTCACAGGAGGAGGAGGTGGAGCCACCACTCAGTCCTTAAGAACTGCCAGTGCCAAAAGATCTGATTCTGGGCTGAAGAATGCCGACGTAGCATGCATTTGCAGACCCAGAGTTATAGTGTAAGGGGTCTACTCATGAGTAAGCAACCCCTGGAACTTCTTTACCACCAGCAGCTGGGGAGGTGTAGGATGTGGTCTAGGAGATCAGAGTATATGAGGTTTCCCTCCTGAGCCTTGCAGGTACTGGAAACATCACAGGTCTCTGAGTTTGGTGTGTTAGAGCTATTATTTATTTATTAAATTTATATCCCATCCTTCTTTCCAAAAGGAGCCCAAGGCAACAAACAAAAACACTTTAAAACATCTTAAAAACAAAAGACTTCAGAGCATATTAATACAAAACATCTTTAAAAGAACAGCTTTTTAAAAAATATTAAAAAGCAATTCCAGCACAGGCACAGACTGGGATAAGGTCTCTAGTAAAAAGGCTTGTTGAAAGAGGAAGGTGTTCACTAGGTGCTGAAAAGATAACAGAGATGACGCCTGCCAACTATTTAAGGGGAGGGAATTCCAAGCTTGCTGCATGGCCATTGATGTTAACCTTGCTTGGTGAGTACTTTGCTGAGAGGTAGATACTGACTGGGACCCCAGACCCTGAAGATACCCACTGGAGTATGACTACTCATAAGAGTGGATGGGGGGGGGAACTAAAATAATGGGAACTGAATGTGCTCAGTTAAGTATGAAATGCAGTCTCTTGAGATGGAAGGGAGGAGAAAATTGGGATGGGGAACGGAATAGAGTGGCTGGAATTCCACACTACAACATTTTGTTGCAGCCCATCTTCCTCCTAGAACCTATTACTGACTTCAGCATTTGAGGGGGGGAAATGCTCTTGAAGGTAAAGAATGAAAAAGTCAAAATAAACCTGAAGTCACGTCCTGCACTAAAATTATTCTCTCTTTTCCTCTGCTCCCTTCAAAGTTTCCTTTTTTTAAAAGAAAGAAATTGCTGTCACATTATGATCCACTCAAAGCTCGCTGCTTCTTTTTCTAAATCCCCTCTGTTGCATGAAGGAGTAATGGGAGAAGCTATATTTAAGGGTCTTTAGAAGAAGAGGAGCCAACCACTTTATGGGCACTGCTCTCTGCCATATGGTAGCCTTTCAAATCCTTCCCCTCCATCTCACTTTCCACTTTTCAGCAATTCTGAAATTGCCTCTGAGTTTGGGGTTGGGTTTAAGTTTTCCTCATAATGGGATCAGAAGAAACTTCCTTATGGAGAGTGAAAGGTGGGCTGAGGTGTTGCCGGGCTCGTGAGGCACTGCTGTTCCACCCAAGCCTTCTTACTTGCAGCAAGGGATGGGGGAGAAATGTGATTCCATTTGCATTCAAAGCCAAATCTACCAATGATCTCTGCCAGGCCCCCTCTACAATGAGTTTCCACCGGGCCATGAAGACCTGGCTCTTCAGGCAGGCCTTTGGTGTGGGTTAGATTTTATCATTATCGCTTTAGATTTTAATGTTATTGTATTGGTGTGTCATTTTATGTTATTTTGTTCATTTTGTACGTCGCCCAGAGTGGCTGGATGGCCAGCCAGATGGGCGACTAAGAAATCCAATATTTAAAATTAAATTAAAGTTCACATTTTCAATATGCGGACCAAAACACAGCCATCCTTCAAAATTCACACTTATCTGAATATTGCAATGTGGTTCTCAACCAAGTAAACATTACAAAAACGCACACATTAAGGGAAAGTGTGCATGCAAAATGAATGTATTTATTAAAATAACATAAAAATGCATTGTATCATGAGAAGCTGCTTGCAAAAAAAAAATCTACATTGGTCAGAACTGCATACAAAAAATGTGTTTGTTAGGAGAAATTTGCACTAAAATGCTGAAGAGGTTCCATAAGGATTTTTTTTTTAAATGCAAATTGCTGCCAAAATGGGATGAACTGTATTTAAGATTGGAAAAATAAGAAACTGGAAGAACAAAAATTAATAGATCCTTTCATTCCCACTTATAATAATAATAATAATAAAATTTTATTTAGCGGACGCCCACCTGTCCAACTGAACGGACACTCTGGGCGACGTACAATATAAAATACAATATAAAATACAATCTGCTGGCACTGGCTGGCAGCTTCCTCCTCCTCAGTCTCATTGTTGTCCTTGTAGAACTCAGCAGGGAGGAGGATGGGAACAAAACTGGAGTTAGTTGCCTCTGCCTGTCATTGACTCTGGCTCTGCCTACTGTTGGCCTTCCTGATTTCTGCCCTACCAGCCACCAATGGGTGCTCCATAGACACCCTAGAAAGCAGCTGCCAGTCAAAGTAGACGTTACTGAGCTAGATGGTCCAATTGGCCTCACTTGGTATAAGGCAGCTTCCTATGTTCCTATGCCACACAATTTTCCTGGGTTTTCCTCCCTTACACACATGCACACAGCCTAGCAAGAAAGCCTGCCCCATAAGCTAGAGGGAGCTCCCTGCTGACAAAGTCTGGCCCCAGCTGACAAAGCATTAAGGTGAGTTAAGCAGCACAGTGAGTTTGGCAGTAGCGCAAGGAGGCCAGGGCACCCTGCTCTACCCATCCTTTCCTTGACTTAAAGAAAATTCAAGCTGTCGATAAAGTAACTTCATAAAAATGATGCAGGTAGGAAGCCAGCAGGGGCATGCATGTGTGTGGGTTTCCCAGTATTTTGCACTGTCTGCCACATGTACAACTATCTGCCTGTTGGACAGAAGTTGTGGGGTGTGTCCAAGATGCAATGAGCTCCTGGGTCTCCAGGAACAGTTTCATTTCCTCAGGGCCAAGGTGGCTGATCTGGAAGAGATGCACAGAGGCTGGTGGACGAGACCTTCAGGGACTTTATAGGTATGCCCCACTCCCACAGTGACAGTTCCCCCTGCTGTCAGGGAGAAGGAGGGACTTGAAGAAAGAGAGAATCCCCCTGAGGAAGAGGGAAATGAACCCTTAGAAGCAACCCACTCCTTCAGGGATGAGCAGCTGTCCTCTCATGCTGACAGTATGTCTCTGGGGAGTGGAGGGATTCTGGTAGTGGATGATTATATCATCAAGAACATAAATAGTTGGGAGTGTGATGGGCTTACAGATCACAGGGTGATTTGCCTGCCTGGGGCAAAGGTTGTGGTTGTCAACCATTGCCTAGATATATAGCATTGGGGAGGAGTCAGTGGCCTTGGTGCTTAACCAATATTATGGGGCAATGTGGTCATGAGGTCATTAGGTTGCTAGGTAGGATGCTGAAAGCCAGGACCTCCAAGGTAGCTTCCTCTGAAATGTTACCAGTTCTATGTGCAGGACTAGCCAGCCAGCTACAGCTTTGTAGTCGCAATGCATGGATGAGATGGTATTGGAAGGAAGGGCTTGGATTTTTTTAGGCACTGGGGGACATTTTGGGACAAGCTGGGCCTATACCAAAAGGACGGGCTCCACTTGAATCAGGATGGAACCAGACTGTTGGCACTTAAAATCAAAAAGGTAGCAGAGCAACCTTTAAACTAATTATGGAGGAAAGCCAGCAGAAGCTGAGGAGGATCTAGTTTGGAATGAATCTCCCCCCTTGGGTGAAGATAAGACATGTGAACATTTAAATGGGGCACAGGATAGCAATTCAGAGAGGCCAAAGCACTGCAGTCCCCCCCAAAAAAAGTGTCAAAGATAGACTTGTATACATTGTCTTTCTTCAAGTGTTTATATGCCAATGCTAGAAGCCTCAAGAAAAGATGGGTGAAGTGAAGTGCTTGTGTAATCCCTTGCAGGTTCTTACGGGCCAAAAATGAAATGGATTTGCAAAGATTCCATGAATAACTTGTGGATTTTTTTTTTCCCATAAAGAAAACATAACATTAAATATAACACAGTTTTATATGGTTCTCAGTTTCCAAATACTTAAAAGATCCTTGTCCATGTGTCCTTTCTCCTTTTGGGGGGCAAAATATCTTTGCAATCAACTGAAAAGTTCTTTTTCTTAATCTTCAGGAGATGAATAGCTTTATCCTGCTGCCCTGAACCACTGCAGCTTCAGCTAGGCCCGGAAAGTCCACAGATTCAGCAAGGTCCTATGATTAAAGAATACATATACAAATAACCACCATTCAAATATATATATACTCCTCATACCCTTTCCTACTTCTGTACAATACAGATATACATATGTACCTTAATCAAGGGGTTAAAGACCAACTAAATAATAGCTTCCCTAGCAGCCACACCCAGGACCAACTTTTCTACTCCACAATTGCTTTCTTCTTCAAACAGGGTTTTTCTGCTATAAAACCCCACCCACCAGACTGAATCAACTAAAACAAGATTGTGGGGGTTACACTTGGTCTTGGAGAACAGTATTGATGCAGCTGGCAAATGGAAATGTAGGAGAATGGAGAGAACCAGTGGGACACAGTCATCTCTGGATATAAATTCTATAGGAAAGACAGGAAAAGACATACTGGAGGAGGTGTCACTCTGTATGTCAAAGAGGGCACTGAGTCCAGAAGGCTAAAAATCCCCAAAGGGGCATACTTCTCCATGGAATTGTTTTAGTAGGCAATATTGGGCCCTAGAAGTAATTTAGTGCTGAGGACCTACTATCGTCCCCCTGATCAAAATGCTCAGGGAGATCCTGAGATGAAGAATGAAATCAAGGAAGCATCCAAAAGAGGAAATGCTGTAGGAATGGGTAACTTCAATTAACCTCACATAGACTGGCTGCATATGTGTTCGTCATCACAAAGAGATACAATTTCTAGATACTTCAAGTGACTGAGCCCTATAATAGTTGGTCGCAGAACAGAAGAGAGGGTCAATGACCCTGGACTTAATCTTGACTGATGCACAGGACATTGTTCAAGATGTAACTGTCAAACTGACTGGGAGCAGTGACCATAGTGCTATTAAACTGAACATACATGTAAATGGCCAATTGCCAAGAAAATCGGACATGGTCACTTTTTTCAAAAGAGGAACCTTCTCAAAAATGAGGGGACGGGTAAAAAGGAAGTTGAAATGCAAAGTCAGGAAAGTCAGATCACTCCAAAAATGCTTGGGAGTTGTTTAAAAGCACAATATTAGAAGCTCAAGTGGAGTGCATACTGAAGATCAGGAAAGGTACCACCAAGAGGATGCCAGCGAGGTTAACAAGCATAGTCAAGGATGCTGGTAGAGGCAAGAAAGCTTTCTTCAAAAAATAGAAGGCTTGCTCAAATGAGGAGAACAAAAAAGAGCACAAATTTTGGCAAAAGAAGTGCAAACAGACAGTATGGGATGCCAAAAAAGAACCTGAGTACCTTGCTAAAAATATAAAGACCACCTCCAAAAATAAATCTTTAAATAGATTGTAGCAGGAGACTGTGTAGGGAGGTAATTGGATCCTTGGATAATAAGGGAGTCGAGGGTGTGCTAAAAGAGGATAAGGAGATTGCAGAGAAGTTGAATGCATTATTTGCATCTGTGGAAGATATCTGGTAGGTCCCTATGCCTGAACTAACTTTTGCAGGAAAGGAGTCTGAAGTAGATAGTGGTGATGAGAGATGAAATTCAAGGTCTATTAGTCAAAATGAAAACTAACAAATTGCTCGATCTCAGTGATATCCACTTGAGAGTTCTCAAAGAACTGAACTTGTCCCTCAGATCAGTTTCCATACCTGAAGACTGGGAAGTGACCAATGTCACACCAATATTTAAAAAGGGATCCAGGGGGATCCTGGAAATCACAGACCACTTAGCTTAACATCCAGGAAACCTGGTGAAAAGTTTAACATAAAATAGCCAAGCATACAGAAGAACAAGCCTTGCTGAAGAAGAGCCAGAATGTTCTGCAAGGGTATGTCTTATCTCACAACCCTACTAAGAGTTCTTTGAGAGTGTCAGCAAGCATATAGATAGAGATGATCCGACTGATGTAATGTACTTGGCCTTTCAAAAAGCTTTCAACAAGGTACGTCACCAAAGGCTCCTGAGTAAGCTTAGCGGTCATGGAATAAGAGGAGAGGTCCTCTTGTGGATCAGGAATTGGTTAAATAATGGGAAGCAGAGAATAGGAATATATGGACAGTTCTCCCAAAGGAGAGCTGTAGAAAGTGGAATTCCCCAAGGTTTGGTTTTGGGACCTGTGCTTTTTAACTTGTTCATAAAGGATCTAGAGTTAGGGGTGAACAGTGAGGTAGCAGAGTTTGCTGATGATACTAAATTGTTCAGGGTTTTTAAAACAAAAAAGATTGTGAATAGCTCCAAAAGTACTACTCTAAACTGAGTGAATGGGCAGTAAAATGATAGATGCAATTTAATGTGAGCAAGAGTGATGCATGTTGGGGTAAAAAAATCTAAATTTCACACATATAGTCATGGGGTCTGAACTGTCAGTGACCCACCAGAAAGGAGACCTTTGGGTCATAGTGGATAGTTCAATGAAGATGTTGACCCAGTGTGCAGCAGCTGTAAAAAAAGCAAATTCCATGCTAGAGATGATTAGGAAGGGTATTGAAAATAAAACTGCTGATATCATAAGATATCATGTGTTAGAGCCATACAACGATGGAACCAATGACCTAGCGACGTAGTGAGCTCTCCGACACTGGAGCCATTCAAGAGGCAGCTGGACAGCCATCTCTTGGGAATACTTTGATTTGGATTCCTGCATTGTGCAGGGGGTTGGACTTGATGGCCTTATAGCCCCCTTCCAACTCTACTATTCTATGATTCTATGATAATGCCATTATATAACTCTATGGTGTGACCGCATTTATTTATTTATTTATTATTCAATTTATTAGTCACCCATCTGGCTGGTTGACCAGCCACTCTGGGCGACGTACACGATAAAAACGATACATTAAACATTAAAATTTAAAAACCTAACAATAAAAGCTTAACCCATCCCAAAAGCTTTCATGAAGAGCCAAGTCTTCAAAGTCCGGCGGAAAGTCAGAAAAGAAAGTGCTGTGTGCAGTTCTGGTCATCTCACCTCAAAAAGGATATTGCAGAGTTGGAAAAGGCTAACAAAAGGGGCAACCAAGATGATCAAGGGGATGGAGTAACTCCCTATGAGGAAAGGTTGCAGCATTAGAGGCTTTTTAGTTTAGAGAAAAGGCAAGTAAGAGGCGATGTGATAGAATTATGCATGGTGTGAAGAAAGTGCATAGAGAAAAGTTTCTCCCTCTCTCAACACTAGAATTTGTGGACATCCAATGAAGCTGAATGCTGGAAGATTCAGGACAGACAAAGAAAGTACTTATTCATGGAGCACATAGTGAAATTATGGAACTTGCTCCCAGAAGAAGCAGTGATGGCCACAACTTAGCTGGCTTTAAAATAGGATTATACAGATTCATGGAGGAGAAGGCTGTCAGTGGCTCCTAGCCACGATGGCTATGCTACGCCCACAGTCAGAGGCAGGATGCTTCTGAATACCACTTGCTGGAATCTGCAGGAGGGGGGAATGTGCTCAGGTCCTTCTTGCGGGTTTCCCCACAGGCATCTGGTTGGACACTGAGAGCAGGATGGTGGACTAGATGGGCCAGTAGCCTGATCCAGCAGGGCTCTTTTAATGTTCTTGCAAATGAAATTGAAAAACCTTGAGATGATCTGAGTGGATTAGGACATTTCCGTCTCTCTCAAGCTATCCCCTGCCCATCAAAACATTCCAGCTAGGTATGAACAGATCAGTCTGTTTTCAGTCCATATCAATTTTGCATGTATTCAATCATCTGGGTCATTTCAAAATCAGATGAAAGAAAATTGCCCTCCATCCCTAACCCCCCTATATTTTCCTTTCCCTTCTTCACACAGTCAACCGGACGTAACTAAATCTTGTCCATGTATGAATAAAGTTGAATCACCATGGCTAGGTTATGTTTTGATGAGGTTTCATTCTTTCCTTTCCGGCTTCCTCCCCACTGAAGGTGAACTTTTGATTTTGAGGTCCATGTAACTTGACTGCGGACTAAAACACAGGCATAGAAATGTACAGACCTAAACACTTTGAGTGCAATCCAAATCTCCCCCTGCTGGCAGAGATGTGCAGAAGGGCACTGCCACAAATATATCCACAGCCCTGCTGCATATGAGCATGGCAGCCTGGGGCTGGTGCAGTGGATTGGAACAGGTGCCATTGTGCAATGGAAGTGAAACCAGCTCAGGATCCAGCCAATCCAGGGCTGACAGCCCTGTCCCCTCTCCACCTCCCGATATAAGGCCTTTCAGGCATTCCACTGATGGACCTCCCACTTGCCTACACATTCAGCAGATAGAAGGGGAAGGCTGGCAGCAAGTGGCACAAGGCCAGCTTAACCAGGAGAGCTGGGCAGAGGGACACCTCCCCTCATTCCACTACCACCCCAGCCTGTGGTTCGGATTGCTCTCTAAGCAGGCCTGTAGCCAATGGGGTGGGGATGGGGGCACTGCCCCCCAGAACTGTACTTTGACCCCCTCCCCAGGATTTTTTGAGAAAATTGTTGTCTTTTCAGTTTGTGACATGACAGACAATAACCTCCGTTTAAAGAATGATAGCTTGTTCTAAGAAAAGGAGTATTACAATGAGTTAAAATTAAAATATTGTATTGAAATAAAATCAAACAATGCTAAGTGAAACATATGCTTGCCTCCCTTATGAAAAGTATGGGAGTTTTCCGCTTATCAGCTTCTTTCACAATTAAAAATGTTGTTCCCAGCTTATTGAACCAAAGGTCAAGGATAGAGGAAGTTTGGAAGGAGAACAGAGAAGTGGACCAGAATAGACAGATGCTGAGAAATTAAAACAATGATGTATTCTTGATTAGCTATGCATTTTTAATGTTATGTATGTGACGCATCTATAGCCTATAAATATGATGGCTGTCAGCAATTCTGGAGAGTCACTTGAGAGTGGCCCTCCCTTTGCAAAGGTTCAAATAAAGGCAAGCATTTGCAGTACTCTGGTCTCGTCTCTATTCCTTATTGGTGTCTCAAGGAATATAGAGTTCCTATCAGTCTGGCCTCCATTCAGGCCTGGCTCCTTTTGTAACAGGAGGGCCTTGAATAAAGCAGGCCAAGTGTACAACAAAAGCCTCATCTGGAAGAGCCCCTAAAAGTCTGCTCACTCAAGACACTCTGACTGAGAGTAGATTTTTCATGATCATAATCACCCTGTAATTACTTAAGTGATTCGGGGGGGGGGGGGAGCCTGTATAGTAACATTTATTTCATTTATTTATTTCATTAAACTTATAGACTGCCCCATAGCCGAAGCTCTCTGGGCGGTTCACAAGACAAGAAACATCAGAAGTACAATAAACCTACATGACCCTTGTAGAGTTAAATATTATGTTGTATTATACATAATACTTTGTATTATGGGCTACAGTTAGGACTTTGTAGTTAGGACTACAGTTACCGCTTGGACTTTGCTCTGCTTTTCAGTTTCAGTTGTGCTATCTACCCAGTCAGCAATAAAGAAACATGTCTGTTTGCCTGCAGTAAGAAGGCAGCAAGAGTTTAGTTTGCAGTGATTACAATGAGTAGAGCAGGATTGGGTGCTTATTGCTAAAACGTGAAATAAAGAGATAACTTAAAGTGATATAGAAAATGGCTACCTTTACTCTTTTAAAGCACTCACTATAATAATCATAGTGTTCTTTTCTTCTTTTTCTTGATTACTTGATGGCAAAGGATGAAAATGGTCCTAGAGGAATAGAACTATTTATTTGTACACTACAATTGGCTGGCTGGACATCTAGGCTATAACTCAGGCCTAATTTCTGATTTCCCCAATATATCCAGCTCAGCATGAAACATTTTCAGAGTTTCTGGACAAAACAACAACCACCACCCACCAGCCAGTTAAAAAAAAAAATCCAATTGTTTCCCACAATTAGTTTTCAATTGCTTAGTTTTTTATATAGCAGCCAGTTAAAAAAAGGTTTTTCCTTGATTGTCCAACAGGAAGGAACATCTAAAGGCCAAGTATCTTGCTGTACACCGCCCTGAGAGCTCATTGCTATAGGGCGGTTTAAAAGCGTAATTAAATAAATAAATAAAATAAAATAAGAACAAGGCTAGAAGGAGGGACTCTCAAAGGAGGACTTAACAAACACACCCTATAATATTTATTTTCTCTCTGGCCTTCCCTAAACCTGTAGTATGGACAAGTTTGTTTTTCAAGTGGAATCTAAAACTGAGTTACCTAATGCAGCATCAAAGCCAAGCTCAGGAGCTCACTGTCATTACCAAAGTAGTTCAGTTCATGAAGAATCAGAACAGGGACAGACCACAGGTGAAAGGGGACTGTAGCTATAGGCAAAATCAAGCTTTGGAGCCTGGCATTCCTGGGGATCTCTCAAAAATGGTGAGACAATTCCACAGATTAAACGTCATTCATGTCAGTTAATACACCCTCTGGATGGAGGAGGAGTGACGAGGAAGGTCACTGCCTTCCCCTTCCCCTGTCCTGCCCCTCACATCCTCTCCATTTAACATGGAACGCTGGCTACAGGGCTGAGGCACCATATAATACCCAGACTACCATCAGTTTGGGGCAGAAAGGAGAAGGCAATCTTGAAAGGGCCATATCTGTTTAGGGCTCTGTAAGTTCAAACCAGCATTTTAAATTGTGGTTAGAAGCCATGGAAACTGGTGGCTCCAGTATCAGTGGGGCAGTGAATCCTCTCTGAGTTTTAGTCCAGACTTTCAAGTCCCAACGTAGAATTGTCTTGGCTTTCTATATGTGGTTGGTAGAAACAAATAAATGGATATATTGTTAGGGGGAAAGAGAGAGAGAGGCAATCCTTGAGCAGCATTTCAATTGTTTCTTTCTGTGAATTTTCTTCTGTGTTACCAGCCGGTGTTTATTTCCAGCTGGAGAAGAGTTTTGCACGGCCCAAAACGATTGGGGAGAGTGGTTGAAAAATGGTGTAGAGATGCTGATAAATTGCCCTAAATGGAAGCAATTTTAGCAAGGGGGCCCTGAGGCTGTGTGTGACTCTATTTCTTGAAGACTATAACCTGCCAAAGAAAAAGGTCCCTGGCTTCAGTGACTCCCCAAAGGCAGACAGATTGCATCATCTCCAGCAGAGAGGGAAGATCCTCAGCTTCTCTTCTCTCGTTTCTGACTGAGTAGGTCCAGTTTGGTCACTGTACTGGCCAAACAATGCTGAAGGAATGTTCTTCCCAACTTTGCTCTGCCTATGAAATCAGCAAGTTTGAGGTATACTGGAGGCAGCCTTAAGTTTGTATCGGGACACTTCCCTTTAGAGGAGCAGCCTGTGGGCCTAATAGGCCTGCAAAGCGATCCCCCCCCCAAAAAAACCCAATGCCCACTCACCCAACACCTGGTTGTCATATGTGGGGCAGGTAAAGATGTGATGGGGATTGGCTGCACTAGCATTAAAGAATTAGAACAATTAATTTCAATGGGTCTCCTCTGAGTATAGCTTGATGGGATACAACCCACAATTTCTAGGGACCCTTGGAAGACATTTAAGAATGGCAGCATTCTTAAATCATCCCCAAAAGACAAAAATAGGGACAGCAATTTACCAGAGGCAAGGACAAGAAAATTTATTTTATTTATTTAAGACATTTACAAGCCACTTAATCATTTGCATGTCTAAGTGGTGTACATGGAAACAAGCCATACATAAAATGAAAGAATAAAATCATTATAAAACCAAACTCTACCTAAAAATGCCTGCTGGAACAAGAAAGTCTTAGTCGCATACCTGAAGGTCAGCAAAGAGGGTACCGGTCACATCTCGGTTGGGAGGGAGTTCCACAGGCTTGGGCCCACAAGACTGACTGCATCGCTTTCTAGTCATTACTAGCTGTGCATCTGAGCCATGGGGGGCTACCAACACAGACTACCCCAAAGAACTCAGTGAACAGGCTGGGATACAAGTGATCCCGTGGGCCTTAAGATATCCTGCACCCAAGTTGTTAAGGGCCTTGTAAATTAATACAAGAACCTTGATCTTGGCTCAGTGACATATGGACAACCAACACAAGCTTTTAAGCGCTGGAGTTATGTGCTGATACCATTAGCCTGTCTACCCACATCATTTTTCACCAGCTGGCACTTCCGGACAATGTAGCCTCTGTTTGTTTGACGCTTCTGTAGGTGATATTATATTGCCTCAGTATTATTGCTTGGTTGAAGGATAATGAGTTGCATCCAACTAAGTCATAGAATAGACCCACTGAAATCAATGGATATAACAAACTTTAGTCTATTGATTTTTGGTGTGTCTACTCTGACTTGAGTTGGATGCAATAAAAGTTGTTTTATTATATTGTACTTTGACTATTGTACACTTCCCTGGAATCTATTGGGATGTTTAGACTAGAGAAGAGAAAACCTGGCCTGGATGGGGGTTGGGATAAAAGTACCCTTCAAAGGTCTGAAGGGCTGTTGTACAGAAGAGGGCAAAGAGTTGTTCCCTGCTGCCCCAGAGGGCATAAGTAAGCCTAAGTGGCTTAAGTTTCAGGTAGGTAGATTTTGGATGGGTATTGGGAGAAACCTAGTTCCATTGTCCAACTGTTGTTACCATCGAGATGTTTCCCCTAATGTTCACCTAGAATCTACTCCCCTCAAATTGAAGCCCACCAGGAGTGGGGAACCATTTCCAGCCAGAGAGCAAGATTTCCTTATGGACAACCTTCCAGGGCCACATGCTAGTGGGTGTGACCAGAGGCAAAAGTGGCTGGAGCAACAGCTTTGACTGTCCCAGATGGGAGGATGAGGTCTCGAGGAGCACATTGCTAAGAACATAAAAACTAACAACAAAAAATTCTATAAATATATTCAAAGCAGGAGACCATCTAGGGAGGCGATTGGACCCTTGGATGATAAGGGAGTCAAAGGTGTACTAAATAACGATAAGGAGATTGCAGAGAAGCTAAATGAATTTTTTGCATCTGTCTTCACAGTGGAAGATATAGGGCAGATCCCTGAACCTGAACTAACATTTGCAGAAAGGGATTCTGAGGAAATGAGACAAATAGTGGTAAAAAGAGAGGAAGTTCTAGGCTTAATAGACAATATAAAAACTGACAAATCACCAGGCCCGGATGGCATCCACCCGAGAGTTCTCAAAGAACTCAAAGGTGAAATTGCTGATCTGCTAACTAAAATATGTAACTTGTCCCTTGGGTCCTCCTCCGTGCCTGAGGACTGGAAAGTGGCAAATGTAACGCCAATCTTCAAAAAGGGATCCAGGGGGGATCCCGGAAATTACATGCCATTGGTCATGTTTTCTGAGGTTGATGGGAGTTGTGGTTCAGCAACATCTGGAGGGCCAAAGTTCCCCACATCTGCTATATATGATCTCTCATAGTTTAAGAACATCTCCCCCTGTCAATGCAATCACTGAGAAAGGGGACAGGTTTCATATTGCTAGTTCAGATATTGTTGGTTTCAGAAATATGTTAATTACACATCTGGAAAATTGTTGGATCTATGAAAACAGATGCTGTAGTGGTTGGATGGCATTGGGAGTGGACACATATACATGGTATTGATCAAATCTGTATTTATGATTCCTCAGATCTTTGAGAAATTGATTACTAAACTAACTGTGCCTGGCTAAAAATCAAAGCTCATTCTAGGATCCCTTGAAGAGGCTTTCAACTTGGGCTCAAAGAGAATGTTTTTTAAAAAATGTCCAAAGTTTCCAGAAAATGTTATACAGAAATAATAATAGGAAAACAAATCAACCTTACAGCACTTGCACTTCAAAAACCTTGACGCCTATGGCTGACTTTTTTGTTTTGTTTTCTGAATATAGATGAGATATAACAATCTGTGTACCAATGGCATTTTGAAGGGCTGCAAGCCAATGATCTTTTTGCTGATTAAATGTCTGACTTATACATAACTGGTTAATTAACTGATTACATTTGCATACATTTACATGTGGAAAATAAAAGGTGTGTTTGTGTGTGGGGGGACTATCCTGCATGAAAACGTCTTCTTTTCTCTTTACAGTATATAGGATCTTTAAAAAGCAGTGGGGCAGGGGGGGAACCACCAGAGCCTGTTAGGGGATAGTTATATTAGCTTTTTATCTTAAGAACTCAAGAAGAGCCCTGGTATCCAGAGCCAAATCCTGCCTCCAGCAATGGCAGTAGAAGACAGCCATTCTTCAACAGGGCAGTGAAACAAGAGGCACATCTTGGCCCAGGCCTAGCGGTGGTCAACCTGTGTCTGGGTTGTATCATTTCAGACTGCAGGTGGGGTTCATGTGATGGAATGTGCCTCCATGGAACAATAAGTGGACAAATCTTTTAATTAGTATTTAGCATTAGTTTTGACCTATAAAGCCCTATGTTTCGCAGAACCTCAATGCCTCAAGAAATGCCTCTCCTTATATGTAGCAAACCAGACCCTGCGCTTGGCATCAGAAGCCCTTCTTCATCTGCCCCCTCCGAAGGAGATGCAGGGAGTGGCGACATGAGAACGGGCCTTCTCAGTGGCGCCCCTCTGTTTGTGGAATGTTCTCCCCAGAGAGGTACTCCTGGCACCATCGTTATCCATCTTAAGACTCCAGGCAAAAACATGTCTCTTCTCCCGGGCATTTGCTTCTTAAGTTTGGAAGGCTTTTGGAGGGCCTCTGCTGTGTAGTCTTCCTAAGAAGTGTTGCTCCAACACCTATGTACTATTTTGTTTTCAACTTTTTATATTTTTTGTAATCTTTTGCTTTTTAATTTTAATTTTTTATGAACTGTTAAATGTGGCATAGTTGTTAGAGTGTTGGACTACAAGCTGGGAGACCAGGGTTCGAATCCCCACACAGCCATGAAGCTCACTGGGTGACCTTGAGCCAGTCACTGCCTCTCAGCCTCAGAGGGAGGCAATGGTAAACCACCCCTGAATAACGCTTACCATGAAAACCATATTCATAGGGTCTCCATAAGTCAGGATTGACTTGAAGGCAGTCCCTGAGTGCAAATATTTATGCAGAAAAGTGACTAACCGATTTTTTTTAAAAAAATAAAAAAATATTTCAGGGTAGGATAGAACTACAGCCTAACATGTTCTCAGGGTAAGTGCATTTATTTACACCTATTATTCTCCTATTGGTCTTTTTGTGTTCCTTTATGTCAGACTTTGATATCATGTGATTGACCGATGGATTGTCCTGCCCACTTGTTAAAGTTGGCCTACAGTAAGACCTTCTGTCCAGGGAACTGCCTTCTGTTATGTTGTAAAGTGCTCCGTGCATAGATTATTTATTTATGTTTTCTAAATTTCTTTTGTCTGAAAATATCCTTGGATTTTTAGAGCTCCAACTTATCTTGTCATCTTCATGAGTGGAACTGATACATTACAAACTCTCTATTCCAGCCCCTAAATTCTGAAATTCCTCCATGAACAATATTGGGGTTGAGTTGAAGTGCTCCTTATTGTGCCACTCACCTAAGAATCATAAAAATGGGGGGGGATTTTGCTGGGGGGATTTGGGGGGCAAACATACCCCTGGAAGAGTTTTAGCAGGCACCATCTGCCCCCCCCAGGGCCCTGGAACGATACATTCTAGGAGTACTCAGGGGAAAGGATGTGGCTCAGTGGCAGGGCTGGGAATGTTTCCAATCTGAGAGCCACTGACAGTCATTGCAGACAATACTGAGCTAAATGGATCGATAGTCTGGTTTAGCATAAAACAGCCTTCCTTACACATCTGCATCAGTAGAACACCTCACAACCAGACTCTAGGTGCAGTCGTACATATAACCTAGGAATGAGGGGGATTTTGTTTGATGCACATTTTTAAGTGAAGCAACCTAATTCACTTCTCTCAGATTAATACTTGGGTTGGAATGTCATTATACCTCAGATTTTGTACTTCTCTGAAATCTGTGGTGCAGTTCTTGGCTCAAAAAAGTACCACAATACATATTTTAGGTTGAAATGGGTTTAAAATATGTGCCTTTTTGTGAAATATGCATTTAAACATGAAATTAAATAAGGTTTTTGGAAAGCTTTTAGATTAAAAAATCACAGGTCAGTGGCGAAAGAAGATGGAACTGATGAATGAGTGCATGTGGAATTGATACGGGCAGCAATAGACTCGCTGTTGGCTTGTGCCCATTGGGACCGATAGGGTGGGAGGCAGGGGGACCCACAGCAGGTGGAGCCAGAGCCATTGGCAGGCAAAGCCCACTAATTTAAATTGTGTCCCAATTCTCCTCCCTGCTGAGCCATACAAGAGGCAATACTGAAACTAGGACTGTGCTTTGTATTCAGCCAAAGCCCGAATCGAACCAGGCCTCTTTGGAAGCATTTGGGCCTCGGCTGAGTCGGGTTGAGACAGCCCCGGATGGCTGTGGGTCGGGTACAGTGGCCCAGACTGATCCAGGGCTATTGCGGGGTGAGGTGTAGGGCAGGACTAAGAGGCAGGCAGGAGGCAGGAAAGAGAAGATCAGACAGGAAAGGGACCTCTTTGCGGGAAAAGGTTGGCGCCTGCCTTTCCCCCTATTCTCTCCTTCTTCCTGCCAGACCTCCTCAAGCCCCATGTGCCAAATCCCCTTCTGCATTCAGGGAAGCCTCTTCCAAAGCAGCAGCACTCCGCAGTAAGGAATCCTCTCACTTATCAGCGGATAAGCAGCAGGATTCATTCTGTGTGGTGCCAGTCATGGCTCGCTTGTGGGTGGGTTCCCTGCATGCAGAGAAGCTGATTGGGAAGGAGCAGTGACCGGCAACGCTCAGGATGCAGTTGTCATGCTTACCAGCAAAACAATTCCATCCTGCGCTGGTTGCTGGTTGCACCTGCTTAATCTCAATTGGGGGGAGGAGACACCCCACACCCCACAACAATATTTTGAATTTTAAAAACCCTCAGCTCTGACCCCAAATAACGTCAGGGATGGATCTGAGGCAGAGTGGATGGTCCCTTCTTTGGGACAGGGCGAATCGGGACCCACAGATCAGGGCTACAAGATGAATAGAGAGGGTTGTGCACTGCCCTAACTAAGACTAAGAAAGAGTAAGGTTGAAAAGCAGTGTCACCCCATGGATTAGTTGTAAGTAAAAAGGTAGGCAGGTGTGCTTTGGCTGAGAGCAGGCTGAGCTTGGTAGGACAGTACTCTGTTTACTCTAATGGATCAGCCACCACTGAATAGACTGAGTCTTCCATCCATTCCTGCACTGAGCAGAGGGTTGGACTTGATGGACTTCTAGGCCCCTTCCAACTATATAGACGGTTTTCTCTGTGTTTTTTCCTTGTTCATGGGCAAGAGGGAAAGAGGGAAACAGCAAACAGTTCTAGAATTATTTATTCATTTATTTATTTATTGCACTTGTATACCGCCCCATAGCCGAAGCTCTCTGGGCTGTTTACAGCAATCAAAAACATTAAAACAAATACACAATTTAAAACACAATTTTAAAATTCAAAACAATATAAAAACAATTTTAAAACACATGCTAAAATGCCTGGGAGAAGAGGAAAAGTTTAGGGCTGTATCTAATGCTAGTCCTACACAGAGTACACCCCTTGAAATGAATGTACATGAATAACTTTAAATGGGTCTACTCTGAGTAGGACTTAGTTGGCTGTAACCCTTTCTGAAATTCTCCAGATTACACTGGAATGCAGGAGGCATGGATTGCAGGACAGGGAAGGTCCAAATCATCATGTCAAAGGTGGTAGCATAAGAAGCTAACTAGATTTTACTCAGAAGAGACCCACTGAAATTAATATGCCAAAGTTAATCATGCCCCTCAGTGTTGATTGGTCTGTTCATGAGTATGACTAACATGGGATACAATCCAATATAAGAACTGACTAGGGATGGAAAGATCTGTCAATTTTGCTTCTCTCACTTTCTCATTTTTCCAAATTTAAATTCAGTTCTCCACATTTCTGCAGCAACTTGCAATTTTTTCAATAAAGTCATGAAAAGTAATGTGAATTTATCCTAGTAAACACATTTATAGGCAGTTTTGACTAATGTGCACATCTGTGCAAGCAACTTCTCCTAATATAAAGTATTTTTGAATGTGTTGATTAATATATTCATTTTATGCACACTTTCCCCTAATATATGTATTTTTGTAAACATTGGCTGGAAAACTGCATTGCAAAATTTGAATGAGTGTGAATTTCAAAGAATGGCTGTTTGGTTCTCATACCGTTTCGGAAAGTGTAAATCTGATAGGTTTGTCTTTAAGGGAAATGTGTATAAAGCCCCCCACCCCCATCTCTGGCATGCACCAACTTACATTTGGATTTTTCATGTTCCTGATCTCAAAGTCATTTTTTTTAACAAGTGGAAAATGTGGTTGAGTTTACAGTTACTGTTGTTTTCCCCTATACTGTTAATTTGCTATTAAATCTCTCCCTAATAGCTTAATGAATGCATTAAACCATGTGCAAATTAGGTTTTTTTTTAATGGATTGCTTAGTTGCAGATTGAAAGGGTATGATACATCATCATTGGCTCAGTGGGAACTAATGAGGCATTAGGCCATCTTCTGTCATGGAGGCCAAACTTATGAATGATCTCCTGGATTCCACATGCAAAGCTAGTATCAGGTCCCTCTGTCTCTTTCCACATATATCTCTCTCCCCCTCCCTTTGCCTGCTCCTTATCCTGGCATCACTGATGTGCGTGAAATAAAAATGTAGTTTCCACATCAGTTTTATAATGAAAAGTAGCCCATTGTGGATGACAAATGCTGTTTACATTTGCCAGAGAAGAGGGTGGAATGCAGAGAGAATATATTAGTGCAGAAAAGAGAGTGGCTTTTATATTTCTTAGTCTGGTAGGTTGGCCCCACGAAGACACATAACCCTCTTCTTTTCCTTTTCATCAAGCCTTTGCTCTCTACAGAGAGCTACAGAACAATAAGAAGCCACAGGCGGCCTGCTGCACATTAACTATTCTAAATGGAAGAAGTCTTTTCCCACTAGCCAAGACTCATACAAGCTCATGCTTCTAAGCATCTTTCCCAATGTGCTCCTTGGGGGCAGCTAGAGACTAGGGGCGGGTTTTGTGGTTGTTGATGGATTCATTTGTTTGCACAAGCTGCTAATGATAACTGCATACACTAAAGCTGGTGCTGTTATGGGGGAGGAATAATGTTCCCTGCAGATTTGTACCAGGTCAAGGAGATGCAAAACTGCTCGTTACTGGTCTGGAAATGGGTGTCAGAATTATCCATACGGCTGGCTTAGGAAGCAACATCTTCACTGTCCTTCCTTTCTTCCAAAGAAGCCCAGCGTGGCAAATACTTCTGTGATTTATTAAAAATCTGGGGAGGTGGTGGGCTCTCCAACACTGGAGGCATTCAAGAGGCGGCTGGACAGCCACCTCTCAGGTATGCTTTAATTTGGATTCCTGCATCGAGCAGAGGGTTGGACTCCGTGGCCTTTTGGGTTTTATTTGTTTGCCCTCCACATGTAGAAACATAAGAAGAGCCTGCTGGAGCAGGCCAGTGGCCCATCTACTCCATCATTCTGTTCACACTGTGGCCCACCAGATGCCCAAGGGAAGCCTGCAAGCTGGACCTGAGCACAAGAGCATTCTCCCCTCCTGCGGTTTCCAGCAAGTGGTATTCAAAAGCATATTGCCTCCAACTTTGGGCATCAGGATTAGTAGCCGCTGATAGCCTTATCCTCCATGAATTTGTATAGTCCTCTTTTAAAGCCATCCAAGCTGATGGCCATCACTGCCTCACAGGAGGTGAAGAAATACTTTCTTTTGTCTGTCCTGAATCTTCAGCATTCCACTTCATTGAATGTCTATGAGTTCTAGTGTTATGAGAGAGGGAGGGAAAAAAATCTCTATCCACTCTCTCCATGTCATGCATAATTTTACACACTTCTGTCATGTCTCCTCTTACTCGCCTTTTTTCTGAACTCTAAACAGAATTGTGTAGCCGATTCTGACATAGCCAATCACACTGTGCTATCCTCATATTTACAACAGGGTCCCTGGCTGGCTGTGATCAGAACAGCAGTGAAGCAGCAGCAGATCAGGGGGATGCTGGCACTTATTAGGCAAGAACTTTTCATGGTAGGTTCCCCCCCCCGAAAATACTTTTATGTATATATTTATTTATATATTTAAAAATTCTCTCCCATTTAGAGTGGCTCACAATAATTTGAATTCTGATTTTATATATATATATCACACAAACACTAAGTTCACCAGTAAAAAACAGATAAAATATGTGGAGTTAATATGCATATCAAAAGCAACAATGGGCAGAAATCACTTTTTTTAAAAAAAAATACAGAATGCTTATCAGACAAAAGGCTACTGGAATTTTTTTTTTAAAAAAACAGCCTGGGTGAGGGTGGTGCATCCCTGTTTCATGGGGAAACATAGTCTACAATACCGGTACAGTCATTGAAAAGGCCCTGCCTCTTGTAGTCATCACCTATGCCTCCATCCTAGGTGGGGCACAGTGAAGAATCTCTCCTCCTGATCTGAGGATGGTATCCAACTAAGTCCTACATGGATTAAACCCATTGAATTCAATGGTGTTAAGTTAGTGATCTCTATTAACTGCAATGGGTCTACTCTGAGCAGGACTAGCATTGGATTCAGCTTTTAAGGAGTAAGCAGGACAGTGTGGGAGGTGGAGCTCCCATATGTATCATGGACCTAAGTCATTTAGGGCTTTAAAGGTAATCCCCAGTGCTTTGAGCTGTGCTTGCAAACAAATTCATTCATTCTGTTTCCTGACTCCTAACTAAGCAGAGCAGAAGGAGCTGTGTCAGTTGATCCAGAGGAGATACAAGTGAGCCAGCTCTCAGACAGCGAGCAAACAGGAGTTTGGCAGAGGAGTTCAGCAGGGGAGGTGTCTATTTTTTTTTCTTGTGCATCTTGACACATACCCTTCTGCTTACCCTGAAGGAGGACAGGACTCAACACAGGCCATTCCAATACAAGTAGAAAGAAAGAAAGAAAAGGCAATAGAGACTGTGGATGGGAAGGACACTCCAGTGGTGGTGACCTGCAAGGGGTGTGCCACGTTTGTTTTCTTGCCTGAGAACAACATGGTGTACAAGTGCAACAAATGCAAGCTGGTGGCGCTGTTGGAAGAAAAAGTAAGGGGCCACACTGAAGAGTGTAAGAGAAGATGAAGAGCTCGAATAACAGCAGCAAAGAGAAGTACAGGAGGTGGAAGAACACCAGCATGTTGAAGCAGAAGAGGAGACTGTTGTGGAGAGGAACAACAAAATGGAGGAAACTCCGTGGGAAAGGGTGACAGTTAGGAGCAGAAGAGTTAGAAGACACCCTTCACCACTGGAACTATGGAACTGCTTTCAGGCACTTGAGGATGAGACTGGAAGACAGCCTGCAGGGGAAGAATTACAGGAGAGCCCATATGACAGGAGGTAAGAGGCTGAAGCTCAATCAAGCAGAGACAATGAAACCATGCCCCATGACAGGAAGGAGAGAAGAGTAGCAGTAATGGGAGACTCCCAACTGCGTGGGATTGAAGCTCAAGTATGCCAAGAAGATCCATGGACTCACCAGGTATACTGTCTCCCAGGAGGATGGATTAGAGATGTGACGGAAGGGTTGCCATAGCTCATAAAGCCCAGTGACAGTATCCCTTTCTTCTCATCCATGCGGGAATGTACGATACTGCCAAGGGGAGCTACAAAGAAGACATGTCAGACTTTGAAGTTCTGGGAAGGAAACTCAAGGATTTGAGGCCCAGATAGTTTTCTCATCCATCCTTCTGGTACTTAGAAGAGTACAAAGGGAAAGAAAAATACTCCAAGTGAATGACTGGCTACGAAGGTGGTGCCGACGTGAGAGATTTGGATTCTGGGACCACGAGCTACCCTTCCTGGAAGATGGACAGCTGGAAAGTGATGGGTTGCACCGCACAAGAAAAGGGAAGGATTTGTTTGGCCACAGCATGGAAAACCTCATTGGAAGAGCTTTAAACTGAATCCTAAGGGGGAAGGAGACCTAAAGTTGGTGGTAAGGACTAACAAAGGCTTCTGCGCAGAAAGAGGAACTGAGGGAACAGCTCTAACAGGGCCCAGTAATAGTCTTCATGAAAATGTAGGAAGGAAGCCAGGCTATAAATCACATGATCTTCGATGTCTGTATAGTAATGCCCAAAGTATGGGAAATAAACAGGACGAACTTGAACTCTTAATATGGGAGAGTGAATACAACTTGATAGGTATAACTGAAACTTGGTGGGATGACTCTCATGAGTGGAATACTGCAACTGAAGGATATAACTTGTTCAAAAAGAACAGAAGGAATAGAAAGGGATGTGGAGTTGTGCTATATGTTAAAAATGTATATCCCTGCACAGAAATACAGGGGGATGAGCTTAGTAGCTCCACTGAGAGTATCTGGATTAAAATAAATGGGACAAGGAATAAAAGGAACATGGTGGTTGGATTCTAATACCGACCACCCATTCAAGGAGAAAAATGAGGATAAAATTTGTGCAAAGCAAATTGCCACTGTTTAGAGGAGGCATGATGTAGTAGTACATCTACTACACCTGGGCTCCTACTGGGAAGAAGGGCGGGATATAAATCAAATAATAAATGTAATGGGGGATTTCAATTACCCCAATATCTGTTGGGAGACAAATTCTGCCAAACACGGCCCCTCCAAGAAATTCCTGATGTGTTGAAAATACCTTTCTCCTACAGAAAGTGAAGGAAGCAACTAGAGGATCAGCTATCCTTGACTTGATTCTAACCAATAGAGATGACTTGGTGGATTAAGGGGAACTTTGGGGGAATGTGACCACGCTATACTTGGGTTCTTGATTTTAAAGGAAGCAAAAGCTGAGAGTAGCCATTTGCATACTCTGGACTTCAGGAAAGCTGATTTTAATATACTCAGAACAATAGTAAATAAAGGTTCTGTGGCAAGTGACCCTAATGAGAAAAGGAATCCAAGATGGGTGGGGGTTTCTAAAAGAGGAAATTCTAAAGGTACTATGGCAAACAATTCCATCAAGGAAAAAGGGAAGAGAGCAGAAGAAGCCAATGTGGCTTCACAAAAAGCTTAGAGATGACCTGAAAACAAAAAAGGACACATCCAGGAAGTGGAAAGAAGGCCAGACCACAAAGGAAGAGTACAGACAGGTAGCACGGAATTGCAGGGATGGAGTCAGGAAGGCTAAAGCTGAGAATGAACTGAGGTTAGTGAGAGTTGCCAAAAGCAACAAAAAAGCTTACTTCAGGTATATCCATAGTAAAAGACAGAGAAAAGAAATGATGGTACAGCTACTCATTGAAGATGGCAAAATGATAACAGATGACAAAGAAAGGGCAGAAGTGCTCAATTCCTACTTTGGCTCAGTCTTCTCCCAAAAGAGGGTCTAGGACCCTCCTGGGAAACATGAAGTTGAAAGGGCAGGACTGCAGCTTAAAATTGATAGACAAATGGTCAAGGAATACGTAATCACTTTGAATGAGTTCAGATCTGCTGGGCCTGACGAACTGCATCCTAGAGTATTGAAGGAACTGGCTGACAAACACTCAGAACCACTGTCTGTTATCTTTGCAAAATTGTGGAGGATGGGTGAACTGCTGAATAAATGGAGGAGGGTTAATGTTGTCCCTATCTTCAAAAAGGGCAAAAAGGAGGAACCTGGGAACTACAGACCAGTCAGCATGACATCAATTCCTGGGGAAATTCCAGAGCAGATTATGAAGTGGTCAGTCAGTAACCACCTTCAAACCAAGGCAGCGATCACTAGAAGCCAACATGGATTTATCAACAACAAATCCTGCCAAACTAATCTTATCTCATTTTTTGATCGGGTAACCTCCCTGGTAAATGGAATAACTACCAGGTGGATCCATAGTTAGCGACAGAATCGTACTCAAAGAGTGCTTATGAATGGTTCCTTCTCAAACCGGGGGGATGTACCAAGCAGGGTACTGTAGGCCTTGGTCCTGGTCCTAGTGCTGTTCAACATTTTTAGTAATGACTTGGATGAGGAGATGCAGGGAATGCTTATCAAATTTGCAGATGATACAAAATTGAGATGGATAGCTAATACCCTGGAAGACAGAAACAAAATTTAAAGGGATCTTGATAGGCTGGAGCATTGGGCTGAAAACAACAGGATGAAATTTAACAGGGATAAGTGCAAAGTTCTACCTCTAGGAAAAAGAAATCAAATGCACAGTTATAAGATGGGTATCTTAAGATACTTGGGTAAGCAATACTACATGTGAGAAGGATCTTGGGATTGTTGTTGATCACAAGCTGAATATAAGCCAACAGTGTGATGTGTTTGCAAAAAAGGCAAATACTATTTTAGGTTACATTAACAGAAATATAGTTTCTAAATCGTGTGAAGTATTAGTTCCCCTCTATTCAGCAATGGTTAGACCTCGTCTTGAGTACTGCATCCAGTTCTGGACACTGGACTTTAAGAAGGATGCAGACAAAGTTTCAGAGGGGGCAACCAGGTTGATCAGGGAATTGGGAATAAAGGCCTATGAGGAGAGATAGGAAGAACTGGACATGTTTTGCCTTGAGAAGAGAAGACTGAGGGTAGATATGATAGCACTCTTCAAGTACTTGAAAGGTTGTCACACAGAGGAGGGCCAGGATCTCTTCTTAATCACCCAGAGTGCAGGATATGAAATAATGGGTTCAAGTTGCAGGAAGCCAGTTTTCAACTGAACATCAGGAAAAACTTCCTAACCATTAGAGTGGTATGACAATGGAACCAATTACTTAAGGAGGTGGTGGGCTCTCCAACACTGGAGGCATTTAAGAAGCTGCTGGACAGGCACCTGTTGCGTATGCTTTAATTTGGATTCCTACATTGAGCATGGGGTTGGACTCTGTGGTCTTATAGGCCGCTTCTAACTCTATGATTCTAAGTCTAATAGAAAGATAGAGCTTCTACACTTGCATTCTTCCTGATGGGCTAGATTTTGATCTGTAGGGATTTATAATGTGTGGGGACCTTCAAAGAACCCCCTCTCTCAAGTTTAATGTGATTGAGCTCAGCAAACACCTCTGCTCATCATTCTGACTGTGCAACTCTGTCTTCTCCAACCTGGTATCCTCTGGATGTTTCAGACTACAACTACTATCAGCCTGAGCCAGCATGTACTGTCTACTACATCATGGCCATGCTGGATGGGGCTGATTGGAGTTGTGGTTCAAAACATACAGAGGTCACCAGGTTGCAGAAGGCTAGTGTAACTCATATCTAAGGGAAGCATTTGGCTTACTGGACAGCCAGACCTTAGAGGCATCTGGCTGTCTCTCCCTGCTCCTCATGGGTAAAGAAGCTGTGGCCTTCCAGATGTTGTTGGACTTTAACTCCCATCAGCCCCACCCAGTATGGTTGATTATCAGAGGTGAAGGGAGTTGTAGTCCAGCAACCTCTGGAGAGCCACATCTTAGTCCCCCTTGACCTGGTGACCAATCAGGGGTCAATCAGGACCAATCAGACCAAATATCCGGGGTGACCAATGCTGTGCTCTCCAGATGTTGTTGGACTGCAACTCCCATCACCCTTGATCATTGGTCATACTAGCTGGGGCTGATGGGAGCTGGTGTTTGACAACATCTGGAGGACATCACATTTGCTATCTCTGATACATATATTGACACAAACATTCTATTTTCGCTCACCTTCAGAAAAGCCTTTTGCATTTTTATTTCAAAGACAATTAGAATCTATTGTATCCCAAAATGTTTTTTTCCCCATTAGTTTTCAAAGTGAAAGTGTGTGTGTTTGTGTGTGGTGTTTAGAGACGGGTGAGAATTTCAATTCGGTTTGCATCTCAAGCCAAATGTTTCAAATTTGCACTTTCTGAAACAATATGAGAGCTGAGACACAGCTGTCCTCCAAAATTCACACTCATTCAAATTTTATGATGCAGTATACCAAACAAACAATGTTTCCAAAAATACATACATTAGGGGAAAGGGTGCATAAAAATAAATATACGAATTAAAATAGTATGCATAAATGCATTGTATGATGAGAAACGGCTTGCAAAAAAGTATACATGAGTCAAAACTCCCTACAAAACATGTGTTAATTAGGAAAAATTCACACTAAGATGCTAGAAAATTTTCATGAGGATTTTTTTTTAAAAAAAAATTGCTAATTGCCGCAGAACTGTGGAGAACTAAATTTAAGGAACCGAGAGAACAGAAATGGACAGATCTCTAGTGGTGTTATCATTTGATTGAATGTGGGCACGTAAAGAGCTCCTAGCAACAATTGCATGGAATGAATGCTATATATATATAATTATTATTCATCTGTCATCATTGCTGTGCGTTTTCAGCAGGGAAAGCTTGTTTGGAAATGCTTCCCCCCCCCAACTACCACCACCTTCCCTGACACATTAGCAGAAGCTTTACTAAAGCTTGTAATCCCTTTAGACAACAGTAGAAAGAACATCAGCGCCTGCCAAGTCTTAAGCTTGGAACTGAATCCCCCAATGACAGGCTCCAACCTCTGTTAGGGAATGGGGCGGGGGGGGGCTATAGCGATGCGTGCATCAATCTTATGCAATGAGAAGGTGTAACCCAACGTTTACATCTGTTTCCCCCCCTCATTCAAACCGCGTTTGTATTTGTTATCCTAAAAAGAACAGTAAGCTATGATGCATTTCTTTATTGAACTGCGGCAGCTTATCTAAAAAAAGAAAAAAATCTATATAGCTATAAGAAGATAAGAGACCCCCGCCCCCAAAAAACCCCACCACAATGCTTCTCCTCTCTCTGTCTGCCTTTGGAAGTTGTAGTGGGTATAATATCCCTAAGGCCGGGTAATCTGCTCGCTTTTCCAATCTTTCTGGAAGCACACAGATCTGCTTAGCATTAATATTTCTCATGCTACAGCGAGCGAACGTCCAGAGGGCAGCTGACTCAGTCTGTCGTTCTTTTCTTTCTTTTCCCCTCCAGTTTCTTTTCTCCTTCTTGTGAATTGCTGAGAACATTCACACAAGATGCACAACAGAAAAAAAGAGGAAGGAGAGATGACAAAGTGTCCTGTGGCACTATAAAGACTAATACCCCCACCTGGCATCCTTGGGCAGCTGACAGGGCCTCAGCAGCCTTGCAGACATGTGCCCTGTGCTCCCCCTTTCCTCCCCCCCCCAAGCAGCATCAAGAGGTGGGATCTAGCCATTCTTTACATTTTCCACATGGACGCCGACTTAGCATTGTTCTGGGCATGTATAAGGCAGTGGGATACAGCTACCAACCAGGGCTGTCTGACAGAAGAAGCGGCTCACCTGGTAATACCCTCTGAACCAGAAGCCAGCTTTCATGGGCCAGAAGCGCTTTGTCCAAAGTTACCTTCAGGAGAGAGGCAGGTGCATTTTTACCATATTCACATCCCTACACTCCCTAAGACAGAGGTGAGGAAGCTGAGGCCCACTGGCCAAACGTGGCCCTCCAGGCTTCCCTATCTGGCCCTTAGAACTCTTCCCAGGCTACACCCACCACTGGCCCTGATTTGCACCCTGAATGTTTTCGCATGGCTGGGATGTTCCCTGAGTAGGGATGAGGGAAGAAATGTGATTCAGTTAACATTTATAGCTGAATTGATTAAATTCACACTTTCCGAAACAACATGAGAACCGAAACACAGCCATCCGTCGAAATTCACACTTAGCCGAATGTTGTGATGCAGTATTCCAACTATGCAAAGTTTGCAAAAATTCATATATTGGGGGGCAAGTGTGTATAAAATGTATATTTTGGTGAAAATAACATACGAAAATGCGTTTTAGTAGGAGAAATTGCTTGCTAATGTCATGTACATTAGTCAAAACTGCATACAAAAAATGTTTTAGCAGAAGAAATTTGCGCTAAAATGTTGGAGAGTTTTCATGACGATTTTATTAAAAAATCAAAAATTGCTGCAGAAATATGGGGAACCAAATTTAAGATTGGAAAAATGAGAAGCCGAGAGGACCAACGCTGACAGATCATTCCTTCCCTAATCATGTGGGGAAAGATCTTTCAATCCCTAGTCTGAAGTTACCTTTAGGAGAGAGGCAGGTGTATTTTTACCATATCCACAACCCTACTGTCTCTAAGGCAGAGGTGGGGTAGCTGAGGCCCAGTGGCCAAACGCTGCCCGCCAGCCCTCCCTCTCTGGCCCTTAGATCTTTCCCCAGGCTACACTCATCACTGGCTCTGCTTTGCACTCTGGATGTTTTTGCATGTCTGTGATTTGTCCTTAAACACGGATAACGCCTCTTGCTTATCTGGATGAAGTATAGAGAGAGGTGTGTAAGTGCATGTAGAAACTAACCTACAGTTAGATTTCAACTGGACATCAGGAAAAACTTCCTAACTGTTAGAGCCATACAACAATGGAACCAATGACCTAGTGAAGTGGTGGGCTCTCCGACACTGGAGGCATTCAAGAGGCAGCTGGACAGCCATCTATCGGGAATGCTTTGATTTGGATTCTGGCATTGCGCAGGGGGTTGGACTTGATGGCCTTATACGCCCCTTCCAGCTCTACTATTCTATGATTCTAGTACAAAGGTAACATTTACATGAATTTCTCTGCCCACTTCTACCTCTGGCTCCACCACTGGCAAGTGGTCCTTGGGAGGTTTCCCAGAGGGGAACGCTGTGGTCGGGATAAAATATTTTCCCCACACCTGCCATGAGTTTTGCTTAGGGATGGAAGGTTCTGTCAATTTCAGTTCTCCCAATTTTTCCATTCTTAAATTCAGTTCTCCCCATTTCTGCAGCAATTTGTGAATTTTGTTTTTTGAAAAATAATGAAAATTCTTCAACATTTCAGTGTGAATTTCTCCTAAAACATTGTTGTATGCAGCTTGACTAATGCACAGGTTTTTGCAAGCATTTTCTCCTAATACAATGCATTTTTATATGTTACTTTCACAAATATATTAATGATTAAGCATGCTTTCCCCTAAGCCATGCCCTTTTGTGAACATTGCTTGGAGAACGGAGTCACAAAATTTGGATAAGTGCAAATTTGGAAAGATGGCTGTGTTTCAGTTCCATATTGTTTTGGAAAATACAGATTAGATATATTCAGCTTTAAATGCAAACTGAATCAAATTTCTCCCCCACCCCATCTTCATCTGCCCCCCATACCTGTACCTGTACCAGCCAAACCAGTAAAACAGCCAGCTTTAAATTTGGAAAGTTGAAAAGAGAGGTTTAGACGCTAAGCCTGCCACGCACTACTCAGGCGAAGCTGTCACTACCAGACAGCATTAATTTAATTCCACTCAGTTATGCTTTTAGATTTGATTTGGGGCGGGGGGAGTCGTAATATGCTACTGAGAAGTGTGGCGAGGCATTCATAAGCAGCCAGAAAAAGGTTTCCTGCTTTGACAAAGCTCTGGAGTCGAAGAGAGTGAATTTGCGCAAGTATAAAGTCTTGTGTGCATTAATGCAGAAGTCCCTGGATTAGGGCAAGGAAGTTTTGGAATTGATAACTGAAAGCCGCTACATTTAATGTTCTGGTTAAAACAAGCAGGACTGATTTGCCTCGTTGTCTCAAATAACCATGGAAACTCTCCACAGAGAGTGTCTTGGATATCCGTACTTTTAGGAGCTGCAAACTCGTTATGTTTTGCAAAGCAGTTCCAGGCCATCTTTGGAGAAGCACATTAAGTCATTGAGGCCCTTGAACTACAGCCTCACAGCCTTTGCTAAGGAGACTGAAGTGGAATTCTGTGCACAGGTAGTGACAGCTTGCAGTTGATTCATGACCCTTTCCTCACCTCCTCTACATGGCTGATGTCCATATTTCACATTGATGAAACACTGCAAAAAAAGTAATCTTGTTGTAAGTGTACACAGTGTTGTAGCCAGTATGATAGACAGAGTTTCTTTCCCCCCTCTCTCACTCACACAATACTGGAACGATGGGTTATTTAATGACACTGAATGTTGGAAGACTCAGGACAGAAAAAAATAGTTCTTCACACAGTACATTGTTAACCTATGGAATTTGCTCCCCGAAGATGTGATGATAAGTCACCAACTTGGAGAGCTTTAGAAGAGAATTAGACAAATTCTTGGAGGATGAGACTATCAATTGCTACTAACCATGATAGCTATGTTCTATCTTCACTGTTAGAGTCGGTATAGCTCTGAAGTGGCCAGAGTGCTGTTGCGCTCAGGTCCCGCTTATGGACTTCCCATTGGGGCATTTGGTTGGCCACTCTGAGGACAGGATGCTGGACTAGCTGGGCATTTGGCCTGATTCAGCAGCAGGTTCTTCTTATGTTTTGATGCCCAGCACAGTCTGCAGAATAAGGAAGTCAATTTCCCTGAGTTCTGGGGTTCTTTTCCCTTTGTACTTGTCCAGCTATTGATGACCCAATAATCCTCCAGGAATGTCTCATTTACCTGAGATGGCCTTTGATGGTGGTATCTCACAATGTTCATTTGTCATATGTATATTCTTGCTCTACCTCCAAGGAGGTCAAGGCAGCACATGTGGGGGTGATCCATTTTATTGTCACAACAACCCTATGATGTAGCCTATGCATCTCTGTTGTCAGTAGAGATGGAAAGATCTGCCAGTCAGTTCTTTCTGTTTCTCTATTTTCCCCCCAGTCTTAAATTCAGTTCTTCACATTTCTGTAGCAATCGGCTGGTTTCTTTCTTTAAAAAATTATTCGTGAAAATTCTCCAGCATTTGAAATCCTCCTAATAAAGAGATTCTGTTATTATTATTACTATTATTTACCTGCACTTCAACCTGAGGCCCCAGGGCAGGTTACAATACAAAATGTATCCTTAAAAACAATGTAAAACACAATCATAAACATCACTAAAGTAGGGTGGGCCTTAAAATTATACATTTTGGATGTCAAAGGCCAGAGTAAAGAGGTGTGTCTTCACCAGTTGACTGGCCCTACACCTTTAGGTGCTGGCACTCCTCTGGGCTTGGTGGCAGCTCAACTTTCCACTCTTCTGAGGAGGATTCCTCCAGCAGGTGCATGACAGTTGTGATATCTTAAGAAATCTCCATATCAGTGCACTCTGGAGCATTTCAGTCCACTATCTTGATCCAAAATGACATCCAATTGTGGCCAAACATAGCATAAAACCTGCTGCTTAATCTGAGGAACCACCGTGACAAATGTGGTGGTGGTATCTTAAGAGGTGTCCAATACAGTGCAGTTTGGGAAAGTTCGGTCCATCATCTTGTTTCAAAATGGCTTTTGATGGTGTGTAAGCATAGACCAAAACTTGCTCATCAATCTCGAGAGCCATTTCGTGATATCTTAAGAGCTGTCCAAATGCATAGAGGACAGACAAACAACTTTCCAAAATATAGAAGAGAAGAGAATATAGAAGATTTGAGGCATGCTTCTCAGACTACATTGTAGAAAGTCCTGCCAACAGCCAGTCTCCTTGATGGAGATGAGAGGACAGGTAGTGCAACTCAGAGCTCATCCAGTGTCACAGAACCATCCTGATAATATGCGTAAGATGGCTTTCAACTCAGCTGTCACCTGAATAGAGCTCAGGAGGAGGACAAAACCTTCTCAGTCTTCGTGGGCTTCCTCCTTCCTTCAACTTTTCAAAGCACACTTAACACTCACACTGATTATCTTACATCTTTCAGAGTCTGGGGGCACACCAATACATCACAGCGAGCACTATTCAATTACATGGTGCTGGAACCGGCACCTGCCAAATGGGAATATCTTCTTGGACTTGTACAGGTGTTTGATCACCAATTACCAGGATGATTTATGATCTAACAAAAGGGACATTCTCCTCCTCCTCTCTGTCTCTCTGTGTGTCAAAACAGTGTTTGTATAAAAAAAGTAAGATCATGTTGCCTACCCTTCATTCACACAATTAATAGCACCCTTTGTCAAACCAGTTTTTCCTAGACCACTGATGGGTAACCTGTGGCCTCCCAGATGCTTTGTATTACCTCTCCCATTGGCCCCTGCCAGCATGGCCAATGGTTAGGGATGATGGGGGCTGGAGTCCAACATCATCTGGAGGCCACAATGGTGGTTGCCCCTGGCCTATCACTACATTCTGGTTCTGAAGAAGAGATCTCATTCCTTGAACTTTTCTTTCAACTTTCCCTTCTCTGTGTTTTTTTTAAATTTGTAACCCTGATGGCAGACTCCCACCCACTTCTCATGAGCCACTCTGAAAGACACATGCATGCAGCTATACATTTAAAGCAGATTTAAAGCACATGACTCCCCCCAAAGAATGCTGGGAACTGTAGTCTACCCCTCACAGACTTTAGAGAAAAAGCAAGTAGGAGGTGACATGATAGAAGGGTACAAAATTATGCATGGCATAGAGAAATTGGATATATTTTATTTTATTTATTTATTTTATTTAATTTATATACCGCCCTAAGCCAAAAAGGCTCTCTGGGCGGTGTACATCAGAAATAAAACAAGCACAATATATAAATACAATAGATATAACAGAATCAAAAAAACAAGCAAGCAAGCAAGGAACCAAACTACACCAAAATACAACAATAATGCAATACTGTTAAAATACACTATAAAATACACATAAGATACAGTTTAAAATGCCTGGGAGTATAAAAAAGTTTTCACCTGGCACCGAAAAGATAGCAGCGTCGGCGCCAGGCGCACCTCATCGGGGAGACTATTCCACAGTTCGGGGGCCACCACTGAAAATACCCTAGTTCTAGTCATTACCCTCCGAGCTTCTCGATGGGATGGTACTCGGAGGAGGGCCTTGGATGTTGAGCGCTTTTCTCTGTCTCTCGTAATGCTAGAACTTGTGGGTATCCAATGAAGGTGAATGTTGGAAGATTTAGGACAGACAAGAGAAACTTCTTCACACATTTTAACTTATCTAATTTGCACGTTCCAAAACAAGATGCAAACTAAACACAGCTAGCCTTCAAAATTCATACTTGTCCAAATTTAGAGATTCAACTCACCAACCAAAAATGTGTGCAAAATGTGTATATCAGGGGAAAGTGTGCATATGTTCGTGAAAACAATGTACAGAAATGCATTGTATGAGGGGAAACTGCTTGCAAAAATGTGTGCATTAGTCAAGCCTGCATGCAAATATGTGTATATTCTGAAAAATGCATAGTAAAATGCTGATGATGTTTCCGTGTGTATTTTTTTTAAAAAAAAATGCAAAGTGATGTGGAAATGCAGTGAACTGAATTTAAGAATGGGGTAAAAATAAGAAACGGAGAGAAGCTGAAATTAACTTTTTCTGGAAGTCCCCCAACAAATTTAGTTTGCCTCCATTCTCTCTCTCTCTCTCTCTCTCTCTCACACACACACACACACACACACACAGACACACACACAGACACACACACACACACACACACACACACACACAAACCCAGTAAGTGCATCACAAACCTTCACTGCATTAACAAAAAACGATTGTGTGTAATGGGCTTTTACTTGCTATTCAAGAAGTGCACAGCTATTTGGCAATGCAGAGATAGTATGGCTGTGAATTACTCAGAATTCTAATGATGTACACCAACTGGTCACTCAGTATTCTGGTGGGCAAGACTGAATTACTCAGTATTCTAAGGTTGCGCTGGGTCCCTCAGTGCACCAAAGCTGTGAAGCCGTAGGTTGTACTCAGTATTCTTGGACTGCACCGCAGGTGTCCAGGGCTGTAGTGCTGAAGATGAATTTTCGCAAGGATGAGAATGTTTCAATATTTGCATACCTGTCCTGAAGAAAGGGCAAAGCGTATAACATTAGCTGAGAGTTGGAAAGGGATGAGAAATCTCAGGGAAATGGGGGAATAAGAAGAAAAGAACACAGAAAGAAAAGGAAAGAGACCAAACGGAAGACTATATCTGTATGTTATTTTCCAGACTGATTTTGTGGGAATTACCAATGCTTTTAACACAACCACCAGCACATTTTTCCCAACCACAGCTGTCCCAACAATAGTGGATACTGCATTTGTAAGGGACTCAAGGAAGGGCCTTCTCAGTGGTGGCACAGAGACTTTGGAGGTCCCTGCCAAGAAAGACTTGTCAAACTCCTTCGTTGGACCAGACTCTCTATGCCAGCCTAACTGAGAGAATGTTGAGGTGCTCAGATCCTGCTTGTGGGCTTTCCATAGGCATCTGGTTGGCCACTGTGAGAATAGGATGCTGGACTAGATAGACCTTTCACCTGATCCAACAAAGCTTTTCTTATATTTCTTTGAGGCTGTGTTTGATCTTCTTGAATATTCTGTCCAAAGCAGAAACAGCACCACTGTCAGGGCAGTTGGGCCTTGGTCTTGGGGCTTCAGCAAATGTCCAACTTTACCAACCTTTGCTTCCAATCCTGGAGAAGACATCCTCAAATACATTCTGGGATCAGATAACTTAGGCATTTGAAGAACAACTTTAACTTTGCAAGAGTATATGAGATCCAGAGTCAGACGGCACAAAATGATTTATCTTGCAGAAAGCACAGTTCATCAGTCACTTCAGCAAGTTACCTATTCTCTCTCTCCCTACATATATATAGGCTATTGTAATGATGTGGGAACTTTCTACCATCCTTTGCCTGCCTGCAAGATTTTTGTGAATTTTAAAATGCTCTGTCCTGCCTTACTCAACTGCATCATATACCTTTCCTTTGGGACAAGGACAGGGAGAGGTTACAGTTAAGACCTATGGAAGAGAAGATTCCCTCTCCCCCCTTCTTTGATAGTTCCTCTGCTTTGCTCTGCTTTTCAACCCGTTACTCCTACACTCATGTCTAATGAGTGGAGTTTCTAAAATTAATTCCCAAATTAGAATAGGTGGTGCTTGACACAGCATTTCAGTTCATTTGGAGTTGATTACCAGTGGAGACTGGTGGCTCTGATGTCAGTTAAGCAGTGAATCCATTCTGAGTTTTACTCTGAAATCTCAAGCAGCTGTCCAAGGTGCTTCAGCTTTAGCAGAGTGCATCGTTTCTTGAAAGTTCGGACTAAAACCTGGAGCAGATTCACTGCCCCATTGACCAGAGCAATCCACTATCGATTACATTCATATCCCCACCTTTCCTCCCAAAAGCTCAAGATGGTGTATGTAGTTCTCCTCTCCTCATTTTATCCTCACAATAACCATGTGAGGTAGGTTCAGCTGAGAGATATTGACTGCCCAAAGGTCATCCAGTGAGTTTCATGGCTCAGTGGGGTTTTGAACCCTAGTGTCTCAGGTCCTAGTCCAATATTGTAACCCGGGAATGGGGAAAATGGCCATCTAGATGTTGCTGAACTACAACTCCCATCAACCCTAGAAGGTATGGGCAATGGTCAGGGATGATGGGATTTGTAGTTCAGCAACATCTAAAGAAAAGGTAAAGGTGTCCCCACACTTGTAGCGCAAGTCATTTCCGACTCTTAGGGTGACGTCTTGCGACGTTTACTAGGCAGACCGTATATATGGGGTGGGATTGCCAGTTCCTTCCCCAGCCTTTCTTTACCCCCCAGCGTATGCCGGGTACTCATTTTACCGACCACGGATGGATGGAAGGCTGAGTGGACCTCGACCCCTTTTACCGGAGATTCGACTTCCTCCTTCCATTGGAATCGAACTCCGGCTGTGAGCAGAGCTTCGGCTGCGTTACCGCCGCTTCCCACTCACCTGCTCTTACACCACATGAATTCATGATGCACCTTTTCTCATTGATAAAACACTCCATAATCAATATTAATATGATCATCTGCATAATTCCTTTTGTGCAGGGTGATCCACACGTGATTCTGCATCTTGGCAACACACCATACAATCCTGCATTGCCCTCCTGAAGGGGGAAACTGAAGAAATGTTGGGAAGGGGGATGTGAGGGGTCAGCTGTAGCATTTGCATAAAATTAATTATTATTTGATCATCTTTGGACAGGTACTTGCAGGGAAGCCACCAGTCAGGGCAGGGATGGGAACCCTGTGACCCTCCAGATACTGCTGAATTACAGCGAGCATCATCGTTGGTCACTGGCCACGCTTGACTGGACTGATGGAATTTGTAGTTCAGTTCTGGAGGGTCAAGGGTTTCCCACCCCTGATTTGGGATTATGGTTAGGCGGGCACCCTTTTGCAATTTTGAGGGTGAAGGGGGAGTCCTGAGACTTGCCTTCAGGGCTGTGAGTCCCCTTTGGGAAGAACATCTTTGAGACTAATCTGTATTACACACTCAGTTGTGTGTGTGTGTGAATCAGGATGGCCTCCCTACTGACCTGAAAGGGTGGGTCACAATGGAAGGGAATATTACCCATCTCCTGGGCAAGGGCAGACTCACCCAATTCAATAGCAGTAGGTTGCCGCCCCCACTCTTTAGTGTGAGCAAATTTGCCACATGCCCCTTTTGGGGAGAAGACTTAAATTGCTCTCTCCTTGGGGAGAGGGGAATTGGGGATCTCATGGGTGGGAGTGGCCAGTGGGAAGGGGGGAAAAACATGCTGCTGTGTAAGCCTGCTCTGCTCCGTCTGCTTCCTTCTCCTTTGCAGTGCCCTCCCTCTATCTCTCTACTAGTCACCCTTTCCGGGGCCTGAGTAGGGATTTTGTGGTGAGCCCCTGACTGGCCCTGGGACTCTTCTTTTTTTGCTTACTCCACACTGCAGGGCTCTTTGATTTACTCTTGATGCATGTACTCATTGAGTCTGTTTGGCATTCAGTGCATACAGGTAAGGGGATTTAAGAATGTAATTGTCAGGCACCCTGAGGCATCATGGGGTTAAGGGCACTCTTGAACATTTGGCTCGAAGAGAGGGGTCTTTGGAGCTGCCCTGTAGGCCTGGCATGCGCACCTTGCTAAATGCTGGGCAGTGGGGGCCAGGTACACATGTTGGGTTCACATACCCACTGCTCACTTTGCAGGGAGGGAGAAGTTTTCTCCCAGTCCTTGGCTGGGGATCCACGGAACGTGGCTGTTTACATGCCCAGGGGAGGTATGCTTCCCTCATGGGCATTAATTCAACCCCACCTGCCCATACTTGCATAATTTGGTTATTGTTTGGCAGATCTTCTATTGTTATATCTGAATAAATAATATGAATGTTTCACCATTACTCTGTCACATAAGTCTTCTTACAAGGTTTGTTAGCCATTGGTCTTTAGCCTACCACACAGATTGCGGACCAATGCAGAAAAGGGGGCTGAGAAAGACTTGGACATTTCCATTGGGGAAGGAAGGGGGAGATGTTGAAGCAGCCCCTGCTTTGGATGCTGAAGGGTCACCACCAGCCATTCCAGACACCCCTCAGGACAGACTCCTGGACCGGCCACCCACTCCTCCACCTGATGCGGCACCTCTCCCCGTGCCTGTGCTGCCAGCAGACTGCTCTCCCCCTGCAGAGGGAGAGAACGGGTTGGAAGCCGAGGGCCCTCCTTTGCTCAGATGCAGGAGGCAGATGCGGTGGGAGATTCAACAATCCCAGCTCAGGAGGAGTCAGTGCTTATATGCACGCCTCCAACCGTGACTCAGGGTATACGCCAGTATGGGGCCCGTCCAGCCCTACTTAAGCTGGGTGAGGGGGAAGGATTAGTCGCTGAGTCAATGTCTTTATGCTGCCAAATTGTGCCTAGTTAGTTACAGAGGGATGCTGAGTTCTGAGTAAGCCGTAGGTAGATCCATGAAGTGTACTGAATTGAAACTTTCTCCTTCTGCAATAAAAGAAAAAAATGATAGCCGTGTCTGAGTCTGAGTTCCTCAAGTTTGGGCAGGACCCCTTCCAATCTACTATTCTGTGATTGATCTTCACTTCTAAGGCTGTATGAGTTGTTATCTGGTTAGCTGTCTGTGTCGTCCAAAGTGATCGGTTGGGATATTGGAAGTGTATGGATTTGATAGCAGAATGTTATTTTAGAAGGTTTTATTGGATTTTTAATATTCTGTACGGTACTTGATATTTTGTACACCATTTTGAGATTTATTGATTTATCGTTTGGTTTTTGGGTTCTGTTTGGTAATACTGTTTTGATATGTTTGCATTGTATTTTATCCCGAGTTTGCATATTTCTCTTGAGATTCTTTTCTATTGTATCTGATTTTTATAGGTTATAGTGTATATTGATTTTCTTTTGCTTTTTGGTATTGAGTTCTATTTTTGTGTATGGGTTTATTATTCCTTTGATTGTCACTGAACTTTTAATTTGTGCAATGTTTTGAAATCATATTTTATTGTACTTGATTTTTTTGTGCATCACTTTGCATGTAAAGTAATTAAGAAATGTTCTAAATAAATAAATAAATAGTCCTCATTTAAACCATCCAAGGAATAAGATCCTTGATGAATAAGATCAGGGAACCCATATTATCCAAAGTCGTACAGATAAAAATGCAAAAAATGTTACACTTGGATACTGAGCCACTCACGACTATGGGTTGTGTGCAAGTTCTACTCAACGTAGGGCCACTGAATCATAGAATCATTGAATCATAAAATAGTAGAGTTGGAAGGAGCCTATAAGGCCATTGAGTCCAACCTCCTGTTCAATGCAGGAATCCAAATTAAAGCATTCCCGACAGATGGCTGTCCAGCTGCCTCCTGAAGGTCTCAAGTGCTGGAGAGCCCACCACCTCCCTATGTCATTGGTTCCATCATTGTACCACTCTAACAGTTAGGAGGTTATTCCTGATGTTCAGTTGAAATCTGGCTTCCTGCAACTTGAGCCCATTATTCCATGTCCTGCACTCTGGGATGATCAAGAAGAGATCTTGGCCCTCCTCTGTGTGGCAACCTTTCATGTACTTGAAGAAAGCTGTCATATCTCCCCTCAGTCTTTTCTTTCCAAGGCTAAATATATCCAGTTTTCAGTCTCTCCTCATAGGGCTCTGTTTCCAGTCCTCTGATCATCTTTGTTGCCCTCCTCCGAAGCTGTTGAGAGGAATTTCGGTCCATTAATTTCTGTGAGTGTATCCTGAGGAGAACATAGCTGGCTATAGCCCCTTATATTTGTCTCTTCTTTGACTGCATTGTGTCACTACCATTGAACAATTAGATCAACCTAATTACCTCACTTAATAAGATTCCTCTCCAATAGCTTCTACTCCCTCCATTTTTCTCATTCTTTTTTTAATGTCTAATCCAAAATTATCCACTTCAAAACTACTTCCTTGTTTGTCTATGTTCCTCTTTATTATTATTATTGTTAAAATATCTCTAAAATATCCTTGGATGTATACTTAAGTTTTCCATTCAGAATTCTAATTCCTTCAGTCGTGCCCATTTTCCCAGTGCAGTGCTTAAACTGCCTATTATACAAACGCAAAGTCAGACTATGAATTATGTACAAATCTATGTGTTGCTTTGACTTAATTACTGCATTTTGGTGTTTTCTGGTTCAAGGTAACCAGAGTGCAGACAGAAACAATTTCCTGGAATTTAATGCTTAGCAACTACATTTGCTTCTCATCATCATCACCAACACACACACAAATCTCAGGCAAGACATTGCAATGAATTTCTTCTGTTGCTCCCTCACTGATGACTTTGCAAATGCTGGTTCATGAATCACAGATTGTTATGTACACTGGCAACTTGTCTCCAGAAATGTTGCTAGTTGTTCTAGCAATTCTCTCTGTGTATTTTTTTTCCATTCCAAGCACAACCATCCAAATTCATGATTCAGTTCAGGGAAGACATGAGCCCATGCATCTTTATCATTTGTTGCAACAATGCCCTCATCTTTCATCCAAGGAGCCCAAGGTGACCTTCATGCTTCCCCTCAATTTTATCATCACAACAACCCTGGAGGGTAGGATACAGTGAGAGATAGTCGCTGGGCCAAAGACACCCAGTGAGCATCATGGCTAAGAGAGAATTTGAACAGTGGTTTCCCAGGTCCTAGTCTAACCACTACAACACAGTGGATTGTATCCAAAGGCAAGTCATATTCAGGGTAGACCCACTGAAATGTATGGCCCCGTAATTTCAAGGGGGTCTACTCTCAGTGAAACCTACAGATCAATCCTACTTGGAGGAGGCTGGCAGAAGTGGAGCCAGTGGAAGGGAAGGTGGTGGAAGGTTCCACTACATCCCCCCTTTGATCAGGAGCCCCTGAGAGGGGAGCACTTTGGCTGCACCAGCAGAGCTAAACAGAAGGAAAAGAAATGCCTGTTTCCTTCCATTACCGTTTCCCCGGTGTATCATCTGCCAAAACTGGGGGCTGCAGGACCAAGCCACACATGCCCAGAATGCAGTGTAAGTACTCCTCCCCTTGGTTATGCCCCACCACCACCTCAGAATCCCCCTTTTCCAGGCCTTCTACTGGCTCCACTTGTGCTGGTCTTGGCTGAGCCGTCTGGTGATAGATTTCCCTGGCTGCACCACGGCTGTTTCTGGGTGGGGGAATTCTGCTGACACTTTGCTTATGTATGAGAATTAACGTCATTCTATTCTGCCGCCTTATCCAAATGATGAAAAATGAAATGGACTGCCTTCAAGGCGATCCCGACTGATGGCGACCCTATGAATAGGGTTTTCATGGTAAGTGGTATTCAGAGGGGGTTTACCATTGCCTCCTCCTGAGGCTGAGAGGCAGTGACTGGCCCAAGGTCACCCAGTGAGTGTCATGGCTGTGTGGGGATTCAAACCCTGGTCTCCCAGGTCTTAGTCCAGTCCCTCAGCATCCTCCATTTCTCCTTGCCTTTGAGAAAAGGGGGAAAATGCAGTGTGGTTGGTTTATACTTCAAATGTGGTGGAGTGGAAGGTGTTAACTTGTTTTGATTTCTCATAAGGACTAGCAACTCTCAAGAGGAAGGAAGGAGAGAGTGAGAGCAGGTTTGCTACAATCCCTCTGAGCTCAATTAATCTTGCTTGGTCAGCCAAGGAACATTGTCAGTCCCTCCTGGGATTTCAGGCTGTGGTTTAAGGGAGCAAAGGTCTTCTGGCCTGGGGCCCCTAAGACATCCCCAAGGTCTTAAAAATGTTTAGTGAGCTTCCAGCCAAATTGGGGTGGGGAGCAAACATCATAATTACAAGGCAAGTGTGTTTGTGCACCAGAAGTTTAGATGGGAGGAAAACAGTTCAAGAACTGACAAAAAGACACCAGAAACCAGATCTTCCAAAAGAAAAAGTGAAAATATTTAGGGAAGTTGTTACATGTCTGTTCTTCAGAGCTGACACTATGGCTCAGGAGCTAACAGTACCCATAGGGCCTAGTTTGCTTGTCACTGGGGGGATAAAAAGAAGTAGTAGTTGGGGCTCAAATGATGGAATGCTTTTCTACACAAAAATATCCCCACTGTATCTAGAAAAATTCCCCGTTAAGTCAGAGACCATTTATCTGACATTATAGTTTTCTGTGTACCTCCATCTGAAGTTTGGGCTGGTTCACGACAAGTCACAAATTAATTTATCATCTGACCATCACAATTTTGAACATATTGCATGTAGATGGCAATTTCGAGTGGATACCTATTTGGACATCTTGAGGGCTTATATTAACTTCCGTGCTTAACTCAAGGTGCACATACTGACGGTCATTATATCTGTAACATAAGCCGATGGTGGTCTGTTGCTGTTGTTAGTAGTATTCATATATTATTTCCTTTTCTTTATTTTATTTTTATTTGTTGTACCTTTAATATTATTAGTCTATTTCATCTCATTTTTTTCTTTTTGTTTCCTTTCATTATTAAATTTGCATATATGTACATTCAGAGAAAACCTCCTCCACCATAATCATATTATTCCAGAAAATAAGGAACAATGTATTCCATTTGTGGTAGATTTTCATCCAGCAACTCCTAACTATCACCGAGCAATCAGGGAGAGCTACTCATTGCTAGCAAACTCTGAACATTTTGCTGAAGCCATCAACAAGCCTCCTGTTGTAGCATTTCTCCAGCCTCCTAATTTATGCAAACTATTGGTGAGAGCTATCCTTAAGCCACCTATCAGTAATCCTGGATCTCATCCTTGTCACTCCAAACACTGCATCACCTGCGTGTACCTCATGGAGACAGCTACTTTCAAAAACACTAGGACGGGCAGAACATATTACATTGAACAGAACATCACCTACAGGTCCTGCAATATAATTTATGCCATCAGATGCAAAAAAAACCAGGATGTCATATCCAATACGTAGGAAAAACTACAACTGACCTACGCACATGCTTCAGAAACCACAACACAGCAATCTTGACTAAAAAGTGAAGCAACCAGTTGCAAAACATTTTAACACTGAGGGCCACAGTTTGTTGGACTTCTCTATAACAGCTATAGAGATGCCAACAGAGCCAACAGTACTGACTAAGAGGGAGAACTTCAGGATATATTCTCTGGACACATTGCCACCACATGGCCTGAATCTGGAGGACAGTACCAGCACCACTTATCTTCTGCAAATGAAGCCCCTCTGAGCATTCCATCCTCAAAGCTCTATAACTGCCACCTTTGTAACAACATTTGGATGTTAGCAGCTGATGAAGGCAGAAGCTGAAACGTTTTGGTAGAACAATACAAACCTCTGTTTTGTTAATCTTCACCTAATGAGCTGAATTTCTCCCCTGTTCCTACTAATCGGTGTGGGGAAATGTTAGAGAGTCAGACCAGGAATATGAAGGCCTGAGTTCAAATCTCTACTCAGTCATGAATCTTACTAAGTGAATGCCACTCCTACTGCGCAGCGGGGGGAGGAGGATTTGCCACTCCTCTTTTCGGGAATAAGACTTGAGATGGTCTCTCCCAAGGAGGGGGGGCAGGTAAGGGAATTTAAGAACTGAATGGACTGGCACCTCGATGCATTATTGGGTCAAGAATGCTCTTGAGTCACCTCCCACAGCCTTGGGCTGGTGCGGAGGATTCATTGGGACACCCTTTAGGCTTGACATGTGTCCTTTGTTGAGCACTAGTGAGCAGGGCCCAGCTGAACATGTTAGGTTCACAAACTCAAGGCTCACTTCAAAGGAGTGAGAAGCTTCTCCCAACCCTTGGCTATGAGGCATCTGGTGATCGGAGGGGTGTTTCACTTCTAAGATGCTAATTCAAACCACTTCCATAATTTGGTTCATTGATTTGAAGATCTTCTGGTGTTACATTTCATAATATGACATTTTCACCATTTCTTTGTCTCTCGAGTCTTCTTCATGAGTGCGTTGGCAACTCAAAATGTTTCCCTCTCTCTCTCAGCCTAACCTACCTCACAGGGTTGCTGGGCAGGGAGAATGTCCTCCCCAGAGGGGCCACCTGGTATCTCCATTATGTTCTCTTCAGCACCAGATGAAGATCTTTTTTTATTTTCCCGGTCATTTCAGTCATAAAATATTGTAATGCTTTTAAATCATTTGTTACTCATGTTGTTCTCTGTGGCTGACTTCATAGTCCATGTTGATGTTTTCTGTTTTTTCTGTTTAAGAATCACTTCCAAAAAAAATATCCCAAAGTGATTTAGCAATAAAAACATCAACAATAAAAACATACTTTACAAACAATTTCAGGTCCAATACAGGTGTAGACTAGGATAAAAAATCTCCACTTTCGGTGTGTTGGAAAAAAAAGGAGAGTCTTCAATAAGTGCTGAAAATATAAGCGGGATGGTGTCTGTCTGCTGTGTAATGGGAGGGAGTTCCAAAGGATAGGTGTCACTACACTAAAGGACCAAGTCCTACATCAAATGAAGCAGGCCTCTTGATGAGATTGGATCTGCAGGAGACCCTCTCCTATAGAGCTCAGTGATCAGCAGAGAAGGGAAAGAAATTGATTCAGTTCACATTTATAGTTGAACCTACCTAATTTGCACTTTCCAAAACAATTTGTGATCCTTCAAATGTTGCACTTCTGCAAATTTTGCAGTGCAGTTTTTCAGCCAAGTAATGTGTCCAAAATGCATATACCAGGGCAACATGTGAATAAAAGTGCATATATATCAGTGAAAATATCATACAAAAATGTATTCTATAGGGGGAAATTGTTTTGCAAAAACCTGTTGTTGTATGCCTTCAAGTCGATTACGACTTATGGCGACCCTGTGAATCAGCGACCTCCAAGAGCATCTGTCGTGAACCACCCTGTTCAGATCTTGTAAGTTCAGGCCTGTGGCTTCCTTTATGGAATCAATCCATCTCTCGTTTGGCCTTCCTCTTTTTCTACTCCCTTCTGTTTTTCCCAGCATTGTTGTCTTTTCTAGTGAATCAATGCTCAGAATCTCCCGGCAGTGCTGGGTGATGCCAATGCCGGATCCCCTGGAGAGCTGCTCTCAATCAATGTAGGCAGTACTTGAGCTAGAAGAGCCAATGGCCGGATTCAGTAAAAGGCAGCCTCCATATTCAAAAATGAATAAATGATGGAGAGTTCTTATTGAACACCAGTTGCTGGAAACTGCAGGAAAGGAATGTTGTTATGCTCAAGTCCTGCTTGCAGGCTTCCCATAGGTGTCTGGTTGTCTACTGTGAGAACAGGATGTCGGACTAGAAGGGCCATTGGTCCAACCCAGCAGACTCTTCTCATGTTTGTTATGTTTTTTACTAGCAGGCTTTGCTCCCTACTCACTCTGCTCACCAACCCCCACCTCCATTCCCCTTGCCCCATGCCCAGGCAACCCCACTCCTCTCGCCAGCCCACTTGCCTTGCCTGTTCCTCTGCCAGCGGGGGTGCTGCCCCATTCTGTCCCAAACACTGCTGCCGTGCAGTGCACCTAGGCCACACACTGGCCTCCTGCCCACCTGCCCAGGCTGCCCAGGCTGCCCACTCTGTCTCTGCCAAAGCTCGTATCATACCTGCCTCACTCACTCACGCCACACCCACCCACCTCGCTCACTTCACCCACCGCACACCCACCCACCTTGCTCGCCTCCCATACTCCATACCCACCTGCCTCCCTTACCCATCATCCCCACTTCCCTCAAGGCCTTGCCTCACACCCATCTTGTCCCATTGTTGCTGCTGGATGTAATGCTGTCATACATGCTGCATGATAATGTGATGGCGTACTATCGATTGATTGATCCATGGATAGAGAGATGATTGCTCCACGACCCTGGATTTATCTGTGTTGTTTCTATGGCACAGGATAGCGGTCAGCAGTTCTTGACTCACACGTGGGTGGTGGGTGACTTTCCATTCAGCACTATTCATAATAGCCCCTTCAGTTGCAAATTTGAAAAAGAAGCTACTCTCAGAAACTGTGCTTTGAAAGCAATGGCATGTGTGACCAAAATGGTGTGGGTGTAAATCCACAGTGAGATCACTGCTCAAATTATATATATATAGGGATGGGCCTTTTAAAGGGAGAAATGAACCCAAAGATTATTCAAGCCTAAAATAGCAAATGAAATCTAGTTAGGGCAAAGGCTTATAAGCATTATTGGCGGAACGTGACTTTCTTTCTCTCGCCATCACACCATCTATTTGATGGAGTCATTCAGATGGTTTCCGTGGTCAGTTTAGAAATTTGCAATCCATTAAGCTGACATTGTGAAGATGGGCGACAGGCTTCTCTTTCAACAATGTGTTAGTTGTACAAGTATTTCAAGAACATACCATGAGAAAGTGGTGAGTTAGCCCTCCCTACATCCCAAATTCATAGGATGCTACAGCCCAGCTGATCCAAGCTTCTGCAGTGTGGCCCACACAGTCCAGATCACATGGAGTATAGGGTTGGTGCACAGCAGTCAAATGCACAGGGAGCAGCAGGGATGTTGTTTGGCATGCAGGGTGGGTGTTTTCCCCCTCTTGTAGATTTCTCACCACATGGGAGCTACGTACTCGCCTCCTTCAAATTCTCCTGAAAACTCATTTCTTGAGGGTGTGTGTGTGTAGGGGGGCTCTTTTGTGGGACTCTTATAGCCACATCTGCTGAAAATTATCTGTTTCTCACCCCTTCTGCTCTTTTGCCACAATAACTTACAAATACTCTTTCTAGATCAAACTAAAGTTAATCTAAGCTAGCATCATGACATAGGGTGCCAATAGATGACATAGGGATGACATAGTGGAAGATACTGCTACCAATGGCTACTAGTCATAATGGCTATATACCTCTAGGATTAGAGGATGTATAGTAGGGACAACCCTACCATCAGGCATAGTGAAGCAGCTGCTTCAGGCAGCAGAAGGCAAGAGGCAGAGAGTAGGCAGAGCTGTGTGAGTCATGCAGCATGTTCTGTGCCCCCAAAGCTAGCCTGCTGCCTCGTAATAGAGGAATGTCCCATCACCAGGAATGGGCAAACAACTTGGATAGCTTTAAAAGAGGAATGGACAAATTCAAGGAAACTCAGGCTGTCAATGACTAGTAGTCACGATGGCTATGCTCTATCTACACTGGAAAGGTTCTCCCAGTTCCTCATTTTTCCAATCTTAAATTCAGTTTTCCCCATTTCTGCAGCAATTTGCTTTTTTTAAAAAAAAAAATCCTCATGAAAATTCTCCAACATTGTAGTGTGAATTTCTCCTAATAAACACATTTTGTAAGCAGTTTTAACAAAGGTACACATTTTTGCAAGCCACTTCTCATTATCTAATGCATTTTTGTATGTTATTTTCACTCATATATTCATTTTTATGCACACTTTCCCCTCATATATGCGTTTTTGTAAATATTGTTTAGTTTGCAAACTGCATCACGTAATTCTAATAAATGCAAATTTCTAAGGCTGGCTGTGTTTTGCTACTCATACTGATTCAGAAAGTCTGGATTTGATACATTCTGCTTAAACTGCAAACCGTATTGAAATTCTCACCCATCCCTACCCCACTGTCAGAGGGAGTGAGCCTCTGAATACCAGTCGCTGAGAATCACAAATGGGGAAAGGTCCTGCTTGTGGGCTTCCCATAAGGCCACTGTGAGAACAAGATGTTGGCCCAGATGGGGTTTTGGCCTCACCCAGCAGGGCTCATCTTATGTTCAGTGTTGAAGAGTCAACTGCCAGCCTGTACATAAAATGGAGGAAGCATCGTTTTCGCTACAGGCAGAAAAATATCTTGAGCCAAACTGGCCTCCTTTGGGCTTCTCACAGGCACGAGGTTGGCCACTCTGGAAACAGAATGCTGGTCCAGTTGGCCTTGGGTCTGATCCAGCTGGGCTTTTCTTAGTTCTTATTAGGACTAGGCTATGGTCTGAAGGCCCATGAGGCCACCACCTGGCTGAAGATAAGCAGGTCTGGGTCTCGTCAGTGCCTGGATGGGAGACTGCCTTGGGAACCACATGTATGCCACCTTGGGTTTCATGGTGAAGGAAAGGTGTGGTATAAATGTAGCAAATAAATAATAATAAATAACAACAATAATAAATACTTTTATCAGCGTTTCTCTGGCACCCTGACCTAAAAGAAGCTCTGAGATAGAGGGAACTAGAAGAGTAGAGGAACAGCTCAGTAGTTTACATGCGGAAGGAGAATGGTAAGGAGAAGTGAAGGATTTTCAGCAGAGCACTTAATTTCCCACCACTTGAATAGTGATATTTTCAGCATTTTTGGAGATATTTCTGTAACCTCTCGGGGAACCTTGATCCTCAGTTTGGGACAAACAATTGTGAACGATCTAATTCATGCCCACAAGTTGATTTCACCTCTTCCATGCGTGAGAAAGGCTCCCAAATTCCAGCCTTTGCACATCAAGGTGTTAATGAAGTAGAAATCCAGGTCAGCGGGGTCCTTCCAGTTGTGACCACCATTTTTAAGTGCAGTGATGTTTCAAAAGGCCAGGAACCCCCAGTGATCCTCCGTCAGCATTTCTGTAGCTCAAGAGTGACACCCAGTGACTGATTAAAGTGATTCCCATATGGGCATTCCCTACACCAGCGTTCCTGCTTCCTGTGACTTGGAGTTTCCAGCGTGTGTCAGATAATCATGTCACACTGAGAATGGAAAACACATTAAAGTACAATTCCCATTTGGATTTGCATAATCACTTAATTGCAGCCTCTGATTTTCTTCCCTCCTCAGCATGCCGGGCTTGGCAACTGCAAATGAGCTCAGGTCTCCTGTACACCTGGAATATCTTTTTTAACTCCACAATGGGGAGACTTGCTTCCTTTTGGCCTGATATTTCATGGTCAGCGGTTCTCTGTCTTTCCCTTGTACTGGAGGGATTTTGACATGCTTTCTAGTGCAGACCTTGAAGCCACCGTGCTGTCTGGTGCAGTTATGTCTCCTCTTCTTCAAGAGCTGACAGGGGCAAGACTCACTTAAATGATTTACCAATGTGTGTCTTGAGGAGAGATGGGAAGGGATTGGTTTGGGAGTTTTCATTTGTAATGGGATAAAGAAAAGAAAAGAAAAAAGGGGAAATATATAAGGACATGTTGTAAAGGAAGGCAGTGCTGATGGGCTGGCATCTGTAAGGCCACAATGTGCTGGGGTTTTTTTCTCAATCAGAAGCATCTGTTACTGCATCAGGTGGCAGATGTGAGGGGTGGCATCAGCAAAGACCCCAGCAAATCCCGCCTGTCATTCTCATCCTCCTGAGCCATTATGCATATGCATGTTTGTGGGCCCACGTTGTTGGGAAGGGCCATAGCTCCATGGTAGAGCATCTCATCTGCTTGCAGAAGGCCCCAGGCTCAATCCCCAGCATCTCAATTTGGGCTGGTTGAGACCCCTGACGAAAACCTTGGAGAACCGCTGATAGTCAACACAGACAATACTGAGACAAATGGACCAATGGTATAACGTAGCTTCCCAGTGTGTCATAGTCAGCATCACTGGGAAAGGCACCTGGCCAAGAGAGCAGGCAGAAAGGCAGCCAGCCCAGGCCACACACTTCAATAGGCAACATGTTTGCATTTCATAGAATCATAGAATAGTAGAGTTGGAAGGGGCTTATAAGGCCATCAAGTCCAACCCCCTGTGCAAGCAGGAATCCAAATCAAAGCATTCCCGACAGATGGCTGTCCAGCTGCCTCTTGAATGCCTCCAGTGTCGGAGAGCCCACTACTTTTCTAGGTAATTGGTTCCATCGTCGTATGGCTCTAACACTTAGGAAGTTTTTCTTGATGTCCAGTCGAAATCTGGCTTCCTGCAACTTGAGCCCGTTATTACATGTCCTGCACTCTGGGATGATCGAGAAGAGATCCCAGCTCTCCTCTGTGTGACAACCTTTCAAGTACTTGAAGAGTGCTATCATCTTCCACAAGACTTCGTTGAGCTGTCGGCGGCTGGAATTGATCAGGAAATTCCTGAGATAAGAAGGCAAGCCGATCGGCTGAAGACGGAGTCAGGAATTCCACGCAAGCTGAACTGGAATAAAGCGAAGCGTTTTTTCTTCTCTCAAAAAAAAAACGTTATTAACCAGCGAGCCCACTTCTGCCTAAACCTTATCATTCGGCTTAAATTACTGCAATAAAAGGGATTTGTTTATGAATCAGCAATTGAGAAACCTGGGTGAGTCATACTTTTTCTCTTTTAAATATAATTAAGGAAGAAAGAAAATATAAACAACTTATATACTTTTTTTACGACAAAAAGCTGGCTTGAATTTGGACTTTTAAAGTTTAAAAACGGATGAGAGGTAATTATTATATTTTGGACTATTTTTCTCTTTGGACTATTTCTTGTTGGATGAATCCGCTGCTCGTATATGCTACTAATTGTTTAGTCTTGGCAACCAGAATTGTTTTGCATTCTTGGAAGCAGATAAGGACTGTGTTGTGCTGGCTGGATTTCAATAATAGGCCTGGAATATTAACTCTTCTTTTTGGTGGAGGGAAAAAAAGAAAAGAAATAGACTGCCCTTAGGTTCTGAAACAGTGATTAATATTAGAAATTAAAGGCCTCTTTTTGAAAATGACAACTAAAAAAACAACCAAGGCCCAGGGGCGAAGAGGTTCTATTGATACACAGGAAGAGGATATACCCCCAGAAATGTTTCAAAAAATAATGGAAGGGATTAATGCTATAAAACAGGAAATGAAACAGGAAATGAAAACTGAATTGACAGATATAAAAGACTATATTAAAACACAAGTGGATGAGATTAAAGGGACAATTGGGCAAATAAAGGAAGATGCAAAAAATACTAAAGAAAAGGTACAAACCTTGGAGAATAGAACAGATATACTAAATCTGGAACTAGAAAAAAATTTGGACTATTTAGCTGTGACTGAAATGAGAAATAAAGAGCATTGTTTGAGATTCCGTGCAATCCCTGAGGAAACAGGTGAAGACATTAGAGATAAAATTGTTAATGCTTTAGTAAAATTTCTGGACTTGAATGAAGATAGGATGGAATTTGAAATAGACAAAGTTTATAGAATTAATTCCAGATATGCAACAATGAAAAAAATTCCAAGAGATGTGCTTGTTCATTTCGTAAAGAAGACGACCAGAGATATGGTTTTACAGCAACACTTTAAATATACCTTTAAAATTGATGGTAAGGAAATACTGGTGATGAAGGAAATTCCTATTAGACTTTTACGTAAGAGAAAAGAATATGCTTTCCTTACAGAAAAACTTAAGCAATGCAAAATTCAATTTAGGTGGGACGTTCCAGAAGGAGTGATTTTTACATTCAGACAACAGAAATACAGACTGAATACTGTTCAAAAAGCAAGGGACTTCTTGAGAAAAGCTTCAAAAGATATGGAAGAAGATAAACTCAAAGATATGGATATAGTTCCTGGGAAACAAAGTCAACAAGGATATGCAGAGGAGGGGAAGGAAGATGATGGATCAAAAGGAGCATCAGGCAAATTTTAAAATACACGCTTAATGATGGATTACAAATACCTAACTTGGAATATAAATGGAGCCAACACGGCGCAGAAGAGAAAGAAAGTGTTTCATTATTTGAAAAAATTAAAATTGGATATAATTTGTCTACAAGAAACTCATATTCAGAAGAAAGATTCCAAATATTTGATTTGTAAAAATTTGGGTGAAGAATTTATTTCAGCTGGACCAAAAAAAAAAAAAATGGAGTTGTTCTCTATATTAACCCACAATTGCTTCCTAAATTGGTATTATTGGACGATAGTGGTAGATTTGTGGGGGTTGAAATTACTTTACAAGGTACAAACATTTTGATAGTGGGTATTTATGCCCCCAATGAAGATAAAACAAGGTTTTATACAGGACTTATGGAAAAATTGTCAGAGTTTTCATATGAGCATTGGTGTGTCATGGGTGACTGGAATGGGGTAATCTCACCAAAAATTGATAGGCTTTCTGAAAAAAATATCAAAGAGACACAAGGTAAATTACCGAAGATTTGTTTTGAACTCATGGAACATTTAGAATTGGTGGATACCTGGAGATATATAAATGATAATGCAAAGGAATTTACTTATTTTTCAGAAAGACATAAAACATTTTCGAGGATTGATATGATTTGGATGTCAAAAATTTTAGCGAAGGATATTTTTAAAATGGATATATTACCAAAAACTTTTTCGGACCACAATCCTGTGATATTAACTTTAAAAAAAAAAAATCTTGGATTTAGATGGAGACTAAATGAATCTTTATTACAGAATGATAAAGTAGTACAAGAATGTAAGAAGAAATTAAAGGAGTTCTTTGAATATAATTTATATAAAGGAACAAGTGAAAATATTGTTTGGGATACTAGTAAGGCATTTATGAGGGGATACTTTATTAAATGTAATTCTGAATTAAAAAAAAAGAAACAACAGAAAATGCAATTAATTTTGGAAGAAATAAAACAAAAAGAGGAAGAATTGAAAAAGAATCCAGCTAAAGTTTCTATTGTAAATCAAATTAAAATGTTACAGAAGCAAGTATCAATGTTGACAGTTAGAGAAATTGAAAGGAAATTAAATTTTGCTAAACAAAGGACTTTTGAATTTGCAAATAAACCTGGGAAATGGTTAGCATATAAATTAAGAAAAGAACGTCAAAAAAATATTATTTTAAAGATACAAGAAGGAGATGAGACGCTGACAGATAATGTAAAAATCAAAAAGATTTTTCATCAATATTACTCAACATTGTATAAGTGTCAAGAAATTCCATCTGAAAAAATAGAAGAGTATTTATCTAAACAGAATTTGCCGGAAATTACAGATTTTCAGAGACAAGTTATTAATGGCCCTATTACGTCAAGAGAGATATCTGAAGCTATAAATAAAATTAAATTAGGAAAGGCGCCAGGACCAGATGGGCTATCTGCAATGTATTATAAATGTTTGGAGGAAGAACTCTTGCTACCCTTACAGTCTACAATGAATTCTATTTTGCAAGAGGGAAAGATACCGGATAGTTGGAAAAATGCTAATATAACATTAATACCTAAAGAGGACCAAGATTTAACTAAAACAAAAAATTATCGGCCAATATCTCTACTGAATAATGACTATAAAATTTTTACAATGATTTTGGCTGAAAGATTGAAAATAATATTGCAACAATTTATTCAGGAAGATCAATCAGGGTTTTTACCTAAAAGACAATTACGTGACAACGTCAGGAATGTTTTGAATGTGTTGGAATATTTAGAACAACGAAATGATAAACAAGCAGCTTTGATTTTTTTAGATGCTGAAAAAGCATTTGATAACTTGAATTGGAAATTTATGTTCCAGGTTTTGGAGCAAATGGATTTTGGAGACAACTTTATAAAATGGATCAGATCGATTTATACATCACAGAAGGCCCAGATAATTGTTAATGGAGACTTAACGGATTCATGTGAAATACAAAAGGGTACAAGACAGGGATGTCCATTATCTCCCCTTTTATTTATTCTGGTTTTAGAAGTGCTGCTTAGAGATATAAGGCAAGATAAAAGGATTTCGGGATTAAAAATAAAAAAAGAAGAATATAAATTGAGAGCATTTGCTGATGATTTGATAATTGTACTAGAAAACCCTTTGGAAGGAATTCATATATTGATGGACAAATTAAAAGAATTTGGACCGTTAGCAGGATTTAAGATCAACAATCAAAAAACAAAGATGTTGGTGAAAAATTTAACTTTAAGGGAACAGAAAGAGTTAATGGACAAGACAGATTTTACAATAGAAAAAAAGTTGAAATATCTAGGCATCATCATGACAAATAAAAACTCAAAGCTGTTTCATAATAATTACGAAAAATTATGGACAGAGATTAAGAAAGACTTGCTAAGATGGGATAAACTACAACTGTCATTAATGGGTAGAATATCTGTGATAAAAATGAATGTATTACCGAGAATGATGTTTTTGTTTCAAACAATACCTGTAATATCCTCTGATTTACCTTTTAAACAATGGCAAAAAGATATTTCTAAATTTGTATGGCAAGGAAAAAAACCAAGAGTTAAATTTAAATTACTTCAAGACGCTAAAGAAAGAGGAGGACTGGGATTACCAAATTTGAGACTTTATTTTGCTGCCTGCTGTTTAGTCTGGATAAAGGAATGGATCTTATTGAGGAATAAAAGACTATTGGATTTGGAGGGCCACAATCTGAAGTGGGGATGGCATGGATATCTATGGTATGACAAAGTAAAAGTAAACGTAGACTTTAACAATCATTTTATAAGACGTTTTCTGTTGAAAATATGGAATAGATACAAACCAAGGTTTTATTCGAAAATACCATTATGTGTCTCAAGTCAAGAAGCGTTTTATAGAAGAGAAATGTCTGGAAAAGAGAAATGGTTAACTTATCAAGAACTATTAGAAAATGTACATGGAGAATACACAATGAAAGAGAGAGAACAATTGATAAAGGAAGGATATAGCTTTCATTGGTTTGCCTATTTACAATTGTTAGAAAGATATAAAATGGACAAGAAAATGTATGGGTTTGAAATAAGTAAATCTGATTTTGAAATAGGTTTGTATACAAATGATGAAAACATAATTGCAAAAATGTATAAACTTTTATTGAAAATGGATATGGAGGAAGAACAAGTAAAAGAGTGCATGGTAAAGTGGGCAAAAAATTTTGGTCATAACATACAAATGGATCAATGGGAAAATATGTGGAAAAAAGGCTTGAAATTTACATTATGTTATAATCTTAAAGAAAATTTTTATAAAATGATGTACCGTTGGTACATGACTCCAGAAAAGCTGTCAAAAATGTATAGTAATGTCTCTAATGTTTGTTGGAAATGTAAACAACAAGAAGGATCTTTTTATCATATGTGGTGGTCATGTAAAAAGGCGAAATTATTCTGGGCACAGATAGGTAGGAAGATGCAAAAAATTTTAAAGATAAATATTCAGTCAAAACCAGAATTTTTTTTACTGGGTTTTATGGATAAACAAATAGAAAAGAAATATGGAAGAATATTATTATATATGATTACGGCAGCAAGATTATTATATGCACAAAAGTGGAAAATGGAATCAATACCAACAATGGAAGAATGGCTACTGAAATTAATGGACTTAGTAGAAATGGATAAATTGACGTGTTTACTTAGAGAAAAATCGACAGATACATTCCTTAAGGATTGGAAGCCTCTCTTAGACTTTTTGTCGAAAGATCAAAATAAAATGATGATACTGGGATTTGATGATTAATTAAGACAGCTTATGGAGAAAAGGGATTCTGTATGTACATATTAAGGGACAGGTTTGATGTATATTATATACTTATAGCTGATCTGTGACAAATCGGAAGTCAACCATTTTATTTTTATTTTTTGTTGTAGTATTGTTATGTTTTTTCTTACTTTGTTTTGTTTGTTTTTTGGAAAAATTTGAATAAAAACTATATAAAAAAAAAAAAAGAAGAGTGCTATCATATCACCCCTCAATCTTCTCTTCTGAAGGCTAAACATGCCCAGTTCTTTCAGTCTCTCCTCGTAAGGCTTTGTTTCCAGTCCCCTGATCATCCTCGTTGCCCTCCTCTGAACCTGTTCCAGTTTGCCGGCATCCTTCTTGAAGTGCGAAGACCAGATTGCTCTGCTCACTAAACACACACTGCCACTGGTGCAATTCACATTTCTTTGAGTGGGAGACGAGAAAGCACCAAGCACACCAGAGAGCAAGCAGTGGGAAGGTGTCTGAGGACAGAGATGTGAATGCCACGTGGTCCGGCCAGTGCCCCCTAAACAAGTGCCCCTCATGTACAGTGGACAATGCTCTGTGGATGCACACCATTGTTGAAGTAAGGTTGAGCTGCCAGCTCACTTGCCTTTGGTATGTGCAAATGAGGAGACCCTTCACCTTGAACTTTATCAGGCATCCAAATGTCTTAGGCTGGCAGGGCTCACGAGTGCTACCACTGCTGCCCTTTCAGCCCTCCCACCTGATTGCCAGGCTCAACTGGACAGCATAGGAACGTGCCTTGAGTTGGCCGACTGGTCCATCTAGCTCAGGATTGTTCACTCTGACTGGCAGCAGCAGCTCTCCAGAGCTTCGGGAAGGGTACATCCCCAGCCCTAGCTGGAGATGGCAGAGATTGAACCTGCAACCATTTGCATACAAGGCAGATGCTCTACCACTGAGATACAGCCCTTCCCTTTCCACAGCTGGGTCTGGGAAGCTAGTCACCATGTGAAATTTCTCACAATGCCCCAGATCACTATATATACCTTTGGTACATCAGGGGCTTCTGGGAATTGTCAGGGTAACCTGTCATGACTGCAGAGTCCAGCAGTAACAAAGACACTGACTAAAGAGCCAGACTGGGTTTCTGACTCTGAGCCCGATGCTGGTGACTGGGGGTGGGTGGTGGAGGCTCTACTCAGCTCAAAGCCGGTGCATAGGGAGCCTCCTAGACTAGATCCCACAGCACCAAGACCCATTTAGCCAGAGCTATGGCCCTCATGGGTGCTTTCTCCTGAAAGCAAAGAACTAAGCACTTCCCAGCCTTCCATGCTAGTCCAGTAGTGCAGGAAGTGCACAAGGTGAGAGGTCAGAAATGAAGTGCACTCTTGCAGGCAAGAGGGTTGGCCCTTTAAGATCTGTAGCTTGCATAATGGAGGTGAACCCTAGGAGAACTGGACTGCAGGCAGAGGCGCAAAAGGCCTCACTCCACCTCTAGCATTTGTCAGTGCAAGTTGCCCAGTTGGATCTGTCCTTGATACTGAAAACTGCTGGGCCTTGCTCTGTGGGCTCCTTTGTCAGAACAGACCAAAATAGGGCATGAGCCAGGAGAAAGAAACCAGAATCTGTGAGGCGAGCCAAAATTCAGGAACCAAAAGTTAAACTGGAGGCAGCATTGAGGAGCAAGGCTGGATGTCAGGAGCAGAAAAAAAGAGAGAGAGCCAAGATGCAGGAACGCATCAGAGCTCAGGAAGACAGTCTTGCTCCAGGAAGGCTCATCAGGGAAAGGAAGCCTAGCTGCCTCGAAGGATTTACTGGTGAGCTCAGAAGGGTGGAGTTCATTCAGAAGGGTCTTCACTGAGAAAGCTGCCACCTGCAGTTCGGTGGTTCACCACAAATATTCAGGCAGTGCTTGGCTGGAATTTCACTTTACAAGTAGCTTCCCAGTTCTATCTACTTCTTCCAAAGAAGGCCATTTTACTGATTAACACTTTGTGTGTGAGCACACTGTAGGCAGGGAAACATCAGACCTGGAGCCAGACCTGGCCAGAGTAAATGGCTGCTGTTCATTTTAAACCCTACAACTTTTCCCACAGGAACATGGGGATACCGTTCTAGATCCTTCTTTTCACACCATCTGGGGATAGATAACAAGGTTTATTAAACTCATAATTTATAAACTGCTCTAGATTCAGAGAATACCTGAGAGGGAAATAAAACATAAAACCTAATACAGATTATCATAAAACCCAACAAGAATTAAAAACTGCAGACTAAATTAGGAAGGTTTTGAGAAAAGAAGAGTGTTCAACAAATGTCAAAAGCATAGCCATGTGGAGGTTTAGGTCACATCTATGGGGAGAGAATGGCAGAGAACTGGTGCTACAGTGCTGAAAGCATGTGCTTGAGTCCAGTGGAGACTGGTGCTTCAGCACCTTGGAAAGCTCCCAGAAAGTCTGGACTAAAACCCAGAGCAAATTCACTGCTCCACTGATATCAAAGCCACCTGTCTCCACTGCTTGAGTTATAGCACTCTTTGCCACAGGGGTGTGTGGTGCACACTCCAAACCTTTTTTTTTTTCTGCAAAGGGCCACTTTCTACATTCAGTGGTATCAAATGGCTTTTCCTTGAGCTGTAACATTTCAGGCTGCAGGTGGGTGATCACATGCTTGAATTAAAGCAAACACCTCCCTGCATGCAGAAAACCTCAGTCTAGGTTCCTCCATTACATGATATATATTTTTTCTATGCACAGGGGAATTTTAACTTCAAAGGGTTGTATCCAACTAAATTTTACTCAGAGTAGACCCATTAAATTAACAGATTTAAGTTAGTAATGCCCATTAATTTAAATGCATTGAACACAAACCAAACACTTTGGTTTGTGGCACCTTAAAGACAAACATTCATTCATTCATTTAATCAATCTTCTGCCCTTTGTCCGAAAGGAGCCCAGGGCAGAAAGCACAGGCTTTTGCAGATTAGTCTCCACTTCATCAGATGCATCCACAAAAGCTTATGCCATATTATGCAGCAGTAAGAATGCTGACAGGGGCTGACATTCATGCCCATACAACCCCCCTGTTGCAACAGCTCCACTGGTTGCCGATTTGCTTCCGGACTCAATTCAAGGTGCTGGTGTTGTCCTTTAAAGCCCTTCAAGGCTTGGGCCCTGTCTATCTGTCCGATCGGTTGTCTTCTTATGAACCCCCCCATTTTCTCAGGTCCTCCGATAATTCGCTCCTTAGGATACCCTCAACCTCACAAGTTCATCTTTCAGGAACCAGAGATAGGGCGTTCTCTGTTATTGCCCCTAGACTCTGGAATTCCCTGCCAATAGAGGTCCGGTCGGTCTCCTCGCTTCCGGCATTCCGTCGCCAGGTCAAGACATTCCTTTTCCGTCTTGCATTTAACCTGGACTGAGGAACAGGAAATCTCTTGATCATGAGAGATTATGGAGTAATTATGAGTTTATTGTATTGTATACAGTTTTTACTATTTTAATCTTATCTTATAAGTTTGTATCTATGGTGTATGTCTTGCTTTTATAAGGTATTCTCGGTCTATGTTCTTTTATTATAGAGTTGTCCGCCGCTCTGAGCTTTCCAGGAAGATAGAGCGGCATAGAAATGTTTTAAATAAATAAATAAATAAATAAATATTAAAATGTATGCCATATTATGCCATATTAATATATATATATTAAATATTTAAGATACCACAAGATTCTTTATTTTTGTTGCAACAGACTAACGTAGCTACCCCTCTGTAGGGTTAGAATTTGGTTCAGTTTGCATTTGCAATTAATTTTAATGCAACCTACCTAATTTATACCTCCTGAAACAATATACAAACCAAAATTCGGCAATCCTTTGAAATTCACATTTCTCAGAATTTTCAGGTGCAGATTTCCAACAAAAATAAAAGTGCACAGAATCCCATATGCTAGAGAAAATTGTGCAGAGAAATGCACATTTTATTCATTCATTCATTCATTTGTGATTGCACATATACTCCGCCCTTCTTGCAAGGAGCTCAAGGTGGTATACATGTTTCTCCTCCTCTCCATTTTATCCTCACAACAACCCTGTGAGGTAGGTTACACTGAGAGGCAATGACTGGCCCAAGGTCATTCAGTGAGCTTCATGGCCAGGTGGGGATTTGAACCCTGGCCTCCCAGGTCAGAGACCAGCACTCTAACCACACTGGCTGTAAAACAAGCCAAGTGAAGTTCTAGCTTTTTTTCCTCTGGTCTCCTGAGATGAGAATTCTCAAGCAGCACAGCTCTCTTCAAAGTGATAAATGCCACATGCCTTTGCTGACACTTGATGAAGCTCTGTTCCAGCTGTACAGTCAGCCCTGCAGGGCCAACTGAATCATTTCTAACCTTTGCCACCCTACTCTTTTGAGAGAGAGAGAGAGAGTCCCTGGAATCTAAAGAGTCTCCTTTGCCAATTTCTCCCTCTCAGATGGTCCAATTTCTTTTTCTGTTTAGCTGGCTCACCCTCACTCATCTCACAGCTCTTCTGTCTCATCTCAGCTTTCAAAAAGTGGATAATGGGTAGCTGAAATAAGGCTCTCTAACTTCCTTAACCCAAAAAGAAAGAACGGAAAAGAACTCCTGGTCAGTTATTTGGCATTTACATTCAGAAGACACCTGTATGTAGATTGGGTTCTTTATGTAGATATGTGCATGGAAGAAGGAGGTGCATTTTTTTAAAAAAAGCAACTGAGTACTGACATTTTCCAGAAACATCAAGCAGAAAAGGGGAGAGGGAAAGTCTCCACTTTTCAAATTCCTTGGGGAAATGGTGCAGTTGTTAACAGAAATGTGATCATGACTGATGCGTCACATACTGTGGGGACATGACTGCACTCTTCAAATACCTAAAAGGTTTTCAGGACTTTCAGGTAAAAGAGGGCAATGGCAGTAATTTTTTACCCTCCAACACTGGGGAGGGGCACGTTTTACTCCCAGCCTTGAGGGCAGGGATGGGGAACTGAAGGGCCAGGAGCCAAACATGGCCCTCTCTGTCCGGTCCTTGGGACTCTCACCACACCATCCCAAGCCACTCACCTGCTCTGCTTTGCACACTCCTTGAGTATTACTGGACGCAATGCAAGCGAGCTCCATCCTCTCAATATACAATTTGCAAGGCTGCTCCCTGGAAGGGCTTTCAAGCAGTGATGGCTGGTGGCTCTATGTCAGTGGGGCAATGCAATCTGCTTAGGGCTTTAGTCCAGTCCTTCAAGGAGCTGTCCAAGGTGATGAACTTATTGCAGGAATAGGTTTTGGCAACTTGGACAGATCTCTGAAAGTTCAGATTAAAACCTGGAGCGGACTCCACTGCCCCACTGATATGGAGCCACCGGTGATTTCAAGAGATCATGGGATCGCGTTGCTCTCCCTGTCTGTGGGTGGAGGGGGAGGTCTACCCTCAGAGAGTGAGGTCCAGTCACGGAGGCTTTTCCTCTGCAGCAATGGAAAAGTCTGCTACTACAGCGTCTCTGTCTTCTATGCTCCAATAGCAGAGAGGGCAAAGGAGAGGGGCAATTTAGGGGTATGTTAGGTATGGATAGAGGGATGGTTTGGGGTCCATTTTTGGACCAGCAGGAAGGAAATCCTTTTTATTTTAAGCCTCCACTAGGAGGGGAAAGGGAAAGACTGATATTCTCTACCACAACTTTCCAACCTGCCAATGCAGTTCCAGTGTGGCTTTGTATTTTGTGGTTCACCCATCAGTATACCTCCTTCTGCCACTCAGTTGGATTGTTTAGATCCTTACACAACCTAGGCCCAATATATTTGAAAGATCACCTCCTTACCTGCAGACCTCCTGTGGTGTTAAGATCAGGAGAGAGGGTCTTCTTGGTAGCTCTGTCGCCCTCAGGGGTTTGGGGGTGGCGGCCAGGAGGGAGCATTTTATGTGGCAGCTCCTAATTTGTGGAGCTCCCTCCCCACAGAAATTAATCTGGCATCATCACTGTGCAGTGTCCATAATATGTTGAAGATACACCTCTACCCTGGCTTTTGTCACTTGAAAGTAAAAATAAAATAATTAGGCTCTACCTATTCTTGGGTCCGTAATTTATTTTAAATGGTTTGTAATATTGTATTGTAAATTGTAACCTTGCCTGGGACCTTATGGTGAAGAGCAGTTCATAAACTGAATAATAATTAATTGTGCTGATAATGTAGTTTACCTCAAAATCCAAGCTTCATTCCTATATGCCTTTGGGTGCCTTTGGGAAGATATGAATCAGGTCAGTTCATATCAAAATTTGCAAATATCAGATTCCTCAGATGTCAGTGTCCTTGGCACAATTGGCAAAGAGGCTAGGCTCTCGTGCTTTTGAAAGTGTAGATTTGTCTTTTGGGATGACAACAGAGGAATGCAGCGAGTGTGTGAGATGGGTTCTGGGGTTTGCTATTGCCCCAACACCAGTCCAGACATCAGTTCCCCTGATACCTCCTTACTCTGCAGTCATGTTTTGTTCAGTGATCCAGCTTTGGTCTTGAGGCCATTAAGCCCTACAAGGTTTTTTTCCTACCTCCTTTGTTCTTCAGGTATTTGGTTGGCCTTAGATCACACATCACTGGAGAGAGGAGGGGGGAAGCCTTTACTGAACCAAAACAACTGCAACAAGCTCTTATTTTCCTAAGTTCAAACAGTCCAAGGCAGCCTTTGTCCGTTCTGTCTCCTTCCTTTGTCTTCCTCATAAGATCTCAGACCAATCATGTAATGTACTGAAACCCAAATGAAGGGGAAAAAACATGCTACAACATCTCTCCCACACACCCAACTCCTGTATTCTCTTCTTAAAGTCAGTTTAATGCTTTTAGAGCACTTTCAGCTCTTGAATTATGTTAAAATATACCAAACACACATTGTTGGGTTCTTTGATGAAAACTTTAAATTGCTGTTTCAGGGCACAATTCGGTGTCTGCCTCATTCTGTGATAAAAGGACTTTAAAATGCTGTTTTAGAAAAGAATAGGATTGAAAGAGGTTTTCTTGCTTTTTTTTTAATAGCATCTTTCATGCTCAAGGTATCCCTAAGGGCTCTGGAAAAGCAATGATTTAGACTCAGGAAATACTTTAAGTATAGACAAATGGAACACCAACATGCTCTTAGAAATAGCTCATGCAAGGTATCATGAAGCTTATGTATTATTAGTCACTGTCATGGATGAGTGTCTTGAAGGAATGAGTGGGCCATTTTTGGCAGTTGTGGAGGGATGGTGGGAGAGAATGAATGGGGTGTGTGCATAAAGTCGGAAGGTGAGAGGGCTGAATAATCAAGTGGGTAAATGCAAGGGGTCTATCAAACTTTTTTCAAGGAAACCAGAAGGTAAATCCACAGTTCACTCCTGATATCATAGTGTTGGAGGGGGCCTTGTACACCATCGAGTCTAGAGATAGGCCTGGGAGTCAAATGTGGCACTCCAAGACTCTCTATCTCTCAGGACTCTCCCCAGGCCTCAACCCTTGACTCTGCTTTACACACACACACACACCCTTGAATGTCTTTGCCTGGCTGGAATGTGTGGTTGGACTCTGAGAATGCCTCTTGTCTGGAGGAAGGATAGGGAAGGGGTGTGAGCATGAGTAGAAATTAACCTACTGTTCAAAGGTAACATTTACATCCATTCCTCTGCTCACTTTTGCCTCTGGCCTTGCCCACCACCATGGCCCTCAGAAAGTTGCTGTCCAACTGTAGTCACTGGGAGCTGAGTTAGAGCTGTATGACAATGGAACCAATTACCTAGAGAGATAGTGGGCTCTCCGACACTGGAGGCATTCAAGAGGCAGCTGGACAGCCATCTGTGATTTGATTTGGATTCCTGCATTGTGCAGGGGGTTGGACTCGATGGCCTTATAGGCTCCTTCCAACTCTACTATTCTATGATTCTATGTCCTGCCAGGGGCAAATGCACTCTTAAGGATTTGGATGAAGCAATGAACATACCCGGTTCATTCCTTCTCAGCTGATTTTATCCAGAGGGAGAGGAAAGATAACGACCACAAGGAAAAGGAAAAGGCAGGTACAGAAACTCATATCCCTTCAGTTACTGGGATCCCCATCATGGTAAAGGACAGATCCAGGGCCAGTCAGCCATAGCACATGGCATGCTCCTTGCCCATTGAGAGCTTTGTCATTCTGAGCTCTCTTGGGACTTTCATATTGTCTCCCAACCATAGGCTCCAATACATTGCGCTGACTCAAGTTTACACCAATTACACCTGTGCATTGGCTATCTTCTAATCAGACTTGGTCCGGAGTGAGCTTTTATATTCCACAGCTAGTACTCCTGATTAGTTAATCAGATGCACCTGGCTGCCATGTTCTCCCTGAACTTTCTCATGGAAGCCATGGGAAAGTTTAGGCCCCCAGGATACACCAAGGAGAAATAGACATTGAAGGGAACAATCACATCACACCACACCAACTCCTCAATATTACAATGCGTCTTCTAGTGGGTCCCATTACAGTGCATCAATGATGGCAAGGCACCAGCTTTAAACCTAGTCTACTCCACCAATTCCTAGAGCATCACAAGATCCCTGATCCAAAGTATGAGGTGCTTCTGGCTTCCTTATTTTGGACAGGGCTCAGGGAAAGGGGTCCTCATGCTGACAAATGGACACTTAACACATTCTGGTGTGGAACTCTGTGTGGAGTTGCCACCATCTCTCCTCCTGTAGTCATGGGGTATATTTGGAGGACTTTGAAGTTGTGGGTGGGGGCCAACAGGAGTGTGTGAGGCAACTGGGAGGAAGTACAGGACCTCCCTGGATAGGAATTTGTCAGTCCCCAGTGTCTCCCCTTGAGCCGCATATATATAAGGGCCAGCAATGGGATACTCCTCCTTTGATGGCATCTTAGGAAGCTGTTGGGGCATTGCGTCTCCAAACTGGAGATTTGAAAGGCAGTATAGCTGCCGGATGAGGATGTCCACAGTGTTTGGCTCCACACCTTCCCCTTTTACACTCTCACATTTAGACCATAAGAGCATCAAGACAGCAACTATAGTTTTCTTAAAATGGGAGACACATTTTGGAAATGGTGCCCCTTATAGGTTTGGTAATATATATTTAAAGTAGTGCTGAACTAACCAGAGGTCTGACTTCATAACTGGGCTCCTGCTGGGAGGAAGGGCGGGATATAAATCAAACAACAACAACAACTTTGTTTTCCACCCTTAGGTAAGTGCCTCCAACTTGGGGCATTTTTGTTTTGATGAAGGCATTCAAAAAGATGCAAAGGTGTTCACATCAGGTTTGTAAAAAAAACAAAAAACATGCAGGCACTGTGCATTAGAATGCATGTTGTTAAATCAGAGAGAGTGTGGGCAATATAATTTTGTATGCCCTCACTGTCATCACATAGTGAAATCTGATGCCTACATCGCTCCATGACTTCATCACTTTCATGATATCCCTGATTGGTTGGGATCACACAATGAAGAGGCCTTTCAACACAGTATCTGTTACAGTCGTGCACTGAATTCAGCCATGGCCTGAATGGAATGAAGCTGATTCAGGGGGATACAATCATCAGTCAAGTTGGGTTGAGACAGCCCCAGATCACCACAAGTCAGGTGACCCAGAGCAATCCACAGCTGCCAGGGGGTGGGATGTCAGGAAGGGCTTTAAAAACTCTAATTAAACATTAGCCTTGCCCCAAAATTGATTTGGGGCTGGATCCAGCATGAAGCAAATGGTCCCTAGTTGGCACAGTGCAGTTCAGCTTTACATGGGGGCCCAGGTGAGGACCACTTGTCTGTAAACAGCCCGAGTATCTATATCTATCTATATATTTATTTATCTATCTATAATTGCAAGAAGAAGTCTATTAACTTAGGGAATAATAGCTGTGAACAGGCATAAAAAATGTGCAAAAAGAGTGCAAGATATGAGTGTCTGTGGACCCTTTTGCCTTCTTCTAAATGCCATGCCTAAAAAAAGTAAAAAGCTCATGAACATTTGATGCAGCACTAAGCTAGGAATGGTGCTACACAGTTGAACTAGATAGAATCTCACAGTCACTTCAGGACGCAATGCTCCCAGAAGCTTCACTCGAGGAAGCAAAGCTGGTGAAAGGGCAGCTCATACCTGTCAGAAAGAAAAAACTCCACATCACAAATAAATAAAGAAATAATGAAATTCTGAAATGCTACCTTGGAGAGAATAGCGCAGGTGGAACTTTACAAAAGAAACCTCTGGGGTTTTTTCCTGGAGCTGAGTGCTTGCTTTAAACCATTTGCCAAGTGCTTGAGTTTAATATCTGCTTTTGATATAGTGCTATTTCCCCCCCTAAAGTGAGTATTGGAGATTACATGAGGGGGGGAGGGGGGGGAAGAGAAGTTAAAAATAAACCTGAATGGGAGGGTTGTATTGCAATACCAATGTATGTGCCTGAAGGGAAAGTCATGAACATCTTATTTAAGAACGGAGGTACAGCATTGTAGAATATTATTTCTTGACTTGAAAGTGCACTGTAAATTTCCCAGTAAACTATCTAAAAATACTGACGCGCCAATATACAGACCAGAATGGAAGGGTGAGCATAAAGGAGCTGATTAATGGGTTATAACAAGGATGCATACTGAATCTGTTGACTTGTTGGGTATTTTGTTGGATTAAGTATGTTGGATTTGGAATCCTTATTTTTTTTAAAAAAAGTATGATGGAACATTAGGACTTGCCCAGCCTAAAACCAGTGCTATTGTGAAGAATGCATGAGAAGAGATAGAAATGATAAAGTAATGTTAGGGATTCCTAATCCCAGAGCTTTGTTTTCCTATATACAAGATACTTTCATATACAAACTGTGGTATGCAATAAGGGTGTGCATAGACCCCAAGATCTCTCTTGTATCTATTTTTTAAAAAAGCCCCAATCTGCCACTGAGTTGCTGTGGGCTCTTTGTGCTTCAGTCTGCAGTTTGGGTTCTAACCTCCTCTGTATAAAATGAAACTCTGTGTTTTCACCATTTGCTATAATGGGGAGTCCGAAAATGACTAGCATTTTTCCCTTTGGGCCTTTTCCCTTTCTCCTTTTCATCTTCTTCAGGTGAGGCTGTCAATGTGCTGAACCAGTGCCTGGCTGTGACAATGGACTGGATGAGGGCTGATAAACTGAGGCTTAATCCAGACAAGACTGAGATGCTGCTAGTGGGTGGTTCTTCTGACCAGATGTCCAACCTGTCCTGGATGGGGTTGCACTCCCCCTGAAGGAGCAGGCTCGTAGCCTGGGGGTTCTCCTAGAACTATCTCTGTCACTTGAGGCTCAGGTAGCCTCGGTGGCACGGAGTGCCTTCTACCAACTTCGGTTGGTGGCCCAACTACGTCCCTATCTGGACAGGGATAACCTGGCTTCAGTTGTCCATGCTCTGGTAACCTCCAAGTTAGATTACTGCAATGCACTCTACGTGGGGCTGCCTTTGAAGACGGTTTGGAAACTGCAGCTTGTGCAACATGCAGCAGCCAGATTGGTAACGGGGACCAGACGGTCCGAATATATAAAACCAATTCTGGCCCACTTGCGTTGGCTGCCTGTATGTTTCCGAGCTCAATTCAAAGTGCTGGTTTTAACCTATAAAGCCTTACGTGGCTTAGGACCACAATACCTGATGGAACGCCTCTCCTGATATGAACGAACCTGTACACTACGCTTAACATCTAAGGCCCTCCTCTGGGTGCCTACTCCAAGGGAAGCTCGGAGGGTGGCAACAAGGGAGAGGGCCTTCTCAGTGGTGGCCCCCAAATTATGGAATGATCCTCCTGATGAGGTGCGCCTGGCACCATCACTGTTTTTTTTCTTTCAGGCATTTTAGCATGTGTTTTTAAATTGTTCTAAATGTTTAAATTGTGTTTTAAATTGTTTTTAAACTATGTGTTTTAAATTTGTATATGTGCTTTTAGTGTTTTTAGGTACTGTAAATCACCCAGAGAGCTTTGGCTATGGGGCGGTATATAAATAAAATAAATAAATAATGTACAGAGAAAGGAGCCCCTCCAGAGTAGATTAAGCCTGCCAAATTGCAGATAAATAAGTCCAGGGGTTATTAGTTTTTAGGAAGAATGGTTCTGCCAAGGGCATACATTCTTATGGATCTGGACAAGGCAAAGAGCACACCAGATCTATCCATGGATATCTTATTTACAGACATGAGAGGTTATATGTAGAGCACAAAGCAAAGGAAAAAACTGACAGTTTATGTCGCTTAAGTTACTGGGAATCCCTGACAATGATGGATAGAATCCTGTAATGGACACAACATAGCAACCTCTGTGGTCTTGGTACACTGAGACTCTTGGACAAGAGTTTCCAAGCCTCTTTTATAGCTTGCAAAACATAAACATTCTTAGAGACTTAGAGATCTTTCAGCCCTGCCAAGAGCTGTCTGAGAATGAGTAATAGATCAGAAGGTGTCCAAAGATAAGATAAGAGTACGGCTGGCTAATTAAAGGGTCCAGACCTGAAAAAAGGTCTGGGTGTGAGAGGAGTTTATTGCTGTACACCATTAGCTCCTCGTGATAACGGTGTTCTTCCGTGGTTTCCACTGGGGGTGGCGCGGGTAAAAGGGATCCATTATTTCCACAATCAGGGGGGTGGAGTGGGATTTTGTCTTTTTCTTATATTGTACTAATCAAGCGGTGACTGCCTGGTGTGTATTTTTGCTTGTACATTTTTCATAACTTCGTAGATTCACACTAGCCTTTCTTGTGTCCTCTGATCGGCCTTACAGGCCTAGGTGTTTACACATATCTAACAGGCCTTACAGTGTGGGGCTGTCTGAAACATGGTCTGTGGGCTTCTGAAGGCTCATGGTTTTGGTTTTGTTAAAGCAGAGCAAAGTAAAAAAATCTCAGGTTTTAACTTCTAATACACAAACAAACAAATAATATCCCACTGCTGTACTTTGAAAACAACATCAGTCCAGTGCTCCTCAGGCAACATTTTGGACAGCCTCACTTCTTCCAAAGCCCGTGGATGCAGAGAGATATAGAGCTATACACCACAGGACAGTAGAGAGACACGGTGCCACGGGGTGGTATTCTATGTTAATCCTACTCAGAGGAGGGCCATTCAGTTAATAGACATGACTGACATAGATTTATTGATTTCAGTGGGTCTGCTCTGAGTAGGACTTAGCTGATAACATATAGCTTTGTGGGGATGGGAGTTGTTGGCATCACACTTTGCCTCGGAAGGGGATCTGCTGCACACCCCTGATATACTTCTATGGCTGCCACTCAGACTTTGACAAAGATTGTCAAAGAGTGCTATCCTATCTCCCCTCAGTCTTCTCTTCTCAAGGATAAACATGCCCAGTTTTTTCAGTCTCTCCTCACAGGGCTTTGTTTCCAGTTTCCTGATCATCCTTGTTGCCCTCCTCTGAATCTGTTCCAGCAAACTTTTTCTCATGTTCTGATTTTCTGTTGAAATGGATGGATCTAAGTTAGTCATGTTTATTCATTTCAGTGGGTCTACTCGGAGTAGGACTAGCATTGGATTCAACCCCAAGGGCCTAAGTTAGTCATGCCCATTAATTTCAACAGGTCTACTCTGAGTAGAATTTTACTTGGATACAATCCATTCCTTACATACCCCACACACAGAGGGAGGTATCAGCAGTACAAAAATAAATAAATCTTTATTTAAACAAAATAGAGGGAGGACAGACCTCAGAAAATGTCCAATGGAGGACTGGGTAGCCACAGAGTGCAGACTGGACTGGCTGTTTGAAGGGGAAAAGGAAAGAGAAATCAAAGGGATGGAGCAGGTGCATTCCATGCTGCAACATTTTGTTGTAGATACCACTTGATACCCATAATTACGTCCTGTTTTCACATTAGTCTACAATTAATTATTTTTAAAAGAAAAATCCTCTCAAAATACATAGTCAAATAATCTACTTTAATATATATTTTTCCTCCTAATAATATTTAAATGTGTGTTTCTCTCAATGCATATCTTGGTTGATTGATGATCACTGTGTTGCAATATTCAGAGAAGGACAAAGAGACAAATTCTGATCTGGGCATTATTTCGAGAGAATCTGATCATTTTCTATAGGAATTCATGAAGACTGCATTTCAAAAGCATCCCACAACTGTACTATTAGGAGTGCAGCCTTAAACATTTTTGAAACAAACAAACAAGTTGTTTTTAAATTGTTTTTGTGTTTTAAAATTTGTATGTTTGTTTTTAATGCTTTTAATTGCTGTAAACTGCCCAGAGAGCTTCAGCTACGGAGCAGTATATACATGTAATAAATAAATAAACAAACAAATAAACTTGATTATCAGTAGCTAGCGGCAACACTAGTGATATATTCCAGCTAAAATCTTAAAATCAGTTCTAAGAGCTGAATCCAACACTAGTCAGAATTAGGCATGGGAGGTGCATTCAATTCAGTTCACATTTAAAGGCAAGCCTACCTAAAGGCACACTTTTAAAACAATGTGGCAAACACGCTCATCCTTCAAAACTATCACTTCTCCAAATTTTGCACTGCAATTCTCCAGCCAAGTATTGTCTGCAAAAGTGCATGTAGTAAGTTAAAGTTTACATATTAGGGGGAAATGATTTACAAGAGTGTGTATAACAGGCAAAATTGCATACAAAAATGGTATAGTAGGAGAAATTCGGACAAAAATGCTAATGATTTTTCATGAGGACTTTTTAAAAAATGAAAACTTGTAGAAATGTGGAGAAGGGGACTTAAGACTGAAAGTTGACAGATGTGTCCATCCCTACCTAGAGTAGGCCCATTGAAATGAATAGAGATAACTAACAGATACATTTAATGGGTCTACTCTTTGATGGAGACTTAGGTTCTATTTGCCGCTAAACTGCAGCTCCATCCAAAGATTCAATAATAATTGGAAGCAGGCGCAGCAATCTGCATATTCTAACTTCTCAAAAGGCTCAGGAACTGGGGGGGGGAGGCAAATAAAAATGCATGTGTGCATTCACATCTGAATAAATAAAGTTGCCAAACTCTCTCTTTATATATATATCAATTAAATTCATGAACAACATGTTTTTTGAGGCTAACGGAGAATACAAAGGGAGAGGTCAGATCTCGCTTTCGAAAGGGAAGCTAGAGAAAAGGCAAAGCAAATAGAAAAGTCATTATTGAACATTGCGATGAGAGATGAAAGGATGCACATCCAAAAAGCAGCAAGGAGGTGAAATGTAATTTGTTCAACAGTGGAAACAAGCGGACAAGGATTTGATGAAGTCGGAGACTGAGAAAAATGTGACGGAGGGGGTGCACGCTGGTGGCTCAGTTGACAAAGGCATCACTGACGATGGGCTGGATCCTTCTAGTGGGTTTAAAGCCACTGCCGCCACGCTTGTTACTTTGATTTACATATTGTGCCAACAGTGTGAGTCTCAGATTATATATCTACTGATCAGCTGTGCCACCCAGTCCAACCTTTAATCTAGGAGCAGTTTTACAGATACCTGTGCCAGCCCACCACCTCACTTCACACTATCTTCTAGAAAGAAGGGGTGCTCAGTTGTGGGTTGTTGTTGATGCTATAGCCTTTAAAACAGGGGAGGGGTACTTCTGGCTCTCTTCTCAATCTTCCCAGAATGCAGGACATGGAATAATGGGCTCAAGTTACAGGAAGCTAGATTTTGGCTGAACATCAGGAAAAACGTCCTAACTGTTAGAGCCATACGACAATGGAACCCATGACCTAGGGAGGTGGTGGGCTCTCACACACTGAAGGCATTCAAAAGGCAACTGGACAGGCACTTGTCAGGTTTGCTTTAAGATGGATTCCTGTAATTAGCAGAAGCTTGGACTGGATGGTGTTATAGGCCATGTCCAACTCTACTGTTCTGTGTTTTTATGAAACGCAATCCTCCAGGCCCCTCTAACTGGCCCTTGAGATTCTTCCAGGCTTCACCTCTTCTGAGACCACACCTCTAACCCCAGGCTATACCCCTCAGTTAAGGATGGGCAAATTTTGGTTTCTATTTCTTTCAATACCTTCATCCGCACAAGTACAACTAGTGAGGATACGAGATAGGGCCTTCTCGGTGGCTGCCCCTAGGCTTTGGAATTCCCTCCCTAAGGAGATAAGAATGGCCTCTTCCCTGCAGTCCTTTCGTCAACAGGTAAAAACTTTCTTATTTCAGCAAGCCTTTGATTCCGAAGGCGGCTAAGGATAGGCCCAAAGGAAGTTATATTGTTCTTGCTTGTTTATTTTTTTAATTATTCTGATCTTAAGAGTATAGTTTTTAATTATCAGAAACAGTTTAATGCTATTTTAAATCAGAGTTCATTTCTTAATTATATCTGTCTATATTTATTTATTTATGTATTATATGCTTTTAACTTTGGTAGGTTTTAATTGTATCTGTTTTTTATCTGGAAGCCGCCGTGAGTTCCAATTTGGAAAAACGGCGGGGTATAAATACAGTTAATAATAATAATAATAATAATAATAATTTCTGATTTTCCTCCTATCTTAAGTTCAGTTCTCCACATTTCCATAATAGCCTCATGAGAATTCATCAGCATTTTAGTGTGAATTCCTCGTAATATGCACATTTTTGTATGCAATTTTGCATAATATACAATTTTCTGCAAAGCAGCTTTCCTCAGATAATACGTATTTGCACGTTATTTTCACCACAGCTGAGCCTATATGCCATTTTGTACAGATTACTTGGCTGGAGAACTGCATCACAACATTCAGAGAAGGGCACATTTTGAAGGACGGCTGGGTTTCAGACAGTATTAATTATATAAGGTCACCTTGAACCAGATTTTTGCCTAATCCCTACCCTAAATGGGTCCTGCTTTGCCTGCTCCTTGTGTTTATTCCTGGCTGGAATGTATCCTTAAACTTTGATAATGCCTGTCACTTGTATGCATAGAGAGATGTGTGTATGGGGTATGTGGAAACCTCTGGTTTTTACTGTAAAAAGGTAAGTATCACAATTGTAGATCCACCCACTTTTCCCTCTGGCCTTTCCCATCATTGGGATGCAGCTCCTGGAGAGTTGTCCATGAGGGAATCCAGCCCTCACGCCCGCTTTAAAACAAAGGTTGGGACATGGCTTTAAAGAGTTTCTGCAGCGTCACCTCCTCTGAAAGCCCTCTCTTTGCCAGCCCAACCCCCCAAATGTTTCACTTTGTGAAGGGGGAGGGAATGACTGGTGATGGGCGTCTGGTTGCCCACTGTGAGAACAGGATGCTGGGCTAGATGTGCTATTGGACTGATCCAACAGGGCCCTTCTTATGTTTTTATCATAGGCTCACATACAGGTGTTTGTCCTGCCTGATTCCAAGGTGAGAATAATGCTCCTCAGCTAAAGATGGTCCTCCTGAGCTGAAGACAGGAACTTGGGAAGCTGTGTTATATAGACTTAAGACCTTTGGCCCCTCTCAATATTGCAGTGGCTCTCTGAGATTTCAAACTAGGGTCTCTCCTACCTGAAATTGCCGAGGATTGAACCTGGGACCATCTACATTCAAAGCAGATACCCTACCAGTAAGCCATTGGAACATCATTTTCAGGCATCTGTCTGTGAGCTCATCCTGCTCACAATTATCCTCACCTTCCCAAGGAAGGTTGCTAGTGAAGACAGAACAGCAGTGATAGCCAAGCTGTATGTGAATCTTGGTTAAAGGTGCCCACCTTTCGCTGGATATAATCACAATGAGACTCTGGCTTTAGGGAAATAAGAAAGCTTGCATTTATGATGGCTTAACTATCCTCAGAGGAAGGCAATGGTAAACCTCCTCTGAATACCGCTTACCATGAAAACCCTATTCATAGGGTCGCCAAAAGTCAGGATCGACTTGAAGGCAGTCCATTTCCATTTTTCAACTATCTAAAGGTGCAGGCACAAAGAGCCATGTGTGCTCTTTCATCTCTGCAGGAGAGAGACAAAGGAAAGATGTCTCCTCCTTTCCCAAGGTGGGATGGAGAAAAAGGGAAGAGCAGTTAAGTGACATCAGCAACCCTAAGAGTATCAGTTTACACACCAGAAGAAAGATCAACACAGGTGGGGTCAGAAGGACGTTCTGGGAAGCTTAGAGATTCCCCTCTTGATCTACTCCTTCCCTTGCAAATCTCCAGCAAGCTGAGTTACATCCCAACACTTCCAATAGTAACCTGGTCCCAAGTTATTCAGAACTTTGATCTGACCCAGCAGGGCTCTTCTTATGCTGGAAGAAAGGTCAGGTTATGCAATAGCTATGTGTTGCAGCCAACTAAACTCTGCTTGGAGTAGGACCATTAAAATTAATGTACTTATGTTAGTCATGTTCATCAGTTTCGGTGGATCTGCTCTGAGTAAGATTAACATTGGCAACAACCTTACATGTTTGCTATTGCAAGCGTTGTTCCAATTAAGCTTCCCAGTTAGCACAGACACTATAAGTCAGACCTGCTTGTGTTCTCTTGGATGCCCCTGAATGTGTCTGCAAAGCTGCATCTTCCACTGAGTAAACCTGTAGTGGTTTGGGAAACTTTGTGCATGTTCAGGAGCACCACCATCACCTTCTCACCAAAGCTCCCAGCAAATTGTTGATGCATTAAAAAACAGCAAGAGGTCTTGAGACATCTTAAAGAGTCTTGTTATTTTTGCTACAACTGGAGGTGGCTACCCTTCTGGAAATGGTTAGTGAATAATATTTGGTATCTTTCACTTTAAATCTTCATGAAATTGTCCCACCCCAAAATTCCATTCTTCAATATCATGGGCCTTAGTTGTCTAGAGCTCCAGAAGAAAAACTAACTAGGACCTGTATATCAATGAGGGGAAACCGAAAAAGGAGGTAGAAGTCTTACTAACTGCTGCTGCATAGTTCTTTCTGAAATATAGCTCATGCAATGAAGTGTCAACCAAGCCATCACTCTCTCCGATAAGTTTGTCATTTGATAAAAATGTTTTTCACTGCTGTCCATGAACCACTCACTTTGTGGCCCAATTGCTAAGACAGCTGCTGTGTTTCAAACCCAGAGTGTTTCTGTATTTATTTGCAGTGCAGGCCTGGTTGTTATGGAGGTGGCGAGCTTCTGTCTGGGTTCTGCTGCTTTAGAATGTCGGTGGGGGCTCATTTCATTCAATGCTCTTCCATATACGTACAGACAATATCCCTGGCCCACAGAAAACTAGCATTTCAAGGTAAAGGGTTCTCACCCTGACATGCTAGTTATCTATTTACAGGGATTTTTACAATCCATCCCCAATGCAGTAGCGTTCTGTTGTGTGAGTTCCCACCTGAAGTCTAACATGGTACAGAACAGGAACAGGTTTATCACCTCAATGAGAACTAGTTTTAAGATGACCATGCTTGAGGGTTTTTCTCCCCCTTATTACATTCCAGAAGTACTTTGGGTCTACTATGGGGATTTAAACTGATACAGAAATCTTGATTGGCACAAAGAAACCCAGGATGGGTCAGTTAATTAGCTTTATTTATCAAATTTTATATACCGTTTGATTGTGGAAAAACCTAAGTGGTTTACAAGAGCTTTAATGGATTCTCTTGAGTGCCACCATTTGGAAACTGATGAACTTAGATCTGACTAAGCTGAAATATGGGCAGTAATAATATTGACTCACCTACAAGGTACTGCGACTCCCAGAAATCAAACTCCAGTGGCTTGGTCCAATGTCCCTAGTATTGTGTTTCTGCCACAAACTTAACAAATGAATGAATAAATAAATCCTGCCACCTCACTGAGGACTCAATTAACTCTCACAACCAATCCCAAAGCACTAGACCTTATAAAGTCCTAGCTTCAGAGGTTACCCTTCAGTAGGAGCAATTTATGACATCACCTCATATTGCTTCCTTTGGAACTCTACCTCCTGCCAGCTAGCAATGCTTGAGGAATTTGGTCTTTGAAAATGTATGTACAAAAATGACCTGATCCATGTTGCAGAGTTGCAAAGAAGCACCTGGGTGAGCTTTGTATGTGTTTGAATCCTTGCTAAGAAGCACACCTTCCCTGGAATTAGTCACACTGAGAATTTAGGCTTCAGCATAAGAAGACCACTTTATTCAGGAAGTACACATCTTTGGATAGGAAAGAGTTCTGCAAATAGCTATCTAGCTAAGTTGGAGATGCAACCACTAAACCCAGTGTTTGTCATCATGCTGTCAGGAGAGAGACAAAGGAAAGGTGTCTTCTCTCTCTCTCTCTCTCTCTCTCAAACAGGAAGATGTGGTCAGCATCCTGAGAATATCAGTTTACACAGAAAGGATAAGCAGGAGATGAAAGGATAGATGGAGCCTAGAAACCTCTCTATCTACCCTTTTCTACCCCATGCAGACCCAACCCACCAGTTCAAGCTGAACCACACATTTCCAACAACCCACACTTCTAATGTACCATTCCCATTCACTTTCTGATCCCTGATAGTATGGGATAACTCATGATTAATTCGGGAAGAAAGACTAAGTAGCAGACCAAACGGAATTAAGACCTGTACATTGGGACTATCCATTTCTTGTGGGAGTAGGGTTGCCATGTTCATGGCCTGAGGCTGACCCTGTATCTTTAGGAGAAGAGAAATTCAGTCAAGTGCAGGTGTTCTTGCAACACTATAGTGGGAAAAACCATAAGGTGGAATTCTCCCTTACCCCTGCACAACTTTTAAAGATACAGAAGACCTCTTGGAGGCCGGACCTGGCAACCATCAGTCTCAGGCCATGAACCTGGCAACCCTATGTGGGAGGGATCTACTCCACTGAAATTGCTAGCTTCTACAAAGACATCAGAGCATAATCATTTGACACAGGTCAAAGTACGTCATTATTTGGTTTCAGTATAGACATTCCCTGTGCTATCGCATTTTTTCTCGCAGTGGCCAGCCAGATGCCTATGCAAAGGCCAACAGCAGGACCTGAGCACAATAACACTTTCCTCACTTGTGATTCCTAACAACCGTCATTTATGGAGATACTGCATCTAACAGTGGAGCTTGAACATAGTCATCGTGGCTACTAGCCATTGATAGCCTTACCCCCCCCATCTTGTCTATTCCTCTTTTAAAGCTTTCCAAGTTTGTGACCATCACTACTTCTTGTAGGAGCAAATTCCAGAGTTTAACTATGAACTGTGTGAAGTACTCTTTTTTGTGTTACTTAATGTAACAATTCCAAATATTTATGGGTCTCCAACACATGCTTCAAACAAAACAGGTTTCACCACATCCAGACTTGCACACAGGTGTTTTTCTCATTCAGGAATTCAGTGTGTGTTGAAAGTTGGTCAGTAAGATATTACCAATTTAGTAATAAAAGTTTGAAATCCATCATTGCTCTGAATTTAGCTAGACATGTTTAATTATGAACTGGGGGGAGATTTCAAAGTTGTTGCTTAAGCCCAGACCTTTATTGATTTCAAGAGATAAAAGGGGGAAAGAGTAATCCTTTATATTAATAACCAGAGGCCAGTTTGTCTGCAAAGCAGTGATTAAAAAAAAATTAGCTCTAATACTGGGGGAGGACAAACCTTGGGAAGGCCACCACATTTCTTGCTTCGTGTAATCAATCTTGCGTTATCAAAGGCGGTGGAGCTGTCAGAATAAGTTAAAAGGAACTGGAGACATTTCTGAGTTAAGGAAGACTTTAAGGTGCCATGCTCATTTTTAGTCACTGGGACTGGATCAAACAAAAGTGATTAATCAAACAAAATGGAACAGCTAATTCAACTTCACTCTCCCACAGAAAAAAGTGAGGGGGGGATGGTCTGGAGGGGGTGGGGCCTGACAGCATGCCCCTGCTCCCCCTCCCAAGTAAACATGACACCTGAAGAGGGCTTATGAAATGAAGGCTATAAAGTAGATGGCTTTAAGAGAGAATGAGACAAGTTCATGGGGGATAAGGTGACCAATGGCTTCTAGCCATCACAACTGTGTTCTACCACTACTATCAGTTGTGGTATGCCTCTGAAAGAGCCAGTGTGGCATAGTGGTTAAGGTGCTTGACTACAACCTGGGAGACCAGGGTTCGCATCCCCACACAGCCATGAAGCTCACTGGGTGACCTTGGGCCAGTCACTGCCTCTCAGCCTCATGAAAACCCTCTTCATAAGGGTTGCCATAAGTCAGAATCGACTTGAAGGCAGGACATTTACATTTATTTATGCCTCTGAAAACCATTGCTGGGAATCACATTTGGGGAGAGTGCTGTTGCACTCAAGTTCTCCTTGTGGGCTTCCCATTGGGGCATCTGGTTGGCCACTGTGAGAACAGAGTGCTGGACTAGATGGGCCTTTGGCCTGATCCAGCAGGGATATGTTCTTAGTACGTTCCCAACAAATGTGACTAGGGCTAGGCTAAAATGCTCAGCCGACATTTCAGCTATCATTTCTGTGTGACTAGAGTGTGCTATAGCTCAGTAGTAGAGCTTTTACTGTGTATGCAGTCCCTGACATCTTCAGATTGGTTGAGGGGGGGAGCCCCGTTTGAGACCCTGAAGAGTTGTTTCCAGTCAGAGAAGACAATACTAAGCCAGATGCAACAGTGACACAGCTCATTTCATTCATCCATTAGCGATCACTCGTGGCCAAGTAAGATTGTCTTCCAGGGTAAGGTCTTCTACGGTGGGTCCGTAAGTGACTGTGGAGGCCAATTCTGGATCCACACAGCCTCCCACAGTGAGGACATAGGTTTCCAGATGGAGGATGGTTACCATGAGGATTTGCTTGACGTGCCTTCTGCTTAGCTTGTTTGTCCCTTTCGCCCTGTACTCGTGCTTCTTCAAAGTCCATGACACAGCTATACTGACTATGATAGTTTACCCCATTCCAAGTGGAACTAGCTTATTCGAGTAGGCAGAGATGCCACATCACTACATAAGAATATAGAAAGCTACCTTATATCATCAAACTGTTGATCCATCCTACTCAGTATTGCCTATGCTGACTTGAAGGCATTCTCCAGGGTTTTACACTGGGGACTTTCCTAGGCCTAACTGGAGATGGTGGGGATTGAGCCGGGACCTTCTTCACGCAAAGCATGTGCTCTGCTCCTGAGTCATGGCCATGGTAAATGAACATAGCACACTAAAGGTGATGTAGGACAGCCTTACAAATCTTATTGAAGCCCCATCATCCCTGACTGTTGGTCATAGTGGCTGGGAGTTGTGGTCCAAAATATCTGGAGGACACCAGGCTGAGGAAGTAGGGGTGTAGAGCCTTCAACAATGTGCAATAACGTGTATATGTGCTTGGGAAGGAAGGGTCAGGTGTGTGTCATAATCACATCCTATTTCCATCTGTGAAATGTTTTAGAGGTACAGGATTTGAGCACTAGGATGCTCTCCATGGTGGCAGAGCAAGTATCAGAGCATTGTGCCCTTGGGCAGCTGCCAGACACAGCATGAGCCAGGGCCCACTGTCCATGCCTGCCCCCCTCTTTCATTTTGTCTCTGGCTCTGAATTCTGAGCAGCTGGATCAAGCCTACAATGCCCTGCCTTTGCATTGTTCTCGGGCATGCTGGATAATTAAATGGCTGGCCAGACCTAACTGCCAACTGCTTCTTGGAGCATCTCAGCACAGTCAGATCTGCCTGCCAGAACCCACTGATGGAGGAGAGGATTCACCATCAGACCTGGAGCTGCTCCTGCATGGAGGTCTTATAATGTACATTCCAAGACCATGGAGTGGAGCTAGTGGGCCCAGTGTAAGTTGATTGTCATGTTCTGGTTCAACACTAGATCCCACGAAGAAGGCAACAACGGAGGTCAGAAACTGCAAGGCCACAAATAGCTCCAACTGCACAAACTGCTCCAACAAAGGCTGAGAGCACTGAGCCTTTTTAAGCATCTGCCCCCAGACTACCTCTCCCAGGTTCTGGATAACTTTAGAGCCTTAAAGGGCCAACCCTCTGGCCTGAAAATGGACACTCCTCTTCCATTCCATAGCCTCCCTCCTGATGCATTCCATGTGCTGCTGGACCAGTGAGATATTGTGGGAGGCATGGGGTACCTTAGGCTCAGGGGAAGATGAGGGTTCTGGCTGTGGCCCTAGAGACCCCGCTGTTATGAGAGATTGGTCTGTGGGTTCCTGTCTACAAGCTGTAGACTCACTCGTCTCCTGATCTTCAGAGGTAGGCTCAGAGCCCTGAACCTCGTCTGACTCCATAGCAGCTGACCCTACAGCCTCTGACTCTTGAACATGGGTCGCTGCTAATCTTTGGGTCATTTCAGTAATGGTCTTCCCACTAGGAGTTATATCCTCCTTCCACAATATCTTGAGAAGTCATGCTGTGTTTTGCTAATGCCTCTGAGCTATAAATGACCTCCCCACCTCCAATAGTCAATGGTCAAGGAGATTTTGGATGGGAGCAGGTATTTGTAACTGTATCTTCAGCCAGTCATCTGCAATCAGTTCTTTGAAATGAACTCTGCTGGCATTTTTACCCATCTCCTCCCCAACTGCTTTTTTGCCTAATTTAAAATTCATGTTTTTGTTTTTTTTCTCCCCCCAAAAAACAATGGCTTCTTTTAGTCACTGCCATTTCATTCCAGAAACGCTTGTATAGAAGGAAGAAACTAATGGTACTTGAATGTCAATTACCCTGAAGAGGTCCTTCTTTGCGTCTTTTGGTTGCAAAATCTACTGTACATTGTTGTTGTTGTTTTTAAAAAGGAAAGAAAGGAAAGGCTTTCCGGAGAAAAAATTAGCAAGGAGAGCTATAAATGTATCTACCCACACAAGATCATCCTAGTATAATGGAATGCAAATAAGGCAGGCATTGTCCATATTTGTGAACTATCATTTTAACATTCCAACACTGTCTGCCGTTTCTCCGTTATTTGAAGGGATTTTTTCTAATTTATTCCTAATTTGTGTTGGAATATGAATAAAAACTGCTAACCTGAGTTCACAAGGGGTGAATTTTGTGAATGGTACCATAATTGTATTGATAGGTAAACACTACTCAGCTCAATTCAGAACTGGCTTAGGCATTTGCAAGCTTTCTTGGAGAATATATGGGCAAAGCTTGGGTTATATCCAACTAAGTTTTATTCAGAGCAGACACAATGAAATTAGTGAATCTAAATTAGTCGTTCATTAATTTTAATGGGTCTACTCTGAGTAGAACAAGTATTAGCTACAAACCCTTGTCTCCCTGCCCAAAAAATATTTCTCATCTTGTATTGTTGTGAATTAATCAGAGCTTGGAAAAGTTCCTTTTTTGAACTACAACTCCCATCAGCCCCAGCCAGCATGGCCACTGGATTGGGCTGATGGGAGTTGTAGTTCAAAAAAGTAACTTTTCCAAGCTCTGGAATTGACAGTTGCTACAGTCTTGACCACTAGCTTGGAGTAAAAAGAAGAAGGAGCTAGCCAAGCCCAGAGTTCTTGTGCTATCTTCTGGTGCATGGATTCAGGCTCCTGATATTGCTGGTTCAGACTCCACAGAGCCTGAGATTGATGGTTTGAATCCCACACCAACTGAAGTTGGTGGTCTATAGCCAGGTCCCAAGCTATGGTTTCAAGGCCCATGAAGCCACAATCTTGCTCAAGCTAAGCAGGTCTGGGTCTGATCAGTGCCTGGATAGGAGACTGCCTGGCAACCACGTGTAGGCTACCTTTGGTTCCTTAATGAAAGAAAGGCAGGATATAAATGTAATAAATAAATAAATAAATAAAGATAGACAGGGCTGAGCTATTTAAGTGCTTGGGCAAGGAGTGCCTTTGGCACCCCCTGCCCCCACTGTCAACTTTGCAGAGCCATCCAGTGGGTTTATGGGATGCGGTGCAGATGTGATGTTGGAGGCCCTGCTGCTGCCCCCCACAAGGACCCATGCACGTGTGCACAAAGTTGGGGGCCACATGAAAGAGTTATTACATGCATGGACTACATGTGAGAACTCTGTCCTGCAGCTCTTCCTTGCCAATCGAGCAGAATGATAGATTGCTTCATTTTCTTCTCGCATGAGGATAAAGTAATAGGAATCAGGTTGTGCTTCTCCTGAGAGCGTTTTCCAAAATCCAAATCCCACGTTAATTGTGATTATCACTTGTAGGCTTGTTCACATGTCGCCCTGTCTTAAGTGTTGTGTGACAGAAGCTTGATTATTTGTACAGCTCAGCTGTTGAGTATACAGGGTTATACCTACGTACTGCTCAGAGTAGGTCAATTGACATGAATGTGCACACGTTAACAGTGTCCATTATTTCCAGTGGGTCCAGGTAAGAAGGGGATATTATCACTGTTCAAGGACATGTTTCACCCAAGCAAAACAACTGGAGGGATGCAGAGAGCAGGACTGCAAAGGGGAGGATCCAAGGGAGAGGGGCAAGGTCTAGGAAGGTCACGGAATGTGTGCCTTAGGGAGAGTCTCAGAGGCCAGACAGAGAGGCCTGGCAGGCTGTGTTCAGCCCCACGGCCTGAAGTTCCCTACCCCACCTACTCTACAACATGTTCTGCAGGTGTGGAGGACCTTTGTCCCTCTGGATGTTGCAGAACCACAACTCTCATCAATCCCGGCAAGTATGGCCAATGGCAGAAAGACTGTAATGGGTTTGCTCAGAACTTCTTCTGATTTCCAGTTGCAGAACTGCTCCCATCTCAGACAGGTGTAATGCAAGGTCTACCAATCACTGCAGGGACCTCTGGAGCCCATCCACCTAGTCCTGTCTCCCACAAATAAAATGACTTCAGGGGTTCCCATAAAAGCATCTCCCTGTCCTCTTCTATTGAACAGTTGATTCCAGATTACAACAGCTTTAGTTAGTAACATGCTGTCCGTTGGCAACTGCGGGAGCACAAAGCAATTTAAACCTGATTAGGACAGTGACTGCCCCTCAGTCAAAGAAAGGGGATGGATCATGTGAATTTTCACCAATTAATGAATTAGTCAATTCCATTGGCATAGATTTGCATAAAAATAAACCACAAGGGAGGGGAGATTCTTTCTTTTTAGTTGATGCACTCATATATCACAGCAGAAAAGCCAGTGTGGTATAGTGGATAGAGAGTCAGACTAGGACCTGGGAGGCCAGGGTTCAAATCTCCACTCAGCCATGACGCTCACTCTGTGACCTTGGGCCAGCCACTGTCTCTCAGCCCAACCTACCCCACATAGTTGTTATACAATTTAGAGCCTAGATTGTGCAGGGTTCTAGATCACATGGAGAGCATACAAAAGTACAGCAGGGCCCCTGCAGCTGACCTTTGCCCTGAATATACGGGAAGTCAGAATGAGCTAAGAGCCGATGGAGGTAGGGCTAAAAGCATTGGCCATGGATCCCCTCTTATTCTCATCTTGCACCTTCACACAAGGGTTGTTCACTCATTACATTCATAGAATCATAGAATCATAGAAGTGGAAGGTGCTCATAAGGCCATCAAGTCCAACCCCCTGCTCAATGCAGGAATCCAAGTTAAAGTGTACATGGAAAAAAGGGGAGAAGAGAGCAGAAGAAGCCAATGTGTATTCAATAGCTGTGAATAATGAAAGAAATATAATTTTCTAGGTTAGAGTCTCTGTAGAAACAGTAGTAACACGGGAAAGAAGCAAAGTCAAAAGAATACCAACAAGCATACAAAAATGTAATTCTCCATCTTTGGAGATGGCAGGTGTTGCCCCCACTCACCATATGCTCAGAGGCACATGTTACCAAATTCTTCCAAGCTACACAGGAAGTGGATTGGACTGTGAAAGACCAACCCATTTTGACAAATTTGTAAGGCAGTACAATTCAGAGAGGAGGTCAGGTCTTCTGCTCCCCTGGTGCATTCACTATAGTTGCCCAATTTCCTTGCTTTTTAAAGTTTGATAGAAATATCTGTTGGCTATAGATACGTTCTTAAACCTCAAGGGTTTTTTTTGCCTATTAGTGAATAAAAACAAATGCAGTAGACAAATTTGCATATAGACATGTGTATATTAGAAGAAATGTATACTGAATGCTTACCAATTTTCATGAGGACTTTTTTTTAAAAAATGGAAAATGATGCTGAAGTGTTATGAGAGGAGAAAAAATATATATTTCCCTTCTCAGCCCCATGCATCATTTTACACACGTCTACTGAAACTCAACAGAGTCCAATCTCTTGGCATCCCAGAATACAGGGTCAGACTTTTCTGACCAGAGTTCATTCTTCCATCAGGGCAAGGAAGACCTGAGCTGACACATAAGAGAAGCGGAAGGAGAGCGGCTGTGGGCCTGCTACAAGGATCTTCTGAGAAGGATATCAGAGCAGGAGGGAGCCCCGAGAAGTGGGGAGTGTGATGTAGGATCACCAGTCAGGCTTCCGAGGCTTTGTTTAGCCAACTGCTTGATTAGAAGCAATCTGGCTTAATCTCCTTTTTGTTTGACTGGCCAGACACAAGCACCGTTGCTGCCTATGCAAACTAATTATCTCTGGCTACCAGGAGGAGCTTGCAGGTCCCTTTCCCTCCCTGTCCTCCCTCTCCTTTCACTCTGCATCTGCCACTAATGCTGCTGGCAGGGTCTCAAGGCTGGAGCCAGAAATCATCTTGCCCCCAGCCTGCCATCTGTTGTGGAAGGGAGCAACAGGATGCCAGGTGAACTGAGCGATGCCACCACTGCTGCTAGCTCCGGTTTTTCCCCTCCTGATAAACAGAATTACTTTCTGGGTGCCTGGCACCAAATAAGCAGGCTTTAGGCTCTAGATGTTTTTGTTTGTATGTATGTATGCATGTTGCTTATTTATTTGCAGAGCAATAATAATAATAATAATAGAGGGAGGGGAAGCACATCTCTGAGCTTCTCCCATACACAAATGATGGGGGGGGAATTTTCAGTCTGAGGGCCACAATGTCTTTTGGGCAACCTCCTGGGGGCCACATGCCTGTGGCGGGTGGGGCCAGAGGAAAAAGTGAGTGGATCAATGGAAATGACTCTTACTGTTGTATTGTAGGCCACACTCCCTCCACACACAAGCCAGAGAATGTAAGACCATAGGGTTGTATTCAGGGCTGGTTCCACTCAGAGTAGACCCATTGAAGTGCATTTATATGGCTAACTTAGGTTAACTAATCTCAGTGTGCCCACTCTGAGAAAAAACATCGCTGAATGCAACTCACAAGAAATAAGAAGAGCCCGCTGGATCAGGCCAGTGGTCCATCTAGTCCAGCATCCTGTTCTCACGCTGGCCAACGAGATGCCCCAATGGGAAGCTCACAAACAGGACCTGAGCGCAACAGCACTTTCTCCACTTGCCATTCCCAGCAACTGGTGCTCAAAGGCCTGCTGCCTCCAATAGTACAGGTAGAACATGGCCATCAGGATTAGCAGGCACTGACAGCCTTATCCTGCCTGGATTTGTCTAATTCTTTTTGAAAGCCATCTGAGTTGGGGGGCGATGCCTCCAGTGGGAGCAAATCCCATGTGCTGCTGCTGTGTGAAAAACTCCTTCCTTTTGTCTGACCTGAATGTTCCAACATACTCTTGGGGATGGGTGGAGACCCTCACACACACACACACACACACACACATGCGCCCTTCAACTTCTATCTAGATAAGTGGTTCAAGGAAAACCCCAGTCGGACCTGAAGGAGGATGCAGAACAGACCCAGTGAGGGCTGTGGCTTGGGGAGATAGAGAGGGCTGTGGGGATGCAGTCAGCCCTCTTGGGCCTCCAGTTTCCCATCGTGATATATACCCTGGCATTGACACAGTGAAAGGAACACACTTGGACAATTGTGCTGCAGGGATGAGACTGTGCTGGGACCATCAAGGGGCAAGCATTTCCACCTGCCTTGCCCCAACCTGCTAGACTGATATGCAGAGGATGTTATTCACAGTTTCTTCACTCCTTCCTTCTTCGTTCTCTTGTGAGGGAGAGCAGACATATTCCTTTGTCTCTCCCTCTCCTCCAAGCATGAGGGCAAGCACTAGGCTCAGAGTTTGTGTCTCCAACTTAGCTAGTTAGCTAGATATAGGACTCTTTCCTATCAAGTATGTACTTCCAGAATAAAGTAGTTATTTCTTATTTTAAAGCTTAAAGTCTCTGTCTGACTAATTTGCAGGAAAGGTATAACCTTCAGCAAGGATTCAAACACACACACGTAAGCTTGCTCAGTACTCTCTGTTCCCAGCATCGCGACTCTCTGACATGTTTAGCCTGGAGAAGAGAAGACTGAGGGAAGATATGACAGCACTCTTCAAGGACTTGAAAGGTTGCCACACAGAGGAGGGCCAGGATCTCTTCTCGATCGTCTCAGAGTGCAGGACACAGAATAATGGGCTCAAGTTGCAGGAAGCCAGATTTCGACTGGATATCAGGAAAAGCTTCCTGACTGTTAGAACCATATGACAATCGAAACAATGACCTAGAGAGGTAGTGGGCTCTCCGACACTGGAGGCATTCAAGAGGCAGCTGGACAGCCATCTGTCGGGAATGCTTTGATTTGGATTCCTGCATTGCCCAGGGGGTTGGACTTGATGGCCTTCTAGGTCCCTTCCAACTCTACTATTCTATGATTCTACGAGGAACATAAGAAGCTGCCTTACCCTGAGCCAGACCATTGGTCCATCTTGCTCAGTGTTGACTGACAGCAGCTCTCCAGGGCTTCAGATGAGGGGATTGAACCTGGGACCTTCTGCATGCAAAGCAGATGCTCTGCCACTGAGCTATGGCCACTTCCCCAGCAGTGGCGCACAGCTACTGTGAGAGAAGCAAACTCCATATTGGGGATCATTAACAATGGAGCTGAAAAGAAATATCCTGACATTATAATGCCTTTATACAAATCTATGGTGCAACTACACCTGGAATCAGAGCTTGGAAAAGTTACTTTTTTGAACTTCAACTCCCATCAGGCCAATCCAGTGGCCATGCTGGCTGGGGCTGATGGGAGTTGTAGTTTTAAAAAGTAACTTTTCCAAGCTCTGCCTGGAATACTGCATACTGTGGCAGTCACTGCGCCTCACAGCGATATGGTAGAGCTGGGAAAGGGGCTGGAAAGGAAGAACAAAATGCTCAAGGGGATGGAGCAGCACCCCTATGAGGAAAGGTTGCATCATTTGGGTCTGCTTATGGGGTTTTTTTTGGGGGGGAGGTATTATAGAGATGTTTAAAGGGGGATTACAGAGGTGTATAAAATTATGCATGACATGGAGAAATGGACAGAGAGACACTTTCTCCCTCTCTCATAGTACTGGGCCGTCCAATGAAGCTGAATGCCAGAAGATACAGGACGGAGACAGGAAAGTACTTCTTCATGCAGAACATAGTTAAACTATGGACTTCCAGAAGATGTAGTGAGGTCCATAAACTTGGATGGCCTTAGAAATGATTCAACAGGTTTAAGGAGGATAAGGCTAACGATGGCGACTGCCCATGATGTTTATGGTGTAGTGGTTAAATTGTTGGACTGGGATCAGGGAAACCAGGGTTCAAATCCCTCCTTGGCCATGCAGTTCACTGGGTGACCTTGGACTAGTCACAGCTTCTCAACCTAACCTACCTCGCAGAAGTGTTGTAAGGATAAAATTGGGAGAGGGAGAACAATATTTGTATACCACCTTGAGCTCTTTGAAGGGCAGGTGAGATATAAATGTAGTAATACACCTGTCAGGTATGCTTTAATTTGGATCCATGCATTTTGCAGGGGGATAGACTTGATGGCCTTATGTCATAGAATTGTAGAGTTGGAAGGGCCCTATAAAGCCATCGAATCCAATCCGCTGCTCAATGCAGGAATCCAAATTAGAGCATACCTGACAGGTGCCTGTCCAGCTGCCTCTTGAAGGCCTCCAGTGTTGGAGAACCCACTACGTCTTTAGGTAATTGGTTCCATTGTCATACTCCCCTAACAGTTCAGAAGTTTTTCCTGATGCTCAGCCAAAATCTGGCTTCCTGTAACTTGAGCCCATTATTCTGTGTCCTGCACTCTGGAACAATTGAGAAGAGATCCTGGCCCTCCTCTGTGTGACAACCTTTCATGTACTTGAAGAGTACTATCATATCTCCCCTCAGTCTTCTCTTCTCAAGGCTAAACATGCCCAGTTCTAAATATGCCCCCTTCCAACTCTACGATTCTATGATTCTAATAAATAAATGTATCAATAAATGCCTCTGGTATCAGAGGCAGCATCTCTTTCAAGAGCAGTTGCTGGGGAACTTCAGTGCGAGAGGGCTATCATGCTTATGTCCTGCGTGTGAGTTTCCAATAGGCATCACAATTACCACAGTAGGAACCATAAGAACAGTCTGCATATGTACTGGAATTGTTTTTAAGAGGTTTTAGTGTTTTCTCACTGTTTGCCACCCCAGGCTCCTTTGGAATGAAGGGTGGGGTATAAGTGATGACAACAACTGACGACGACAACAGGCTGAAATAGGCAGTCATTTGCTCTCATCTAGCAGGGCTCTGTCTTAACCCTTTGATACGAGATTTCTAACATTTGCTGCCATCACCAGAATTTGATGTTGAGAATGACTGTGCACCTCTCACAATAGACTTCAAAATGCCTGCAGGCCTAGATTTCAATTCTGCGCTGGCGTTTCCTCAAACGTCTTCCCTCTGTGTCCGCACTGCCACAACATTTGGTTCCAACTACTGCTATGTGTCATATTTGCTGCTCCCAACTTTTATAAAATTGGGTCATGACTGAAGATTGGAACAAGAACTCTTTGTTTAGCACTGTGCCGCTCTTGGGCAGGGCAGGGCCATGGTCAGCAGTCTAGAGAGAGAGAACCAGGAGTGGGAAGTCAGGACCAAATAGAAATCAGGATCAAATGGAAACCAGAAGGCAGAACAAGCCATGAGTCAGAACCAAAAGGCAGGATCAAAAACACAAGCCAACCTAGAACAAAAGTAGCCTTTGTTACTCAAAACGGAAGCCCATTATGTTCCTTCCTGCACAAAACGACCCAATGGCTAGCCTGGGTGGGCGGGACCAGACCAGATCTAGAAGATTCTTCCTTCAGAGGCTGTAGTTTCACAATTCACCACATGGGGTAGTGGTTGACGCTTGCACTTCCCAACACTCTTCCAACAGATCTCAAAATCCACCATAGATTTCAGGTGTTTGCTGGTGTTTCCCCCATCCCCACCCTATGGTCCAACTGTTTCCATCTATATAGCCAATCATTCTAGGTCCTACGACAAGCTGGTCCTCCAGAAAGATCTAATAACATAGGGAAACCCCTGGATCCTCAGTTTCAGCAAAAGCCTGGCTCTCCCTTTGCGACAATGGTAGCCTGAAGTGAAACTGAGTATAGCAAAAACTGGCTTGTTTGCGGGGTGGGCGAGAATGGGCAGGGGGACAGGAAGGCTAAATGAGGCCACTGTCCGGCTATTGGTCTTTCCCAGCTGCCTTTTGTTTGGGAGGCCTGGAAGGTACGTAAAGCTGCTTGGATTGTTTGCTCGCTGATTGTCGTAGAAAGCTCTCTGGCACTCTAGTCTTTCCTCCAATGATTATCTCCCCCCTCTTGAGATTTAAGCTCAGGCTGGCAAGCACTTGGCATGTGCTATTAACAAGGATGAGACAGAACTCAAAAGCACTTTGGCTTCTCTTCAGAGTGCTCATCCCCAGTCGTCTTCAAGTGCTGCCGGGCACTTCCTTTCCCCCTTCCGGAGCTTGTTCACAAAGTCTAGACAGTTGCCTTTACCAGTACCACCTCCCCTCCCAGCACCCCCCTCCAGCAAAAGATGAACTTTCCTTTCAGCAATCATGCGTCTTTTACAGAAGTTTGATCTACTTTCCAGCAGCCCTTTCAGGACTGCTGTCATTTTCAAGCCATTTGTAAGGGATGAGTTCGGGGTGCTTTCTGGGAGCCTGGCCATACCCCTGTTATGTGGGGTGTTAAGAAATAATACTTTTTTAAAAAGAAACACCATTGAATCAGTTAATCATCTGCTTTTTAACTGATGCACTGATTAACTTTACATATATTTGCATCTCACCAGAATCTCAGTAAAACTGTTATTGCGACGGACAGAAGGAAGCACAAGATCCACACTAGGCATGATAGTGTCAGCTACGTTTTCTGTTCATGTACGATGTAATGTGGTGCAATGCCCAAAATGCCCCCCAAATTGACTGCCCCATTTGCTGGTGGTTTTTGCATCTGCAGGATCAAAATGTTTTAGTGGTCATTTTTGGTGGCCACTTGTGGCAGTTTCTGGGGGCCAGTTTAGATGGCCATTTGTAGCAGCAAAGTCTCATCCCTGCCTATGGCAGGAAGAACACAGGCACATAGGAAACTGCCTTATACTGAGTCAGACTATTGGTCCACCTAGCTCAGTATTGTCTACACTGACCGGCAGTGGCTCTCCAGGATTCCAGATAGGTGGCTCTCCCAGCCCTACCTGGAGATTGCAAGGATAGAACCTGGGACCTTCTGCACAGATGTTCCACCACTGAGTTATGGCTCTTCTCCATAGCAGATGTCCTCTGGCCTGCTGTCTCATGAGAGCTGTTGAATTTTCTCCAGAATACCCCAGGTATAGCATTGGTTTGGGGCATTCTTGGTCCTCAAGGAGCCAAGCTACTGAGAACGCCTCTATTGCTAATATTCCCACACCTGGCATACTCTTTCCATAAGAAATGCAAAACAAAATCTGACAAAAGCCTTAGCACTATTGCAGGGGTGGGGAACCTCAGCTTCCAGAGAGAGAGAGATGTGGGTAAGCATTTGCTAAAACTAGCCTAATGCACAAAGGTAAAAATTTACATGTGCTGCTTTGCCCACTTTTAGCACTGGTCCTACTCACCACGGCACATGGCCGTCAGAAAGTTGTCCAGAAGGGAATGTGGCCCTTGCACTGAAAAAGTTTCCCCAGACCTGCAGAATTGTATCCTGTAAGGCAAACAGCTTGAGGGCTGACCTAGATCAGGAATGGTAAAGCATCTGATCTGCAGGCAGGTCATGAGTTCAATCCCTGGCATCTGGTTTTGTTTGCCTCCCTGGGCTCCTATTGAGAGGAAGGGCTGAATAATAAATAAATAAATAATCAATCAATCTCCAGGCAGAGCTCAAAAAGTCAGAAACCCTGGATAGCTACTAAATGGCCCAGTGTGAATTGGCTAAAGTTAGTTTCCTATGTTTCTGTTCCATCTGTGATGTCTAGGGTTGCCAGGTTCAGGGCCTGAGACTGATCCTGTATCTTTAGGAGAAGAGAAAGTCAGCCAAGTACAAGTGTTCTTGCAACACTATAATGAGAAAAACCACAAGGTGGCATTCTCCCTTTCCCCTGCACAACTTTTAAAAATACAGAAGACCTCTTGGTTGCCAGGCCCAACCTCCAAGAGGTCTTCTGTATCTTTAAAAGTTGTGCAGGGGGGAAGGAGAATTCTACCTGCTGGTTTTTCCCATTACAGTGTTGCAAGAACACTTGCACTTGGCTGACTTTCTCTTCTGTTAAGTAGGAGTTGAAAGGAACATGTTCCACTGAGATTTTAAAAAAGAGGCCACGTTTTCAAACAGAACTTAACACTTATCAACATGCTGACAGAGATGGTCAAATGTTAGTGTCTCTTGAAAATAGGGAAGTTAGAGGTCCTGAAGACCTTGCTCCAATTTGTCTGATGGACGTCCAATAGTCCATGCTGAAATCCGCTTCAGCTGGTGGCTAGCTGCAAACAGTTTCTGAAGCTGTTTCCAAGTTCGTTTCAGAAAAGTGTTAAATTGGCTGTGGTTAAAGGTTTTTCCTTCATCCTTTTATTTCTATCGTCAATTTTACAGAATGGGTTTTTTCTCTTAACTTCAACTAGAATTTTCATCCCCCCAAAAAAATAAAAGAAGGGGGGGGAATTCCCCTATTACTTGTTAAAGGAACTTAAATTTAACTCAAACTAATGTATTGAAGGGGAAAATTGGTAGAATTTCCTGTTTGCTGGGACTTCTGTCAGTCACAGAGAGAAGGTACAGTCAAAAAGTGATCTGATGGGGGGAAAAAAGGTGCCTGTCTAGCAGTCTTATTTTGCACCAGCTGATGTTTTGTGAATTCTTTTTATTGATTGATTGATTGATATCCCACCCTTCCTCCCAGCAGGAGCCCAGGGCAGCTTACTTTTCAAAAGTAAGCTCACAATTAAGCATTGTCTCTTAAGATTTTTTTAATTCACACAATTCATTCTCTCTCTCTCTCTCTCTCTCTCTCTTTGTGTATGTGTATGTCTCCCCCTCACCCACAAATCTATTAATTCTCATGAGGAAATCTCACAGTCTTGGGATAATACTTGGGAAGAGCTTCAACTGAAAACACATCCAGCAACGTTTACTACCTTGAGAGATGATTAGGCTGGCTTATGGAAAGGAAGTGGCTGGCTGGTGTTTTGTGTTTACTAGAAATGGCCAATTTCAGTTTCTCATCTTTTTTTCCCCCAATCTTAAATTCATTTCTCCCCATTTCTGCATCAACTGGTGTCTTTGTTTGTATGGTTGTTTAAAAAAATTCTAATTAAAATTTGTCAGATTTTCATTCATATTTGCTTGAGAAGACCAGAAATAAACAGGCAAGATACAAAGGTGTGGGTTTAAACTAGGGCCACTTTTAAATAAAGTCAATATGCAGACAATAGAGACTATCAGACTCCTATGCTTGTCGTCATTGGGCAAGCCTACCCTGAATGGTGGAAAGGAGGCTTTAATTCCATCCCTTCCCCTCATGCCACACCCCTTTAGGTTAGGAGGGAGGCCTTCCTGACTCATGCTCCCTTGTAACCCCAAAACTCCAAGTGACACAGGTTAGCCTCAAAAGTGATCCATATCCTGTCCATGGGTCCTACTGCCCTGTGTCAAAGTCTCCAGAATCGTTATGCATCTGGACACTGCCTCCTGGAATTCATCATCTGTGCCAGCATCTTCCTTTTTCCTGCACATTCCTGCCAACAGAAGAAACCAACCAACCTTTTTACTAACTGTTCCCACTGCAGTATGGAGAACGCAATAAATTGTCCTTTACAGGCCAATCATTGGTGACCAGCTAATCCCACACTGCATTCTTGCTGGCTGGAAACTGAAGAGGGAAGGATATGGGATGGGCCTCCTTATATACCCGACCCACTCCCCCCAAATCCTGGCAGCTTCTCCATAATGCAGACCAGGAAGTGGGTACTTGCCCTTCTTCCGGCCAGATGCAGGAGTGAAGTTATCCTAATATACACGTTTGCATGCAATTTTGCTTAAGACACACACTTTTTTTTCAACCACTTCTCTAATAAGATGCATTTTTGTATGCCATTTGCACCAGGATGATGATAGAGGAGGCCCACTCACCCATAAAGAAAACTCAAGAGAACATAGAGTTGAATATAACCAGAGTTATTACCTGTATAATGAAGGGAAGATATGCAACCAGTTCAACCAAATTATGAAAGTGCAGGCAGTTGGAATCTGGACAAGTCAGATGCAACTCTCCAATCGCCTGGACATGTTCACAGCAGCAGTCCACAACTCCAAAGTGAAGGAGGAGAAGCAAAATTCTCCACTGCCCGCTTTGGGGTCCTTGGGCAGAGCTTGGAAAAGTTCCTTTTTTGAACTCCAACTCCCATCAGCCCCAGACAGCATGGTCACTGGATTGGGCTGATGCGAGTTGTAGTTCAAAAAAGAAACTTTTCCAAGCTCTGGGTATGTGTACCTAACATGTGCACCTCCGTCCCACTATCCAGTATTCACCAGGGTGCACATACCACCCACCAAGGACCTGCCACATCAAGGCAATTGAAGGTGGTTGAAGAATGCCCTTAACCCACTAATGCTTCTGGATGCATAGCCTACTCCTGACATTCTTACAATCCACTCACTCACCTGCGCTAAATGCCAATCAAGGAAAAATAACAACACTTAATGGACACCACTCCCAGAAAGTCAATTAGAATTCCAGACAGTGTGGAACCTTTGAAAAAAAAGGAGGTGAGCCCCTGTTGGAATATATGGGATTCACCTCCAACTTGGGTTGAGGCTGCATGGGGTTAAAAAGGGTAGCTAGAGAGGAGACCTCTTGGTTGCTAGGCTATACCTGTCCTTTGATCTCCTGCTGTCTTTTCCTTCCTGCTAGACTGATATGCAGAGGACATTGATCCCAGTTCCTTCCCTCCTTCCCAGTCTTCTTCGTTCTCTTGTGAGGGAGAGCAGACATATTCCTTTGTCTCTCCCTCTCCTCCAAGCATGAGGGCAAGCACTAGGCTCAGAGTTTGTATCTCCAACTTAGCTAGTTAGCTAGATATAGGACTCTTTCCTATCAAGTATGTACTTCCAGAATAAAGTAGTTATTCCTTATAACTAGTCCTTCCGCCGACAAGCAAAGTCCTTCCTATTCCAACAAGCCTTTGGAATTGAAGGCTAAGGACAGGGCGTGAAGGGTGCTGCATTGCTAATGTCTATTATATCATTTTTAAACTAGTTTGAACTTTTTTAACAATATGTGTGTATGGTTTTAATATTGGAAATAGTTTAATCTTATTTTAATGTAGACTTTGTATGTTTTTAATTATATGTATTTTTTATCTGGAAGCCGCCATGAGTTCCAGTTTTGGAAAAACGGTGGGGTATAAATAAAGATGATAATAATAATAATAATAATGATAATAATAATAATAATAATAATAATAATAATAATAATAATAATAATAATAATAATAATAATAATTTTAAAGCTTAAAGTCTGTGACTGACTAATTTGCAGGGAAGGTAGAATCTTTAGCAAGGATTCAAACACACACACGTAAGCTTGCTCAGAACTCTCCGTTCCCAGCATTGCGACTCTCCAACAGCCCCAAAGCCAAACAAGGATGGCCCCACCAATTTCCTATAAGTCCCTCAAAGGTTGGCTCGCATATCCCACAGTGCCCAGGATGTAAGGCTGGGCGCTTCAAGAGAAGAGGAAGAAGGGAAGCTTGAGAGATAGAGCTGGCTTAAGTAGCCAGCTGCCTACCGCTCTGTGATTGTCCTAAAGGGCCCCGGATGCCGCTCCACCCCCCCTTTCAGGAAGAAGTCTCTCCAGACTTCCTCTCTATCAGGGTGGGGCAGATTTATCCCTGCTTCATAGTGGGGCCAGCATTTTGGGGCACACTTTCTCCTAACATACACATTTTGGGGTTGGAGAACTGTACTGCAAAATCAAAGAACTGCACATTTGTACGTTCGGCTGTGTTTCAATTTTCATATTGTTTTGGGGACGTGCAAATGAGTTAGATTTGTGTTAAAATGGTTAAAATGCAAATGGAACCAGATTTTATTATTATTATTATTATTGTTATTGTTATTGTTATTATTGTTATTATTGTTGTTGTTGTTGTTGTTGTTGTTATTATTATTATTATTATTCTAATATTGTATTTTAACCTTGTATTGTACACCACCCAGAGAGCTATTAGCTATGGGCGGTTTATAAATGAAAATAAATAAATAAATAAATAAATAAATAAATAAATAATAATAATAATAATAATAATAATAATAATAATAATAATAATACCCCACCCTTTTTCCAAACTGGAACTCAAGGTGGCTTCCAGATAAAAGTAAGTACATATCATTAAAAAGGTAAAGGTGTCCCCGCACTTGTAGTGCGAGTCGTTTCCGACTCTTAGGGTGACGTCTTGCGAAGTTTACTAGGCAGACCGTATATATGGGGTGGGATTGCCAGTTCCGTCCCCAGCCTTTCTTTACCCCCCAGCATATGCCGGGTACTCATTTTACCGACCACGGATGGATGGAAGGCTGAGTGGACCTCGACCCCTTTTACCGGAGATTCGACTTCCTCCTTCCGTTGGAATCGAACTCCGGCCGTGAGCAGAGCTTCGGCTGCATTACCGCCGTTTACCACTCTGCGACACGGAGGCATATAAACATATAAAACATATAAACGTATAAAAATCAGCATTAAAACAGAATTAAACTATTAAGATGTTAAAACCAATTAGACATGCACTTAAAATACTGCAATACTGCAGTACTCATCACTACTCCCCATGAATATATTTCTGAAAATATAAAAATGCATTATATTAGGGGAAATTGCTCCCCCAAATGGGTCAAAACTGCATACAAAAAGTAGGTTTAGTCTAAATTTGGTCTAAAATGCTAAAAAAAAAATCATGATTTTTTTTTTATAAAACAACAATAAATTGCTGCAGAAATGTGGAAAACTGAATTTAAGATTGGAAAAATGAGAAACTGAGAGATCCCTACAGAGCAAGTTGGCATACGGGGTTTCTGTTGATATTTCATGGTGAGGCCTTTCTTCTCTGAGTGCTCCCCCACATATTGAGATCTGAGACTGGCCCATTCGTGGAGAGCATTAACTTCTGATGGATTTCCAAAAAAAAAGACGATCAATCTCCACAGCTGAACATATGGGCCTTTAAGGTTGGAGATTTGCATTACATCAATAGCATATCCCAGAACTCACTTCGTGTCAGCTATGGATTTTCACTAGCTATGAAGAGAGTGTTTTACTAGTTCAGAAGAGTTTGGGGTTTTATTTGCATTATATCAATAGCATTCTGCAGCACCTGCTTTAAGTAAGCTCTGTGTCTTCAGCAGCTGCGAAGGCTTTTGGAAAGTGTTCTTTTTCCAACAAAGTGGCGTGGATGGAGAGACTATACCTCACTTATTAACATGGATTTTTATGCTTTTAGGATTTCTGTAGGGTCCCATGCTATACAATATCTGGGGAGCTGATTTTGGGGTTATTTTTTTCAATATTTTTGTATTTTTCATCACTTTAAAAGGAGTCTTTAAAACTAAGTATCATTATGGCCAGAGTTCTTACTGGGACAAAAAAAATTGATCATATAACACCTGTCCTGGCCCAGCTGCACTGGCTACCAATATGTTTCCGGGCCAGATTCAAAGTGTTGGTTCTTACCTATAAAGCCCTTAACGGCATCGGACCGCAATACCTGGCGGAACGCCTCTCCCGCTATGTACCTACCCGGTCGCTGCGCTCGACGTCGAAGGCCCTTCTCCGTGTCCCAACGCATAGGGAGGCACGGAGAACGATAACTAGAGCTAGGGCCTTCTCAGTGGTGGCCCCCGAACTATGGAACGCCCTCCCTGATGAGATATGCCTGGCGCCTTCTTTGTTATCTTTTCGGTGCCAGGTAAAGACCTACCTCTTCGCCCAGGCATTTTAAAAATTTTAAAAATTTAAAAATTTGAATTTAAAATTGAAAATTTTTAATTATGTTTTATTGTGTATTGTATTTACATCCACTTGTATTTTAACCTGTTTTATTATGCTGTACACCGCCCTGGGAGCTTATTGCTATAGGGCGGTCTAAAAATGTAATAAAATAAATAAATAAATAAAATAAAATATGGGACCAAGCCAACCATTCCTTTGCTAGGCATATCACTTTAACAGCTCAGGATGGAACACAGGGATGTAAGGAGATACCTTATATTGAGTCAGGCCATTCACCCATCTAACGTTGTATTGTCTACCTCTCTAGCAGTAGCTCTCCAGGGTTTCAGGCAGGGGTCTTTCCCAGATCTACCTGGAGATCCTGGGGGTTGAACCTGGAACTTTTTGCATGCAAAGCAGATAATTTACCACTGAGCTACAACCTTTTCTGGTCAGCTGATGAGAGCTAACAGGAGATAGTTTACATTCTCAAAAGCTGGAGGGCTTCTGGTGAGAGACTCGGGTGGCAGCGGCAGGGAGCCGCGCTCAGACTGGAGGTGGAAGCAGCTGCACAAAGTGCAGCGCATGGAACTCGACGGGCTGCCAGAGCCTGACGAGTACCCAGAGTTGCCCTTCTGCCTTTTGGGAGCTGCCGCCCCCCTAACACCACCGCCTCTTTCTCGGTGGTGCAACCTGCACCCATGGTGCTGTGTTCCTCCCCCGGCAGCCCCACATCCTCCCCCAGCCACAGCTTCATCCTTGCCAGCTCCCACAACACTCCGCTGGTGGGTGTCGGGACTCAAGCTGCAGGAGTTGGCACCACCAAAAAGACCATGGAGCCGCCACCACCCTCAATTGGTACAGGCTTCAGGGAATTGTGACACTGAGATGCAAAACATTGCAGGAAAAAGGATGGATGTCTTTTTAAGACAATGTCTTCAATTCTGAGTTTCTTTCCTGGACTTTTTTTTTCTTTTAATAATGTTATTTGTTATTTAGTTTAATTTTTGTAAATTATATTGCTTTCATTGATGTATTTTTGTACTTGTGTTTATTTTTCTTTGTAAGCCACCTTGAGGGCCTTAGGCCAAAATGCGGCATACTTAGGGCCCCATTCATATGACAGGTAAAATTCCAGACCCCCACCGGAAAGTGAAAACTGCCAAAAAGTGGATCAGCTGCAGCGTGGGGGTCTGAAACCTAACCCACTGATCGCACCAGAGGAGGAGAAGATCTTCCCCTCCTTGGGCATGATCAGCTTGAGCGGGAGTCTGATCATGCCAGAAGAGGAGACGATCAGCTGTAGCACACTACAGCTGATCTTCCCCTCCTCCGGCGGGATCAGCTGGAGTGCAGGAGTCTGACCGCCCCAGAGGAGGAGAAGATCAGCTGTAGCACGCTACAGCTGATCTTCCCCACCTCCGGCATGTCCAGCTGGAGTGCAGGAGTCTGACCGCACCCGAGGAAGAGGGAGGAGGAGCACGCTACAGCTGATCTTCCCTTCCTCTGGCACGATCAGCTGGAGTGTGGGGAGCTCCAGCCCCCCCTCCAACTGATTGCCCCACTGGCACTGTATTAGTGGAATGCCGAAAAGCAGGGCTCTGAGAAGAAGGGCCCTACTGTATAAATACATTTATAATAATAATAATAATTGTGTTTGACCAAAATACCTATCAGAGTTTCTTTCCAACTTCTCAGACACTTTACAGCCTATTGGGTTTTACGAGATAAAAGCTTTTGCATTTCTATCTCTAGCAGAGCAAAATTGGCAAAACGGAATTGAGAATTAACCAGCCCACCTCCCCCTCACACAGACTAGCTGAAGAAAACAGAGTCTTCCTTAGTACAAAGTACAAAAATAATCTTTACTGATGACCTCATATGTTCAGGAAACACAGGCTTAGCTTGGAGAGGAAAGAGTAGCAAGCAGGTAGTAGATTTAGTCCATGGAGTTCTGCTGTTTGGAGCAGCTTGGTGGCTGCTCTCCTCCTGTGGCTAATAGAGAATACGTGAAACTCAACTAGCACACAAACAAATGAGGAGGGAGAGACAGGAGAAGAACAGGAAGTTACATCACAGTAAGCAACCACAGAGCTGTCCCCAAATCTAGCTAGACAGGACATCTCCCTACATTTGTACTAAAGTGTAAAAGCTTGCTTATTCCCAATACTGTTGGCCTTAAAGTAGCAATTCTGGAACAAAGGGACTTCAAAGGGAGACCTCAACATGGAAGTTCTGACTTACAGCTTGACAGTTCATCACCTGTGGCCTAAACTGAGATAACTGTTAATTGTTGTAAACCGCCCAGAGAGCTTTGCCTATGGGGAAGTCTATAAATGCAATAAATAAATAAATAAATAAATAATGACTTGTTATTATCCCAACACATTGTTTACCAATGCAATATTATTTGGATACGTTCAGAATCTGATTTCAGAATCTGGATACTTAATTGACAACACATAATAAACAGCTGCTCGTATGGCCCTAAGTTGTCATTGGGGGTGAGGAAAATGTTTGGTTTTTTACACTAGGAGGCTGGATGGTAAGAATATTGGAACTGGCACATTTGATAAAATTGACTAATATTGTGAGAGTGAGGGAAGGTAGGCAACTTGGTAATTTATTCATTGAAAAATGGTGCATTTTTGTTATGTATTGGTGTAATAAGACACAAGAAAACATTCATCCATATACATTATTGGAAACAATTTAGAGAACAGTAATTGCTCTGCCTTTTTTGTTTATGGTTTATTTTATTACTTCGGCTGATGCTGCTCACATGCTCCTTGGTTTATTTGTTAAAAAATAAAATAAAACAAATTAGCTCACAAATGGTCATGATGTTTATGTTATCATCACCACTCCTTTGTAATTGGTCAGTATAATGGTTTTGCCTATACCCAGCCTCCTCCGCCTAAAAACACCACCACCACCAAAAAAAACCCTGGTATCCTTCAGTACTTTCTGGAATGCTACTATACAGATTGCTTATCAGCTGTAATGAGAAAGACACTAACAGCAGGGTTAGGAATGCCAGTTGCCAAATGCAGCCCTCCCTATCTAGCCCTTAGGACTTCCCAGGCCACACCCAGCACTACAGAGGTGGCTAGTGCCCACTGTCACTGGTAGGGCAGAAGGCAGAGGGCCCAAAAGTAGGTGGGGCCAGAGTCAATCACCGGCAGAGCCACCTAATCTTATTTTATTATTTATTTATTAGATTTACATCCCACCCTTCCTCCTAGTAGGGCCCAGTAAAAAAAAAGCACTAAAAACACTCTAAAATAACATAAAAACAGACTTTAAAAAATACTTAAACAAAACATCCCTAAAACATATTAAAACAAAACATCTTTAAAAACATCTTAAAAACAATTCCAACACAGACAACAGACTGGGCTAAGGTCTCTACCTAAAAAGCTTGTTGAAAGAGGAAGGTCTTCAGTAATCACTGAAAAAATAACTGAGATGGTGCCTATCTAATATTTCAGGGGAAGGAATTCCAGAGGGTAGGTGCCACTATACTAAAGGTCTGCTTCTTATGTCATGTGGAATGGACCACTTGATAAGATGGTATCTCCAGGAGGCCCTCACATGCAGAGCGCAGTGATTGACTGGATATGTAAGGGGTATTTATTTATTAAATTTCTTAGTCGCCCATCTGACAATCTTTCAGGTATCCTGGTCCCAAGGTATATAGGGCTTTGTACACCAAAACCAGAATCTTGAATTAAGCCTGGCAGCTAATAGGCAGGCAGTGCAATTCTTTCAGCAGTGGGGTGACATGGTGGCAATGCCCTGTCCCAGTGAGCAGTTGCATCATCGCATTTTGCACCACCGGACCAACCTCAAGGGCAGCCCCACATAGAGTGCATTACAGTAATCCAGCCTGGAGGTTACCAGTGCGTGGACAACAGTGGTCAGGCTATCCCAGTCCAGAAATGGCCACAGCTGTCTTACCAGCTGAAGCTGGTGAAAGGCACTCCTCGCCACTGAGGTCACCTGGGCCACATCCTCCTCCCTGCTGAGTTCCAGAAGGGCAACATTGAAACTAAGGAGATGACATTGAGATGGCAAGCAGTGCCACCTCTTGGATGGGTTGTAAGTAGGAAGATGGGTCGGTGGGGGCTGGCAGACTGAGGCTGGTGAAACAGTGCCCCATTTGCCCAAATGGACCAGGATTCACTGCCTCAGTGACCTTACTTCATGCCCTCCTTGAGTGTTGAGGTAGAGAGACAAAAAGGCAGGAAGATGACATGAGAATTGGTATAGATCAGCAGACAGTGCAGGGGTGAAGTGCTTAGGCCAGCCTTTCCCAACCAGTGTGCCTCCAGATGTTGTTGGACCACAATTCCAGTTCCAGTTTGGAAAAAGGGCGGGGTAAAAATAAAGTTTCATTCATTCATTCATTCAATTCCCATCTTTCCTGACCATTGGCAATGCTAGCTGAGGCTGATGGGAGTTGTGGTCCAACAACATCTGGAGGCACACTGGTTGGGAAAGGCTGCCTTAGGCCTTAGGACCTCTCCATCCAGCCCTCAGAGTGCTCCCCATGCTGCAAACTTCACTGGCTCTGCTTCACACTCCAGTGTTTTTGCCTGGCTGGGATGTGCCCTTGACTCTGATTATTCCTCTTGTTTGCCTGGATGGAGAACAAAGATAGGTGTGTGTGAAAGGAAATGAGCCTACTGTACAAGAGGTAAAATTTACTTTTGTTGTGCCACCTTCATTTGCTTGCCTCTGGCCCCATCTATTTTTTTCCTGGTATGTGGCCCCTGGAAGTTTGCCCAGAACAGAACGCGGCCCTTGGGCTGAAAAAGGTTCCCCACCCCTGCAATAAAGAAACAACTGGGAGTTTGGGTTCCCCATCTGAACCCACAGGAAAGCTTTCCTAATCACTCAGAAAACCATGTAGTCAGATAATATTGGCTCCTTTCCAGGGGTTTACATCAGGATTGTGGGTGGTTTTCCACTACTAAATGTAATTGTCTCTCATTTGGTTCTCTGGCTATCGATTCTTCACTATTGGTGCTTTAGCACTCCAGCAAGTATTAAGATTATTTACTGAGTTCAATATCAAAAGCAGACAGAAAAGAGCTCTGTATGAAATACATTTTTTGCTACTGTTGACTTTTATGCACACAGACAGCCATATTCAAATGAATGCATGCAGGTGAAGGGGCTGGCAGGGGGAGAGCCCGCTCGGGATGTGGGAGGAGGTCAATTCAGTTCATATTTAAAGGCAAATCTATCAATTTTGCACTTTCCAAAACAATCTGAGAACCAAAACACAGTCATCCTTCAAAATTCACACTTATTGAAATTTTGCCATGCAATTCTGAGCCAACAATTTTTACAAAACAAAACATACATTAAAGTGTGCATAAAAATGAATACATTAGTGATAATAACATACAAACTGCATTCATATTAGGAGAAATTGCTGCAGATGTGCACATTACTCAAAACAATGGAAAGCGTGTTTTTAAGGAGAAATTCACACTAAAATGATGCAGAATTTTCATGAGTATTTTTTTGTTTTTTAGAAAAGCATGAATTCACAGATTAGTGCAGAAATGTGGAGAACCAAATGTTAAGATTGGAAAATGAGGAAATGAGACAACCAAAATTGACGGATCCTCTCATCTTTAATAGTTATTCACATGTAGGGAGGGAAAGATTTGTCGATTTTGGTTCTCTCCATTTGTCATTTTTCCTACCTTAAATTCAGTTCTCCACATTTCTGCATCACTTTGCATTTTTTTTAAAAAAAAATCATCTTGAAAATTCTCCACCATTTTAGTGTGAATTTCTCATAATACACACAACTTTGCAGGCGGTTTTGACTAACATACACATTTTTTGCAAGCCATTTCTCATCATTGTACAGCCACAAGAGTGATTGTATCCTATAGCCAGCATGGATTTTTCACATTCTGCCATGCTAAATTTAAATTCGCATAGGCTCATTTCAGAACAAAACCTTACAAAACTTAGAATCATAGAACAGTAGAGTTGGAAGGGGCCTATAAGGCCATCAAGTCCAACCCCCTGCTCAATGCAGGAATCCAAATCAAAGCATTCCCGACAGATGGCTGTCCAGCTCCCTTTTGAATGCCTCCAGTGTTGGAGAGCCCACTACCTCTCTAGCTAATTGGTTCCATCGTAGTATGACTCTAACAGTTAGGAAGTTTTTCCTGATGTCCAGTCGAAATCTGTCTTCCTGCAACTTTTTTTGGGGGGAGGTACTTTATTGGGGAAATTGCAGGTTCTGGTGAAATAGTAACCATTAAAGATGAAAGGATCTGTCAGTGTTGCTTCACTCAGTTCCTCATTTTCCAAAGAGACAGTTAGAATCCTATTTTCCCCCCTGAGGGCCATCTATACATATGCAAATTATATGCAAATGGAAAGTTTATGCAAATAGAAAATTAAATATTTATGCATATGGAAAATTTATGCAAATGTGTATCATGGGCCTGTCTCCTCCCCTCCCCAGCTTTTTAGGTGCCCAGAAATGCCCCAGTTGCAGAGTTATTCCATCCTTCCTAATCCACTGGGAGGAAAAGGGAGATGTGTCTTTAAAACTTCAATCATCACCATCCATACACTGTTCCAACAGACAGATGTGTTTTGACCTCAATCTTCGCTTGCAGCTTAATTTCAAAACAGTCCTTGTCAACTCCACACTTTGCAATATACATTTTTTCCCTTTTCCAGCATTGGGCAGGGAGGCAACATCATTCTCAGTGTGCCATTTCGGATCTAAAAATAAACTGCCCCCAATTGCACGGCTGAAATAAACCCATTTATTTAAAAGGGGGGAAATAGCAAAGAAAAAGAAAGCCTTCGGAATTTGTCAGTGTCCTACAGGGGTGTTCTGAGCTGGGTTCAGCATTCCTTTGGGAAGGGCTGTAGCTCAGTGGTTAGAGCATCTGCTTTACATGCAGAAGGTCCCAGGTTCAATCCCCAGCATCTCCAGGTAGGGCTGGGAATGTCTCCAATCTGAAACCCTGAAACTCTGGCTGCCAGTCAGTGTAGACAATACTGAGCTTGATGGACCTTTGGTCTAATCTTCTGATTTGTTCATCCCTATCTTCAAAGGCAATTTCCCCCCTTGTGATTTCTGCCACTGTTGCTTTTCATTGCATTTTTAATATTATTCCTTTTTGTATGTGCTGCCTATTTTATGCATTTTACTGATTCTGATTTTAAATTATGCTGTTTTACTCTTATGTACACCGCCCAGAGAGCCTTTTGGCTTTGGGCGGTATAGAAATTAAATAAAATAAATAAATAAATAAATAAATTGCTATAAATTGCTGCCTTGGGTGGTTCATGGATACTAGAATGGCAGGACAGAGATGTTGACAAGGGTGGAGAACCTCAGGGGTGGGTGGAGCCAAGTGTGGCCCTCTAGCCCTTTCTCTCTGGCCCTCAGAACTCTCCTGGGGCCAGAGGTTCCCAATCTGTGGTCAGTGAGCTTCATGCTGGTGGTCTGTGGCGTGCCTTTAAGAGCAGCGGCTGTTCTCAGCCTTCGCTCGGAGCAATCCAGGACTGTCAGGGGGCAGAGCTTGAGCAGGAAGGCTGATGCTCCTTCGCAAGACCCTTCTGTGCAGCCTCTCCTTTCCCCTCCTGATTGCATGCTTAATCGGGGCTTGAAACAATGATTAAACAAGTGATTGCAATCTCCTTCTCTTGCCCCTCCCCAATGCATGCTTAATTAGGGTATTAAACCCTGCTTAAAGAAGTGACCGCAGGAGGGAGGGAAGAGGAATGGCTGCCTCTCCTTCTCCCAGCCCATTTCGGATGGCATTTGAATCAGGGTTTTAAGCCCTGATTACACAAGCAATCACTGGGGGAGGAGCCCCAGTGGGCTGCCTGCAGAGATGCTCCTCCTTCCCCGGACCGAGTGAAGGGGGGGCTTCTGTCCAATGGATGCTGCTGGTCAAAAGCCATCCCTGTAGAAAGGCTCTTGCAAAGCAGCAGGCCACAGGACTGAAGTCTCCATGCAGGCTGCAGGGTGCTGCTCGTCAAGAGCCATCCCTGCAGGGAGGGCTCTTGCAGAGTAACACCCCACAGGATTCTGCCCCCCAGAGCTGTTTGTGGAGGGGAGGAGATGCAGTGTCCCCTTCCTCTGTCCCCTTCCTCTGTCCCCCTCCCAACCCTTTATTTAATTATGTCATCACCAAGACCCTCAGCAATTTTCAAGTGGTCCATGCGAGAAAATGTTTGAGAACCCTTGTCCGCCATCCCTCTGTCCCCAAGCCACACCTCTCACTGCTCCTGCTCGGCACTCGTTTGAGTGCTTTTGCCTGGCTGAAATATCTCCTTCAACTCTTCTCTTGCTTGCTAGGAGAAATGTGAATCTGTGAAGAATCCTTGACTTTTGTATGGCTGCAATATAGCATACTCTTCAACAAGAAGAGTCACACCAGTTCTTCTGCCCACATTTGCCTTGGCCATGAGGTCCTCCAGGGACTCTTCACAAGGGAATGTGGCCCTCAGGCTTAAAAAGATTCCCCACTCCTGGTTTATATAAATGACTACAATAAAATCCAGGGGTAGGGGAAATGATAAGTGGTATCCAACAGCCACCAGGCTGTTGATAGAGGAGGTGAGCAACAGGGATGGAAAACTCTGTCCATTTCGATACTTCATTTCTCTTTTTTCCCCGCAGTCTAAAATTCAGTTCTTCATATTTCTGCACCAATTTGTGACTTTTTTGGGGGGGGCAATCCATGTGAAATTTCTTCAGCATTTTAGTGCCAATATCTGCTAGCAAACGAAATTTTGTAAGCAGTTTTGACGAGTGTACACACTTTTGCAAGCAATTTCTCCTATTGTCCATTGTTGTATGTTATCTTGACCCATAGAGTCATTTTTATGTACATTTCCCCTTAATATATGCATTTTTGTGAATATTGTTGGGTTGGAGAACTGCACGGCAAAATTCAGATGAGTGCAGATCAAATGGATGACTAGGTTTTGGTTTTCCCCGTAACATTTTGGAAAGTGCAAATTTGATAGATTCAGCTTTAAATGCAAACTAAACTGAATTTTTCCCCCATCCCTAGTGAGCAATTTCACCCCTCCATAGATGCTTCCAGAAGGCTGCTGAAATAAGGGCAAGGGCTTTTCAAAGGGGGAAAATCAATTTTGTGTAAAGGTCACCTCTCTGTTTGGGCATCAGCCACTATTGTTATCCACAGCATCTTCTTCCCCAGTTGTAAAATATCCGAAGAGACAAGCTGTCCATCATCATCTGAAGGTATCTCCTTACCTCTGGAAAACTCAGCCCACAAATCAGTTAGCCATGAAATCTGCCTCTGCACATTTGTCTTTCCTCTCTCTCTCACTCTCTCTCTCTCTCTCTCTCACTCACTCACTCACTCTCTCTCTCTCTCTCTCTCTCTCACTCTCTCTCTCTCTCTCTCTCTCTCTCACTCTCTCTCTCTCTCTCTCTCTCTCTCTGACTTTGGAACAGAATCAGCAGGGAGCAAATTCAATCCGCTGCCAGAATGACTGTGGGAAATGGCAATGCCTCGGCTTGGAAAGTTATGATCCAGTTAGGAGAGGCACCAGGCTGGCTTAACTCCCACTGAATGATGGGATAAACTTTCCCTAGTGCTCCATCTTCACCCAGGCAGAGCCATTTCCCAGCCATTAGCCCCCTGCTGACATTTCTAAACAAGGGATCCAAAGCAAATACCCCTGCTACTAATGAGACAGGCCTCTCCGTAAGCTGACAAATGTCTTCTTCCTCTGGTGGTCCCTGCTGATCTGTGCCTAGTTTGCATACTTTTAATTTGTCAGACACCAGCAGAAGGTCTTGCAGCCCCCATTTGTGCTTTGAACTCTGGAGTTACAGAAAGGTCACCCATCAAACACACTATGCCACTGACAAAATAAAATAAAAATGATGCTGTTAGGGGTGCCACATCTTAAGGCCTGATCTAAAATTATAGGCTTGTGCCTCCTTCACATGGTTAGGGACCAGACACAAAGAACAGGCTATTTGGGTGAGGGAAGCTTGGTTAGGTCTATTATGACAAGCTTCCTCTCCAGAGCCAGAGCCAGCCTCTGACCTCTGACTCACAAGGTGTTATCTTCCTGTTCCCACAAGGGTCACTAGCCTCCACCCAATATAGGGCTGCCAGGTCCATGGCCTGAGACTGATCCTGTATCTTTAACAGAAGAGAAAGTCAGCCAAGTGCAAGTGTTCTTGCAACACTGTAATGGGAAAAACCAGCAGGTAGAATTCTCCTTCCCCCCTGCACAACTTTTAAAGATACAGAAGACCTCTTGGAGGCCGGGCCTGGCAACCAAGAGGTCTTATGTGTCTTTCAAAGTTGTGCAGGGGGAAGGGAGAATTCCACCTTGTGGTTTTTCCCATTATGATGTTGCAAGAACACCTGCACTTGGCTGACTTTCTCTTCTCCTAAAGATACAGGATCAGCCTCAGGCCATGAACCTGGCAACCCTAACCCAATATCTAAAAGACTGCCCCTGGACTAACAATTATGAATGTTTTTTTTTAAAAAAACCCTATCCTTCCTTACTCCAAAGAGTTCAAGGTGATATACAAGATCCCCCCCCATTTTAACATTACAACAACCGTACGAAATAGGTTAAGCTGAAAGAGAGTGGGTTGTATTCAGCTAAGTCCTGCTCAGAGTAGAGCCATGGAAATTAATAAACCTAAGATAGGCTGAAACCCAATACATATCTACTCAGAAGTAAGCTCCATAGGATTCCATGGGACTTACTCCCAGGTAAGTCTGTATTGGAATGTGGCTTTAGTTAGTACATTTCAATGGGTCTGCTCTGAATAGGACTAACATGGAATACCACCCAATGAGTTGCATGGCAGACTGGGGGTTTGAAGTTGGGCATCCTTAGTTGTAGTCCAGCACACTAACCACTAATCCACACTGGCCCTTATCTCCAAGGCCCCACCCTTGAGTGTGAGGAATAGGACTCTGGTGAGTTGGCAACCCTACATGCAATTTTCCTCAACCACACTCAAACCCTTGAGAAGGTCTTGCAGCTCATGTTGTGCCTTGGTCCTCCAGAGTTAGGGAAAGGTCACCATTTATGGCTATGGAGAGCCCAAATTCTGCTGTGCAGTCTGCAGCAGGCATGGAGACCCAACAATGTTTTTTCACATCTCAGCGGAAGAGCACTTGCTTTACTTGAAGAAGGTCCTAGGACCAATCCCCTTTAGGAAGTAGGTAGGCTTAGACACACACACGAGAGAGAGGGGGGGGAGAGAGAGAGGGACCAGTGTGGTGTGTGGTGTGGGTGTTGCCTGGGGGGAGTCCTAAGGGCCAGACAGAGAGGCTTGAAGGTCTGCATTCCCACACACACACACACACATCTGACGTTCCCCAACCCTGGAGCTAGCCACGTCAACAGAATAAGGAGTGGAAGAAGAAATTATTGCAGTGAGAAGGAGATGACTCCAACCCATGTCCCATGTCTTCTTTATCCAGGGTCAGTTCGGCTGGATGTGTGTGCAGCTGCCTCATGTGGTGAACCACTGAACTGCAGGTGGTAGCATTGTCAGTGAAGAAAAGTCCAGCCTTGGAGTGACTCCCATCCAAGCTGGCCAATGTATCATTGTGGGCCGGAAGAGTGTAAACCACTTTCTGCTCCAGCTGAGCCATGCTTCAGCAGTACAGCCTATAGCCCTTCCCCAAAGCACAAGACTCCCCCCCCCAAAGCACATGACCTCACCCAAAGAATCCTGGGAACTCTGGTTTGTTAAGGGTGCTGGGAATTTTAGCTCTGCGAGGGGTAAACTTCAGTTTCTAGGATTCTTTGGTGGAGACATGCTTGAAGAAAAGCCTGGCTGCTGGATCAGGCCAGTGTCCCATCTAGTCCAGCATCCTATTCTCACACTGGCCAGCCAGATGCCCCAGTGTGAAGCCCACAAGCAGGGGATTAGATTTTAATCCATTTCATAGCCAAATCTCTCAAATCAGGTAACAATTAAAAATCATGCCTTATGGTATTATATTTATAATGGTAATTAACGATGGCATGGCAGGAGCATTTTCCCTGCATTCCTGTTATTGTTCTCTACGGCAGGGATAGCCAGTGTGGTGTCTACCCATCATCACGTCTTTTGACTTCAATATCCACCATCCATGACTAGCTGGCTGGGATGATGGGAGCTGCAGCCGAACATCTGGAGAGGGCCATATTAGCTACCTTTGCTCTAAAGCAAGGGCATCCATTGTGTCATCCAGATGTTTGGCCTACAACTCCCATCATTCCTTATCATTGGCAAAGCTGGATAAGGCTGATAGGAGTTAGAGTCCAACAACATCTGAAGGAACATTTAAGGTGACCTTGATGTACAGTGGGGAGAGCCAATCTGGTGCTCTCTAAATGTTGTTGGACATCAATGTCCATCATTCCTGATAATCGGCCAAACTGAAGGAGCTGATGAGAGATGTAGCCAAACGACTTCCGGGGGGCGCCATGTTGACTACCCTTGCTCTACAGCAAGGATACTCAGTGACACCAGTTCCCATCATCCCTGTCCATTGAGCAAGATGACTGGACGTGGTGGGCGTTGTAGGGTGCAACATTTGAGGACCATGATAGCTACCTTTGCTCTATTGATTCATACCAGGACAATTAATTACATTGACGATGATAGTACTCTCCATTAGCATGGCATGACAAAGTAATTAGCTTTGATCCATCCATATCCTAAGCACATGATCATGAGTCAAAACTTTGAAGCAATTGGAATAATTATTTACTAACTGGAGCCACTGCAGCAGAGACTGTGTGTGTGTTTCTGTGCTCTCTTGTTCCTTCCTCCACCCACCCCTCACTGTATCCATAGCAACTCAGACAAGCTTTCCCACATGATGTTCCTCCATCACCATTGAGAGTTTGGGGAGTTTTCTGGCAGAGGCCTGATCTCAGTGAAACAGCCAAATCCAATTCGCTAAGGAATTACAAGCATGTCAAATCAATAATCTATTTATCTCATTTAGTTTGCCATTTTTAAACACTCCAGATCTGTCAAAAGAAACCAAAAGGATTTGAACGACAAAATTATCAAATTTTCTATATTGCTTGCACTGCAAGGATCTTTGGGAGGGCCTTTTAGGCTTTGAATATTGGGATCTAGCATTGGGATGTTGCAAACTCTGTTGTGGACATGGGACATGGGAAAAGCCCTGATGGATCAGTCCAAAGGCCCATCTATTCCAGGAACCTGTTTTCAGAGCAGCCAGCCAGATGCCTATCGGAATGTTGCAAGCGGGACCTGAGTGCAACTGTGCTCCTTGAGATTCCCAGCAACTGGTATTCAGAGGCATCCTGCCTCCAACTGTGGAGATAGAACACAGCCATTGTGGCTAGTAGCCATTGATAATCTTTTCCTCCCTGAATTTGTGTACCCTTTTATGGCTATCCAGGTTTGGGACCATCACTACCTCTTGTGGAAGCAAATTCCTTAGTTTAACTGTACACAGTGTGAAGAAGTACTTCCTCTGGTCTGTTTCTAATCTTCCAACATTCGACTTTGCTGAATAGCTCCAAGTTCTAGAATTCTGACAGAAGAAAAACCTCTCCTTATTCACTTCCCCTGCATAATTTTATGCATCTCTGTCATGACTGCATGTCCTTGCATTTTTTAAAAATAAAAAAGTCCCAAATATTGCAACCTTTCTTCAAAGGGGACTTGCTCCAACCCCCGGATAATTTTTTTCTTGGCCTTTCCTGAAACTTTTCCAGCTCTATAGTATGTTCAGGTGCCTATGATGAAATTCACTAACACAGGGGTGGGGAAACTATGGCCCTCCAGATGTTAAGAGGCTACAATTCCTCTCATGAAGCAGTGGTGACTGGCATCTCCTGGGACAGGTAGGATGCAAGGCAGGAGGCCAACAGTAGGTGGAGCTAAAACCAATGACAGGCAGAGACACAACTAAGTTTTGTTTTGTCCCCATCCTCCTTGCAGAGCTCTACAAGGGCAACCCTGAGATTAAGGAAGAAGAGTAGGATGGAAGTCAGTGTTACCTCCTGATCTAGTTGTAAGTATGATCTCACCAAGTCAGTGCAGAAGGGTACCGTGGGTCAATAGTATCAAAAGCTGCCAAGAGATCAAGTAAGAACAACAGGGTTGCACTCTCCCTGTCCTCTTCCCAATGAAGGTCATCCATCAGGGCAACCAAGGGCTATTCAGTCCCATAATCAGGCCTGAGTCCAGATTGGAATGGGTCAAGATAACTTGTTTCATCCAAGACCACTTGCAATTGCTGTGCCTCAACCCTCTCAATCACCTTCCCTAAAAGGGGGGTATTTACAACCGGTTGGTAGCTGTCACAAACCAGTGGGTCCAGGGTGGGCTTTTTCAGGTGTGGTCAGATCTCTGCCAGATCATTAGCCCTCATGGATGAGGTTGGTGGACAATGGCTCATTTACCCTAACAGCTTAGCATTCATTGACCTTGAGCCACACCGGCTGGGGCTGACAGGAGGTGGGCTCCAATTTTTCTCCGTTCCATTCATTTAGTGCTCCACTTGCACCTGCCATGTTCCAAAACCTTCCATTGGCAATTTAAGGGCCTTTCCTGAGAAGGACCAAGAGTTAGAATTATTATTATCATTATCGTCTTTATTTATACCCCGCCATTTTTCCAAAACTGGGACTCATGGCGGCTTCCAGATAAAAAATACATATAATTAAAAACATACAAAGTCTACATTAAAATAAGTTTAAACTATTTCCAATATTAAAACCATACACACATATAGCTAAAAAAGTTCAAACTAGTTTAAAAATGATATAATAGACATTAGCCATGCAGCCCCCTATGGACCATTCCCCTTGTACAGGTGTGGGGAACCTGTGGCTTTTCAGGTGCTGCTGAAATCCATCTCCCATCATCCCTGATATGCTGACTGGAGCTGGAGGGAGCTGTGGTCCAACAACCTCTGGAGGGGGCACAGGTTCCTCACCCCTGCCCCACAAAAACAAACCACCACCTATTTCTGACTTGTGACATCTCAAACTGACGAAAACACTGTGGGGGATTTATGACCCCCTTTTAGCATCTTGGCATAACTGGTTTGTTAAACACGGCACTATTTGTTCCTCATTCTGTTTATTTCCCCCTTTTTGTGGGACACGTTGATGTGCTTTATGAATATAGCTTCATAAAGTAAATGGCAATCCTGCCCTGATAAATTAGCAGTGTATTAAAGTGCCGTATTAGCTTAGCCTAGTAATTTAGCCTGATGAGAACATGGGTTGACTTTATGATATTCATGATCCAACAGACTGTAAATATCCCGCCAGCAGTGACACAGACAAGGCAGTGCTTGGCCTTGGCTATAAAGCACCTCTGCAGCCATTTCCTCCTTGCACAACCTCACAGTGCATGGGGCACAAGCCTTTTTCAAAAGGGCAGATAAAATACTTGCCTGTGCTGAAGGAATATTGATCTGGGAGATGTGGAACGTTAAAAACAGAATTATTCTAGGGAATGAAAAAGGGGAAAGCAAGGCATGCGTTAGAAATGTTCGCTTCTGGCATTTTTTTAAGAGTTGGTAACACAGTATGGTTTGCTGGAGTGTTGTGTGGGCACCATTCATGATGACAGAACATTTACAGTGACAGAAAGACTTCACAAGAAAGGTCACAGGAAAATGGGTGGATGTCCAGCACTAGGGACTCTCCAAAGGGGTGTTCACTTGTTGTGCTCAGAGGGTGCACCTGTGTGCCCAACTAGTTTATTTATTTATTTTATTATTTATGTATTTATTATTTGATTTATATCCCACCCTTCCTCCCAGCAGGAGCCCAGCTGAGTTGTACATATGTATGATTTGAGATGGAAAGATCTGTCTAAGCTCTAACCCAACCCACTGAAAAGATAAGTGCCACAGTAGAGGCTAACTCAACGCCTGGGCAAATAAAAATATTTTTCCAATCTTAAATTCAGTTCTCCACATTTCTGCAGCACTTTAATTGTTTTTTAATCCTCATGAATATTTGGCATTTTAGTGTGCCTTTCTCTTAAGAAACACATTTTTGTATGCAGTTGTGATGAATGTGCACATTTTTGCAAGCAATTCCTATTATATTGCATTTTTTTGTATGTTATTTTCATGAATATATTCATTTTTATGCACGCTTACGCATTTCAGTAAACATTGTTTGGTTGAATAACTGCATTTCTGAATTCAGATAAGTGGGAATTTAGAAGGATGGCTGCGTTTCATTTCTGAGATTGTTTCAGAAATTGCAAATTTCATTGATTCAACTTTAAATGTGAATTGAATCAAATTTCTCCCCCATACCTAGCCACAGGTTTCCCATTTCTGGGGTCCTGCTCCCTTCAGACTTGCTCACACGTTGCAATCAACACAGGTAGAAGCTGTCCCTACACAGGTACAAGTGTCTCTGTGAAAGTGTGGACACTGGTTGATTTGCTCAGCTCAACTACTGTGAACACAGTTAAGCAGCCCCATACAGTCATGGATCTTTTTTAAAAAAATGGTATTAAAGAAAAAATCATTTAAAATCATAGAATAGAATAGAATAGAATTTATTGTAATGGTCCAAGACCAGCAAAACAATATCATACAGTACAGTGTAATACAAAACAGTACAATGACTCTAATTTAAAAGAAATACAGTATTATTTGATATGAAAGTTAAAAGTTTGCTTAGAATGGACCTTGTGCAAGCACCCAGGCACGCTGTTTTATAGCCGCAGCGCAAAATCTCGCAACTGCAAGCGTGACCCTGGGATCCACATCTGCTAAAAGGTATTTTGTTAAAAACGCAAGGTCCCGACCGGGGAATTTCTGGATAAGGGGAAAGATAAGGCGCTGTCTCATCTCATTATAAAATTCACATTCCAATAAAACGTGGCCAACATTTTCCAAGGCTTCAGTGTCACAAGGGCACATATGTTCCAATAATGGAATATTCTTATATCTGCCTTCTAATATGGCTGAAGGTAGCATATTATATTTGGCCAGCGTAAAAGCTTTTCTGGTTCTGGGATTTTCTAAGCTCTTCAGATGGTTAGCTAGCATATAGGGTATGGCATATGAATCCACATTTAAATTTGCATTAGCCTGCTAAGTTTGAACATCCATGTCTAGATTTCTTTGTGTGATTAATAGGCTGGCTTGATGATATCCTACTGAGAGCAGAACAGATGGGGATAAACACAGGGAAGTAATTTTTGTCTCTATAGATTTCTTCCAATCAGATTGAAAAGAATTGGTAAGAACAAGCAGAGCCAATCCAGTCGGAAGAAATACTAGCTTTAGCCAGTATTTAAGCTTCAAGATCCAAATACGGGTTTTGATTTTGGGAAGTCCAGCTTCCAGGTGCAAAATGTTGTTTGGGAGGCACGGAGGGACGCCCAGGATAGCTCTAAGAAATTTAGTTTGCACGGTTTCCAGTAAAGTAAAAGTTAAGTATGTGCCAGCCTGGGCTCCATAGAGTATTTGAGAAACAATTTTGGCCGTAAATACCTTTATGATTGATGATATATGCTGCCCTCCCTTGTTATAATAGAAAGAGAGAAGGGCTTTTACACATCTTTGGGCTTTAATTTGTGCATTTTTCATCTGGTTATGCCACTTGCCCGTGGAATGCAGTGTGATGCCTAAGTATCTATAAGAAGATGCTTGTTCTATTGCCTTGCCATCAAGGCACCAATTATGTTTCCTCCGCTTTCTTGTAAAAACTAACACCTTGGTTTTTTCATAATTAAGAACCAGGGATTCGTTCTTACAATAATTGTCCAGGGCTACAAGAAGACGTTTGAGCCCAACGCGGGAAAGAGAGATTAATACGGCATCATCTGCATACATCAGTGATGTTATTGGTCTATTTGATAATGTAGGATGGTGCGATGGTATTTTGGCTAATTTCCTAATTAGGGAATTCACATAAAAATTAAATAACGTAGGGGCTAATATGCAGCCTTGTTTGACACCGTTTTCTGAGGATATTGGTCCTGTTAAGTTTCCTACCCTATTGCATCTAACACGAATCTGGGTTTTTTGGTAGAGCCGTCGTATCAGAACTAAGAGTCTCCGATCAATGTTTGTACTTTCTAGTTTTGCCCAAAGTTTGTCCCTGGGAACGAGATCGAACGCAGACTTGAAATCTATAAATGCCGCAAATAAAGCACCCCCAGGGTTCTTTGTATATTTATCTATAAGATGGTTTAAAAATAGAAGGTGATCTATAGTAGAGCGATTTGCTCTAAAGCCGGCTTGCTCATCCTCAAGAATTCGGTTCAAGCCAGGATTGAAGTTTCTCAAGCAAGTGCTTCGCATATAGTTTACTGACTACACTTAATAGGCTTATAGGTCTATAATTTGCCGGGTCAGCTTTATTTCCTTTCTTAAATATAGGGACAATGATGGCCAATCCCCAGTCCTCTGGAATAATGGCTGTCTGATCGATACTTGTGAACAGTACTGCCAATACGGGGCCCCACCATTTTGGATCAACTTTAAACATTTCAGCCATGATGTTATCAGATCCCGGAGCTTTGCCTGCCCTCCTGCTGGCCATTAGAAAGGTCACCTCTCTCAGTGACTGGCGGCCAGCTTGGGAGATCTCTTAGGGGGATCTCAGGATAGTTTGATTTATTTTGGCCACTAGAATAGATTTTGTAAAAATGGGATTCCCACACATTCACCGGTATGTGAAAATCTAAAATATTTTGAGAAATGGGCCACCCTCTGGCAACTAACTTCCAAAAAAGGGAAGTGTTCTTACTCCTAGACGCCATAATCAGGTGCTGCCAGTATTGAGATTGGGCCTCCATCTTTTTTCATTTAATCAGGTTTTTATAGTTCTGTTTTAAGCTCTTATATTTGGGGGGTATTTCTGGCAGGTTCAGAGCCCTATATTCCTTATATTTACGCAACAGCAAGTTTTTTTGAGCCTGGCATTCGTGGTCGAACCACCTTTTATTCAGTTTAAGGCTCTGTTCTCCCCTAAGCAGGAGTTACCAGTCAAACTAGTTTGAATCTCAGTAACTATGGACTGATAGACCGAGATCGTAGATTCTCCGTGTGATGCTGTTAGTAATTTTTCACAAAGTCGAGTGCAGGCGGGTGAATTTATTATCTCCCTTACGTTCTTCTCTAGCCTCAGAGACCAACGTAGTCGGGTCGTGGTTGGTGCCAGTTCTAAGTTTAAAGTGGGGGGCAAAGGGGCACGGGATTCTTGGCTGCCCATAGTAATGTCAATGCGAGTGGTAGGTGGTCGCTCTCAGTTCGAATGTCTACAACGCACGTAAGCACCGAGGCAAACAGTTCTCTAGGTACTATGATATAGTCAATGGTGGATGCCCCGACACTCGAGAGGTAGGTGTATTCGCCTAAGGAGTCTCCCTCGGCTGTCCCATTTGCCAAAACAAAATTTAATTTACAAATCATTTGGACAAGGCATAAACCTGCAAAGTTGACCCCATTGTCTTTAGAAGAACGGGGTGGTACATTAAGATCCTCTGATGTAATAGGAGGAATTTGTCTAGAATGCGCATATAAGGTCTCATCGCTAGGGCCAGTTCTAGCGTTAAAGTCGCCAGCTGTTATTATCATGGCCTCTGGGTAGCGTGCCGATAGTCTGGCTATATATTTCTCCAAGGAATGATAGGTAGTTTGGACCAGCTGCTTACGTCGTGCAGGTGGAAGATAAACATTGATTAGTAGCAGATGTGAAGCTTTCGATTTGAGCAGAAGTGCCATAGCCAAGTCTGGTAAGCAAGGTAAAACAATTAAAGATGCTTTTAAATTGGTGGCGACCAGTATGCTCAAGCCTCCTTTAGGGCAACCTCTTTTATCACTTTGTATGGCCACCAAGGAATGGGTCGTAAAACCATCCAAATCGAATTGATCTACAGCCCACGTCTCTTGTAGAAAGATCACATCAAATTTTTTGAAATATGTCAATAGGGATGGATCTGCTAATTTAGTTTTCACTCCTGCAATATTCCAGGAGAGTAGAAAACACTTAGAGGTCAGATGCTTCCATCAACGTTTATTAAGCCGTGGCGTCTGATTTGATTGCTAACTCGTTTTGTTCTGTTGTTGCAGGAGACTGCTGCCTAGGGGTAAAACTGGTCTAGGAGTTGTTAGGTCCAAACCCAACACGCAAGCCATCACTGTCTACTCAGCTCACATCCACCCGGAAGGATGCGGAGTTGAGAGCAATAATCTACTGCCAGAGGCCAGGAAATAACACACAATATTACCTTTGCAAAGGGGTCCCAAGACCTTCCAGCAAGATGCCTTTCAGAAGTGGGAACCCCGTTTATTGACACACACAAGATTTATATAGTTTCCCCAACGGTTACAAAAATGGGGAGCAGACGTCATAAAGAATAGAAAAACATTGCTAGACATAGTAATATCTAAGATATGAAAGATGGGGTGCTTAGGATAACAAAAACCAGGAACATCTTTCCTTTCTTCAGGCATGGCTTGCATAGTTTATACGACCTTGAGATAAGCACTCAGAGTCAGAGGAACAAAGGATAGATAGGAGCAGGGGAGGTTCGGTTACAAGTGGAATCATTAAACTAAGAATTACACTCAGGTTACATTTCTGCATTTGTAAGCATATGCGTGTCAAGGTCTACAACCATGTAAATGAAGCACAGGCATTCTTTTGTGATACAGTTGGTAACATCATACAAGACATTGAGTATAGATATGCACAAGGAAATGGGAGGGGAACACATTTCCAGTTCAATCAGGCTTTTATTCACTTAGCCGCTGGAATGTTTGGGGTCAGGTCATCGGGAAATAAACTGATATCTACTTTATATCAAGTCAGTAATATTTCCATACCCAACAGTTCCCCATATTACAGATAGTAAGGCTGACATTTTGAAACATTTAAATAACATTGGGAAAATTTATCATGATATGGAAGGTATTGAAAAGTTCTCTCTGTTTTCAAGTGTGTCTGACTGGTTTTCTAGTTGGCCCAGTTGGCACAAAATAGTATTTTACAGAGTTATTAACAGTTCCTGAACTTGATGCAGTGGAGCAACATTTGATGGACATATTTGGTTGCACTTTATCGCGTGTTCTTTATAGTTGTGTGCCTTTTGCACTGTGCTTTCTTTAAATTTCTCGAGGGACTTGTCTATATTATTACTAACAGATAGGTCAAAATTTCTAACTGTTGTTGGCGTGAGAATTCTTGGAGGGCAGCTTGCTTCTGGGGAGCAACTAGTGAGTGCATTCCCTGCAGATTTACTTAATAGAAGCGATGTTAAATTCTGTAATCTTTGCACTATATCCATTTGTGCAACACTTGAGAGGTCAATATAGGCTTCTAAAAGTCTTACTTCTTCATCGATACACGTATCGGATCCTCTCTCAATATCTAGCCCATAGTTCATTCCAGTTCCTGGGAGCTCTTTTGCTTTATCTTTGGGAGGGTCTCGCTGGCACATATATGAGGTGGTATCTAGTCCCTGATTTGAATCTGTTGCTTTTATTTTTTGGGTGTCTGGCCTCTGGATTAAATTTATTGATTTTATTGGATGAGGCAGATTGCCATCTTCTGTTGGTTATTTTGTTGGCAACTGGAAGCAAAGGGGTTGTGGCGGTGCTTCATTTACAAATAGTCTCTTAACTTCGATACCGTATCGTGACAGTACCCTTTTCTTTTGAAGTAGTATATCTGCCTTGTCCTGTGTATCAAAAGTCACTATTGAGCTCATCGTTGTGGCTTTATGATGTAAATATTCCACCGAAAATATATTTACTAAAAAGAACCGGCCGGGCAAGACATTATTGAGCAAGTTCAACAAGTGAATTTTACGCTCCTGTCGTGTGGCGTATCCAGTTGATTTAGGGTAGTTCGTTATAACAAGCTTCTTACGAGCGAGTGTTATATGCCATTTCTGGGATAGGGATTGTGATTTATCGGCACTATTCCTTAGTTGACCAGAAGATCGGGAGTCAGCGGGCTGTCTATGGGTAATATTTTCTTGAGCCCCAGGCTGAAGGGATATTGGAGGTGTTATTGGATCCATTGTCCCTTTGGCATGTACTCTGATTGTAGTCTGGCATGAGTGGTTTGTTTGTTGTTTCCCTTTAGGAGTAGAAAGTGTCTCCAAAATTTTAAATAGTTTGGAGAAATTCATCTTGCCATACCGCTGTAACTTGGGCCTTTTGATGTTTTTACTCAGTTTGGTAGATCTAACAGGTTTACTGCGGCCCCTTCGTGGTTTAATCATGGGTTTGCCCTTTTCCTTCTGCTTGATGTTTACTTGTCTCTTTGTTTCGGGCTTGTCCGCTGCTGGATTTGGCTGGATTTCAAAATAGAATCCAGCAAAGGGAAGTATTTACTATACGCCTCTACCAAAGTAGTTAGCAGATTGTTCGTCTCACATATAAAGTTTTTAATGTGCTCAATATCCTTAGTGAGTGACAAATACCAGCAGTCCACTGGAAGGTGACTGGGAGTGATTGATGGATTACTTTTCCCGGAATGACTGCTTGAACTTGATGTAATAGAAGAAGATTGAGTTATGGGATAAGGGCTGTCGAAGCCGTTGCCAAATGGCCCTGCTTCCATATCTCCCAAGTCTCTTATTCCCTTTTGTGAGTTTGCCATGGACAAAGACTGCGCTAAGTTATCTGTTTCTGCAATTTCCCACGCCAACGAAGGTGTTAATGGGGCAGAGGGTTCCAGATGCAGAGCCCCAATTAGGTCTATAGTCCAATCCAGGGGTGAATCTCTCTGGGGGCAGTTGTCATCTTTTTTCCTTAAAGCGCTATCCACCACATTTTCCTTTTGCCAACACACCAAGGAAGACTCATGACACATATATGGTTGAAATGTTATATTTATTAAAATATAACACATAAACAAATCAAATTCCAATTCGCCAATTAATAAATATCAAATCCTTCGGGCAGGTGAGGCTCCACCTATCTATGAGGGTCTATACCCTCCAAACCAGGAGGCAAGTCAGTCACATTGAACTGGACTCCCCAGACAAGGATGTGGGACAACTTCTGCCTCCTTGCAATTGGAGTCAGGTATGTGGTTCCAACCTCCGCACCCTGGCCCCGCCGTACAAGCGTTCACCATGATGCGCAACCTGGTCCCACATGGACACCCCCAAATCCACACCAGACCTTACGCCTTGATGTTTCACCAGGGGGTGCCCTTTACCAAAATGCCTCATCCACCTCAATTTTAACCCCAATTACCTCACCTGCCTGAATTCAACGCCAGCCAAATCGGAAACACCACAACCCCCCTAGAAGAAGCTAATTGAATCAAACCCAAGCAGTATGGAGTAGGCAAAACCAAAGACATTCTGAACTCAGAATCTCCAAAAAAAAATTCCTACTCAGCCCCTTCAGGCGACTAGCAAAGCCCATACTGACAAGGGAAGGGAGGGTGGGTGCCGCAAGGCAAAAAAGGCGCGTGCCTAGGGAGGAGCAGTCTATATATAGCTGCTCAAACCCTTGCCCAATTGGACAAGGTGCACCACCTGACCTATTACAAACCTTTCTCGAACCTTCCCGAGCCTTCCACTAATAGGGTGTGGCAAACTCGTCCCTTACCAAATAGGCAGGAACGTCATTTTTCCGCTGACTCATGGCCACTGTTCTCCAGAGTCACAGCTGCCTTTGTCTGTTCTTTGGATATAAAGTAGTGGGTTATCTTCTCCTGTTTTGCATTTTTTCTCTCAGATGTCGTCTCCAAGATAGCCAGCCCCTGCAATTTATGATCCCTTCTCGTGTTGACTATTTCAAGGTGTCCTTAAATTTCTCTGCATATACTATGCTGGGAAGGAATTTATTTTCTACTCACTTTTGCTCTTTTCCAAACGCCCCTGGATTCCACTCCTTACAGCTTCGGCTAGCTTTGATTTAAACTTGTGTATTCTTAACTTCGTTGTTTATTTAAACAACCGGTATCTTGGTTGGCCACTGTGAGAACAGGATGCTGGACTAGATGGGCCACTGGCCTGATCCAGCAGGCTCTTCTGATGCTCTGATGTTCTTATGTTTATCTTCTTTCTTTCTTTCCTTGGCGTCTCGTAACAGAAGTTGATAAACAACAAAAGGAGTATCAGGGCAGGAGGAAACCGGCCGTCTTTTCCAGTCAGCACATAAGAGCATCAATTGAAAGCATCAAAAAGGTAAGGGATAGTATATTAGGAGATAAAAGTTTGTAATTAATTTAGTTCAATATTTTGTTAGTTGTTGAAGAGCCCGGAGGTTTGCTGTTATCTACCGGATGCCATCTTTTTTCCCCATTTAAAAGCATAAGTTATAAGAAAGAGAAAGAAAAAAGGTGTTATTTGTGTTCCAACATATTGTAATTATCCAATGCTAGTCACCCACTGAAGTTAATGTGTATGTACTGCCTTCAAGTCGATTCCGACTTATGGTGACCCTATGAATAGGGTCTTCATGAGGCTGAGAGGCAGTGACTAGCCCAAGGTCACCCAGTGAGCTTCATGGCTATGTGGGGATTCAAACCCTGGTCTCCCAGGTCATAGTCCAACTCCTTAACCACTACACCACACTGGCTCTCACTGAAGTTAAGAGACACGACTAATTTAGGTTAATTAATTTTAATGGGTATACTCAGACAAGAATTTAGTTGGATCTACTTTTCTATAAATCCATCAATCTACATTCCTATGAAACATGGTAGACCCATTTAAATGAATGGACATAATTAACTTAGGTACATTCATTTTGACAGGTCTACTCTAAGATGAACTTAATTGCATACAGCTTGAGAAATATATATATATATATATATATATAAACCCACACGTGCACACACACCACCCAATTTGCTTCTAGACTGTCTCTTTTCCCATTTGGGTAGTAAAAAAAAAGAGTTCACTGGAGGGGTGGTGCTCAGTACTCCAAGTACTAGAGGTAAAATGAACCCTGCATAATTGTAAGGAGAAGGCTGTAATTTATCCAATCTGTTTTAATGAAATACTGCAGCTCAAATCTGCGCTTTATTTAACTGACAATAATATGTGTCTTAAGTGTGTTATGAGTTCACATAAACATTCATATGAAAATTAGGCTGAATTTGAATACAATATAAGTGTCTAATCACAAGCAAATGATAGAACTGAACAGCATGTTGAAAAGATCAGAGTAATAAAAGACGGCAATAAAAAGAAGAGTTTAATATTTTCTGAAGGCTTCGACCTTATGTTCTTTGACAGCAGCGCTGATCTTTTGACAATGACGACCAGAAGTAATAAACCAACATTCTCTTGTTGTTTACACTTTGGGGGATCTTAGGATGATGGGTCTTCCTGCTTAATCCAACTCTTTCTCTACCTGGCCTTCTTTGGAGGGCTGTTTGTAAGGCAGGGGAACCTGTGACCCTTCAAATGTTGTTGAACTCCAACTCCCATCAGCTTCAGCCAGCATGCCCAGTGGTCAGAGATGAGAGCAGCTAGAATCCAACAACAGCTGGGGGGAGGGATATGTTCTCTCTCCCCCTGTCCCATTATAAAGTTATGTAAGAGTACTAGGGATGACTTTTTTTAAAAAAAAAATAGTGACTTTCCCTGGTAAATAGAGATAGCTGGAGTGTATAATGTGTTATATACGGAAGGACGTTCAAAAATGTAGGTTTCATCCAACTAAGGTCTACTTAGAATAAACCCACTGAAATTAATGGATCTATGTTCTGTTATAACCATTATTTTCAATGGGTCTACTCTGAATAGGATTAGTATTGGCTACTACCCTATGAGAACAAATCCTGCCAGACTAATCTTATCTTATTTCCTGAAAGGGTAACCTCCCTGGTAGACTGTGGGAATGTTGTGGACATAATATATCTCGATTTCAGCAAAGCTTTTCACAAAGTGCCCCATGATATTCCGATTAGCAAGCTAGCTGGCTCCAGAACAGTTGGCTCCAGAATCGTACTCAAAGAGTGATTATCGATAGTTCCCTCTTAAACTGGAGGGAGGGAATGAGTCGGGTACCTCAAGGCTTGGTCCTGAGCCCAGTGCTCTTCAACATTTTTATTAATGACTTGGATGAGGATATGCAGGGAATGCTTATAAAATTTGCAGATGATACAAAATTGGGAGGGATAGCTAATACCTTGGAAGACAGAAACAAAATTCAAAGTGATCTTGATAGGCTGGAGCACTGGGCTGAAAACAACAGAACAGATTTTAAGACAGATAAGTGCAAAGTTCTACACCTAGGAAAAAGAAACCAAATGCACAGTTATAAGATGGGGATACTTGGCTCAGCAATACGACATGTGAGAAGGTTCTTCGGATTGATCACAACCTGAACATGAGCCAACAGTGTGATGGGGCTGCAAAAAAGACAAATGCTATTTTAGGCTGCATTAACAGAAGTATAGTTTCCATATCATGTGAAATACTGGTTCCCCTCTATTCAACACTGGTTAAGCCTCCTCTTTAGTACTGCATCCAGTTCTGGGCACTGCACTTTAAGAAGGATGCAGACAAACTGGAACAGTTTCAGAGGAGGGCAACAAGGATGATCGGGACTGGAAACAAAGCCCTATGAGGAGAGACTGAAAAAACCGGGCATGTTTACCCTTGAGAAGAGAAGACTCAGGGGAGATATGATAGCACTCTTCAAGGACGTGAAAGGTTGCCACACAGAGGAGGGCCAGGATCTCTTCTCGATCATCCCAGAGTGCAGGACATGGAATAACGGGCTCAAGTTGCAGGAAGGCAGATTTCAACTGAACATCAGGAAAAACTTCCTAACTGTTAGAGCCGTACGACAATGGAACCCATGACCTAGGGAGGTGGTGGGCTCTCCAACCCTGGAGGCTTTCAAAAGGTAGCTGGACAGCCATCTGTCAGGGATGCTTTGGATTCCTGCTTTGAGCAGGGGGTTGGAATCAATGGCCTTATCGGCCTCTTCCAATTCTGTGATTCTGTGGTTCTATGATCCCATCAGTGTGAAAGAATGCAAGTTTGAGCTGTAGTAAACATTTTTAAGTCCCATTCATTTCAATGTTAGGTGTCTGTACTTAGCTTTCCACGTGGACCCAAAGTCATGTATACTGTAAATGTGTAAATTTAGATGGATCATGCCCTACATGTAATATATATACAGTGATCTGGAAGCATCCTCGTGAGCTTAAAACTGAGAGATGGGAACGTGCAGTTGGACACTTTCACCGGGTCAGTTGTTGTTTATTCGGTAATGTTAAAATGTGTTGCTTACAATAGTTAGGTCAATCCTTCGTTGTTTTGAAACAGCGGTCTTTCCTGTTTTTTACCTGCCACACTGGGTTCAGTGGTGGAATTCCACTTTCTGGGATTTTTAATTGCAGGAAATCATAAGTGGGAGAATTGCAAACACACCCTGGAAGAAGACTCATGAGACAAGCAATGGTGGGAAGATGATATTTATTCAAATATTCACTAATAGGCAAAAAAAAACCACCTTGTGGTTTAAGAATGTACCTATAGCCAACAGATATTTCTATCAAACTTTAAAAAGCAGGGGAATTGGGCAGCTATAGCGAAAGGCACCAGGGGAGCAGGAGACCTGACCTCCTCTCTGAGATGTTGTGCTGCCCTACAAATTTGTCCAAATGCAAACACAGTTTGGGTTGGTCTTTCACAGTCCAATCAATTTCCTGTGTAGCTTGGAAGAATTTGGTAACATGTGCCTCTGAGCATATGGGGAGTAGTGGCAACACCTGCTATCTCCAAAGATGGAGAATTACATTTTACTATGCTTGTTGGTGTTCTTTTTACTTTGCTTCTTTCCTACTGTTTCTGCAGAGAATCGAAACTAGAAAATTATATTTCTCTCATTATTCATCCTAGAAGTCTATGTCAAATTTATTTTTATTAATTTCAAAGCCTATTTATTGGTCAATGTCATATAATGGTGAAGACAGCCTTTTATGTTTGAAACTGCAGGTTATATTCTAGTTCTATCTTGGGTGGATTAACATTTGAATTTGAAACTGCAGTTTGACGTAAAATCAAACTGATTACAATATGTTGCTAATCAAGCAATGTCTCTAGCTGGTGGAAAAAAGAAACTTCACCTGCCCAAGATGCATGTTTTCAACCTGCTATGCTTAAACTATTCCACTTAAGGAAAGGTGGACATGGTCAATTAAAAACATAGAGCACACATAGAAATTTGCTAGAATATATTTCACCTCCCACTGTTTTATCTCGTGCAAACTGAAACCTCATTTCCATTGGAAAATATTCTGCACAATAGTCAGTGCCATTATTCCACAATTGTTTTTGAAGGTTTTTTTAATGTTGCAAAGTGTTGCTGTCTTTCACACATTCACAGAAACAGAAGCAAAAGGAAATGATTTACTATAGGAAACTTCACTAAAATTGCAAAGTAAATCAAACATATTTAAAGTGACTATCTGAACTCTATCAACTGTCTTAATATTGTTGTTTCCTCCCTGCTAAAATAAGATCAGCACAGTATATGTCTTGTTTATGTTACTTGGGCTGATTGCAGGTGTTGCCAACACTCCCCATATGCTCAGAGGCACATTTCACCAAATTCTTCCAAGCTACACAGGAAATGGATTGGACTGTGAAAGACCAACCCAAATTGTGTTTACATTTTGACAAATGTAGGGCAGTCCAATATCTCAAAGAGGAGGTTGGGTCTCCTGCTCCCATGGTGCATTCACTATAGCTGCCCAATTTCCCTGCTTTTTAAAGTTTGATAGAAATATCTGTTGGCTATAGGTACATTCCTAAACTGTAAGGGTTTTTGCCTATTAGTGATTTTTTTCCTGCTTTTTAATCTGGGAGGTAAGAAATGGGATCCTGTGCAAGTTTGCTGAGAATGGATTGATAATTTTCTTGCTTATTGAGTTCAGTGGGATTTACACCCGTGCAGTCATGCTTAGGATAGGTGAAACAGACCATAGGGGATGGGGAGTGGAGGATGAGGAAGGGCAGGGGTAGGGGAGGAAGAGGAGAGGAGAGGAGGGAGATGGAAGCAGGCAGGATGGGGAGGACAGCAGAAGAGCAGGTTTGATCATTTGCATGCTTTTTTAGTTCAGTGGGATTTACTCCTGTGCAATTATGCTTAGGATAGGTGAAACTGACCTGGGGGAGGGGCAGGGAGGGAATGAGGAGAGAGGAAAGGGGAGGGGAGGAGATTTGGTGGGTGGGCACTGGGCAGAGGGGAAGCCCCTTTCCTTTGCAAAAGGAAAACATTGTGAACAGTATTATTTTTCAGCATTTCTCCCACCTTTTTATTCTACAGCAGACACATGTAGCCTCCCATCCAAATTTAGACCAAAGCTGTAACTGGCCACATCCACATCACACCTTTATTTCCCTCCTGGGAAGTATAGTTAGTGAAGGGTGCTGAGGGATGCTAGGAGACACCCTGTTCCCCTCACAGACCTTCAGTCAGAGTGGGTGACTGTTAAACCACTCTGGTCACTGGAGCTCTCAGCACCCTCACAAACTACACTTCCCAGGATTCTTTGGGAGAAAGTCATAACTGTCTAAAGGGAAATAAAGGTCTGGTGTGGGTGTGGCCCACTGATTAGCTAAGCCAAGCAGCTGGGAGTTTGGCTTTTAGAACACTGACAGTTGGTTCTTACTGAGCATGGCCATGTTTATCATTGACTTCAATGCTAAATTCCTTAAATTAATTAAAAATCAGCTAGGCATTTTTTTTAAAAAAAAATTAAACTGCAGAAGATGAAGGTCAGAGTATGCGGCAAGGTCAGTAATAGAATTGTGAACATGGCTGACTTTTAATTAATTTCAACAAATTATGAGAACAGTGACAGAAGAAAAATGTCCTCCTCTTTTTACACTTTGATCTCTAGATTCTCTCTGACTGTTTTGTGTATTTCCATGATAATTTAGAGGGTTGTTAAACAAGCGTTTCTGAGTTCAGGAGTATAAGTTTTGTAAGGTTTTGTTTTGAAATGAGCTTATGGGAAGCCTCAGAATGGCATGGGGGTATTTTCAATTTAACATTGCGGAATGGAAAAATCCATGCTGGCTATAGTATGCAGCTACTCTTGTAGCTGTATAATAACAGGAGAAGATCTGCCAAACAATAACCAAGTTATATAATATGGGCAGGTGGGTTTGAATTAATACCTGTGAGGGAAGCATCCCTCCATTCTCCTGGGCACGTAAATAGCTGTGTTCTGTGGCTCCCCTGCCAAGGACTGGGAGAAAATCCTTGCTCCCTGCTGAGTAAGCCTTGGGTATGTGAACCCAACATGCGCACCCGGGCCCTGCTGTCCAGCATTCACCTAGGTTCACACACAGACCTAAAGGGCAGCCCCAAGGACCCTCCAAGCCAAAGACTGTGGAAGGTAACTCAAGAGTACCCTTAACACAAGGATTCCTCGGCGTGCCAGGCAATCATGTTCTTAAATTCCCTTACCCATCCACCCAGAATGCCAAAGAGACCAAATAAATACATACATCAAGAGTAAACCAAAGAACCCTACAGTGTGGTGTAGGCATAAAAGAGGACTCCCAAGAGCCAATCAAAGTCTCCCCGCAAAATTCCTATTCAGCCCCAGAAGGGATGACCAGTAAAGAATCCACACGGTAGAGGGAGGGTGCTGCAAAAGTGAGTGCTTCCTGTTGGTCACTCCAGCCCGTGAGATGTCCAAGGCCCTCTGGGATAGACCAACTCATTTTGTCCCAAAAAGGGATGTGTGGCAAAATTGCCCCAACTAAAGAGTGGGAGCACCATTGAGCCCATGTTCTGCTTGTGGGCTTCCTAAAAGCATCTGGGTGACCATAGTGAGAACAGGACGCTGGACTAGATAGGTATTTTGCCTGATCTCAGTAACATGGGAAGCTGCCTTGTACTACATCAGCCTCTTGGTCCAACAAGCTCAGTATTTACACTGACTGGCAGTGGATTTCCAGGATTTCAGATAGGGGACATTCCCAGCCATACTGTGACCTTCTGCATGCAAAGCAGATGTTCTACCATTGAGCTGTTGCCTTTTCCCTTCTTATGTACAGTCAGGGGAAGGCCTGTGGGCAGCCTACCTACTTGTTTAAAAAGGTAATCCTGGTCTACCTGGTTATGATTTTCTTGGCGTCTCGGTCGTTAACCTTTTACTCATTTCTTACTTGGCTTCTTTATTTAAGAGTGCTTTTACCCTGGCCTCCCTCAACGTTTAGCCCAGGGTAGGGTATAATAAAAGAAGAGTAAATCATAAAACAATCCAACAGTATAAATACCAGCACATGTAAAACACGAAACCAGCAGAACAATAAACCCAACCAACCACCTCTACCACCAAATGCCTGAGAAAACAAATGTCATGACCCCAGAGTCCAGCAGCAATCAGAACTCTGAGTCAGGGGCTGCATACACTCCAAATACTAACTCCCCCCCCAATAATTATGGGCGCTATAGTTTACCCCTCACAGAGCTACAATTCCCTGCACCTTTAACAAACAACAGTTCCCGGGATTCTTTGGGGGAAGCCATGTGCTTTAGATGTGCTTTAAATATATGGTGTGTATGCAGCCAGAGGATGGAGATTCTTCAGCTAAGGAGCCAGACAAGGTGCAGGGCTCTGAGCTGGTTACTGGTGATTAGGAGACCCCTGAACCTGAGACTGATGAACATGAGCCACCAGAAGAAATTCCTTTATCAGTTGGGCCAGAGCCCAAACCTCCATAGGTACCTCCCCTTTGTTAGAAGTGCAACAAGAGCAACTCCCATTTGGTTATCTTTGCGGGGGGGGGAGAGATAGTTCTCCTAGCTGGCTAGACTGTACTCGCCTTTCCTATCTGTCTTCCTACCATGAGAACTTATATATGTCAGGTAGCTGTTCTCACCTCCAACTCACCTCCCTGTTTACTCTTCTCTGCAGAGCACCAGAGGAGAAGGAGCCATGTTTTCTTTGTCTCCTCTCCTCTTCCAATATCCCAGCATGGTCACTGCATCCTCCAACTTAGCTAGATGGAAGTAGCATCTTTCCTATCCAGTATGTATTTCTATTAATAAAGTAGTCTTTTCTTATTTTGAAACCAAATCTAAGTCTCAGTGATTTAAAAGGAGGTGAAAGCTTGCTTTCTCTCAGGTAAAATCACACCCATGCAGCCCAGAGAGCTGAACAAGCTACACTCAGCTAAACTCTGCTAATTTACTAAACGTCTAATTGGTCTACTAGCCATTGGAGCCAACACCCTTGAGCCTGATGAACCAAATACCTTTCACAGGAACACACCGATGCAGTGGTGCAGGGAGTGTGTCAGTCTAAAGACTTTGGAACAGAGGAGGAGTACCCACCTTCAGGCCAGAGGGTTGGCCCTTTCAAAATCTGAAGGTATCTACAAGGGGGTGTATCCTGGCCCGGGGCTGCCAGGTTCATGGCCTGAGACTGATCCTGTCTCTTTAGGAGAAGAGAAAGTCAGCCAAGTGCAGGTGTTCTTGCAACCCTGTAATGGGAAAAACCACAAGGTGGAATTCCCCCTCCCCCTTGAACAACTTTTAAAGATACAGAAGACCTCTTGGAGGCTGGGCCTGGCAACGAAGAGGTCTTCTATATCTTTAAAAGTTGTGGAAGGAGAAGGGAGAATTCCACCTTGTGGTTTTTCCCATTGCAGAGTTGCCAGAACACCTGCACTTGGCTGACTTTCTCTTCTCCTAAAGAGACAGGATCAGTCTCAGGGACTGAACCTGGCAACCCTAATCCTGGGAGAGGTAGCGTGGGGACAGAGGCTTAAAAAGGCTCAGTTTTAGTTGTTCACTCTGAGCTATCTGTGGTCCTACAGCTCCTAGCCTACTTTGTGGCCTTCTTTGGGAACATGACAACAAATGTGTTTTTAGCTGGTGGTGAAAAAGTCATAGAATTGGCGCCTGCTGCATCTCAAAGGTGGGGGTGCAAGCTGCAGATGGAGAGCTACAGCAGAGAAGGCTCCTTAATGGGTCACTGCGTTAGATGTCTCCTCCTCCACGTTCCTTACATATTTTAAGGTTTTTTATTTTCTATTTGTCTTCTTTTTTCTTTTCTTTTAAGTTTATTTTCCGTATGTTTTGTATGTTTGGCATTTATTGTCATATAAGATTGATTTTGCATTGAATAAAATTTGGTGTGTGGGGGTGGGTGGGAGATCTCATTCAACTGAAAGACGATTCAAACATCCTCCTTTGCAGACCTTAACTCCCAGGCAGGTAGATATGAGAGAAGGTGCTCCTTCAAGTATTTAGGTCCCAAGTTGTTTAGGATCTGCAGACCACCTTGGACATCTCCTTGAAAGTTCACACTAGAACCTGGAACAGATTCCACTGCACATCTGACATGGAGGCACTCACTGCCACTGTCTCTTGGTCTGGGTACCTAATGCTAAGTGATGGCCTACAAGGATCCATGAGTTGACATAATGTAAAAACCTAAAAAGAGCCCTGCTGGATCAGACCAAAGACCCATTCAGCCCAGCAACCTGTTCTCATAGTGGCCAGCCAGATGCCTATGAGAATGTGTTGGTTGACTCATATCGTCTGGGGGTGGGGACATTACCTTTTCCCTGAGTTAGGATTCCACCTCTGATTTGATCACAATTTGGAGAGAAGGATAAAATAAGGTAACTCATTCTACACAATACTATTTTTGTCTTGGGATGGCAGTAACTCCCATCGATGTATAAAACAGAATATCTGTTGCTGAGTACATGAGAGGACTTCATTTACGTTATTTGTTCCAATAGATGTATTCTTCTTCTTTGCTGATTTTGACCTTTAAAGCCTTACACAGCTCAGGATCACTATGCCTAAAGGCCCATGTTTCCTGATATTAACCTGCCCAGACCCTGAGATCACCATCTGAAATTCTTCTCTATGTGCTGCCTCCATGGGAGGTCCAGAGAGTGGTGACAAGAGAACTGACCTCTGTATTATACCCCTGTTTATGGAAAACTCTCCCCAGGGAGGCCCACCTGGCACCAACCTTGTCATTATGTTGGCACCGGGAAAATACTTTTTTTGTTTTCCTGGGCATTTGGACACATCAGTGATATGATACTGTACTGTTAAATCTGTTTTTAGTAATGTTTATGTGCTTTTAAATCTAAACCTTTTTGTTCCAATAGACCAGGATTGGGACACCAGTAAGAAGGGCCGTAGCTGAGTGGCAGAGCATCTGCTTTGCATGCAGAAGATCCCAGGTTCAATCCCTGCCATGGAAAGATTGCCTGTCAGTCAGTGTAGACAGTACTCAGCTAGATGAACCAACGATCTGCTTCAGTATAAGGAAGCTTCCTATGTTCCTCCAGATGTTGTTGGATAACTCCCATCATCAATTCCCAATGGTCAGGGATGATCCTTGGCCACACTGGCTGGGGCCAATGGGAGCTGGAGTCTGGCATCTTCTGGAGGGCCACCAGTTCCCCATCCCTGCAGCTGACTGGGTCCTATTATAATGGACTTCCAAGGAAGAGATAGTTTTATTATCTGCTCTTTGGCATTTACTATCTGATTGTGACGAGAACTGCATGTTCTATGCCCTGGGCATGAGGTAGAGATGCCTGCTGATAAATTGATAAGATTAAATGAACAAACAAATTAAACAGACATTTGGCTCAGCTTTCCCAATATGGCAGCAACAAAGACATAGGCTATTACAGGGTGTTTTTTTAAAAAAATACAGATTTTGTTGGGTTTTCTTTTCTTTTTTAAGATGAGAATCACTTATCTTTGTAGACAGGAGGGAGGAGAATGGTGCAAAGGTGAGTGGACAGGAGGGGAGGGAGTTTGAAGGCTCACAGGGGGTCTTCAGGAGGGGGGAAGGTAGCAAAAAAGTCCAATTTAACTCAAACTGGTTTGAAATAGGATGAGCCTTCCATTTTGGGGGGGAGATGGTTTGGCAGGTAGAAGTGGCCATAGCTCAGTGGTAGAACATCCGTTTGGCATGCAAAAAGTCCCAGGTTCAGTCCCTGGTGTCTCCAGTCCAGGAAGGGCCGGGAAAGACTCCCTGACTGAAATCCTGGAGAGCTGCTGTCAGTCAGGATAGACAACACTGAGCTAGATGGGCCTGTGCTGCCTCGTCCGGGTTGAGAATTGTATATAGGGAAACTCCTTCTGTTGTGCTAAACAATGTATTTATTAGGTTAGAGTTATGGAACTCTAGCGGCCTATCTCTATGCTCCCTTAGCTTTACAGTAACTTCCTGTCAGGTGACATTCTTTAATTGGTTAGTTAGGTTTTCCCTCCAAAACCTGCCTCAGTTTGGTTCAGTCATCAGTGAAGCTAGCAGCAGGCCTAGTAGCCCCAGAGGACAACACTCCTTTTTTACCTATCGTTCTCCCTCGGAGGATTCTCTCTCTGCCAGAATTGCCTCTTCCAGAAGCTGTCTTTCTCTCAGAAGTTACCTCTCCTCCATTGAATCTACCTCTTCAACAATTCTACAATATAATATAATTACATGCCATCAACCTTCTCCATCTCCATCACCACCCTCAGCTCACCGTCCCCAGAGACTGTACGTTTCCTTTGCATAGAATCATAGAATAGCAGAGTTGGAAGGGGCCTATAAGGCCATCAAGTCCAACCTCTTGCTCAATGCAGGAATCCAAATCAAAGCCTTCCCGACAGATGGCTGTCCAGCTGCCTCTTGAAGGCCTCCAGTGTCGGAGAGCCCACTAGTTTCTGTATACGTTGTTTCTTCTGGTTTGATAAAATAGTTCTAATTAAAAGAGAGAGATGGAGTGGACTGTCTGGTAAAGTGGGTTTCAGAACCACGGGCTCAGAATAGGGCCAATGGTCTGATTCAGTATAAGGCAGCCCATTTACGACCGCATCCTGTTCTCACAGTGGCTAGCTAGATGCCCATAAAGCCCTAAGCTGACCCTGAGCATAGCTGTGCTTTCCCCACCTGCAATTCCCAGCAATTAGTATAGTGCAAGAACTGTTCACTCCACAAAGCACTGCTGGAAGCAGCTGGACAGCCACCTGTCGGGTATGCTTTAACTTGGATTCCTGCATTGAGCAGGGGGTGGACTCAATGGCCTTATAGGCCCCTTCCAACTCAGCTATTCTATGATTCTGTGATTCTATGATTCCTGACCCTGTGCATACAAACATCCAGCTCCTCCAGGACCCTGACGCCGCAGTTTCCATGGAAGGCTGCTTCCCTCTATTCAATGCCATAGCGATTTTTTTCCCCTACTGATGAATCGCCCTTTGCCACTCTCAGCCAGCTGTCTGTTTTCAAGGATCTCGGCAGCATTGATTCTTCCAGCTGCCAAACCAGAGCAAGGCTTGGGGTGGTGGCAGTGATGCTTTCACACAACTCCCCTTTCATGAACTTTGAATTAAGGGATGGGGCAGAGAGAGAAGGCAGACACATTTGCCAATAATGATGATGAAGGGACGGATGCTGGCTCTCTAGAGCACTGTCTTAACATGACCTACTTCAGTCGTCTCTACACAGGAATTTGCCTTGCAGAAGTTCCTCATTATTATGAGAAAATGAGCTGTAATTTTGGATGGTTGGATGGCAAGGAGACAGATCTCTGATGGTAGCTTGCTTGCTATTGGATGCTGAGTGGTACATGGAGCATTTCTTAGGAAGGAACTAATGACTAAAGGCACATCCTCTTTCAAAATGTGATAGAACCAAGCTGGGGGCAAGGGCTGCTGGGAAATATTCAGGTCCCAGATTAAGGATGAATAAAAATGAGATTAGATGGGTTTTTCAGTCCCTTCTGGTACTATACTCACCTATGCAAAATGGGTTGCATGTGCATCAGGAAACGTTGTGATGTCACCTCCTCAAGCACTGGAATTTTGGAACTTCTCTCCTTAGTCCACCATCCCAAGGCTTTGCTAATTAAATTAAATTGGATTAGATGGGTGTCTAGTGGGGAAGGGCCATAACTCAGTGATAGGGCATCTGCTTTGCATACAGAGGTCCCAGATTCAATCCCTGTCATCTCCAGGTAGGGCTGGGAGAGAACTCTGTTGGAAATCCTGGAGACCTGCTGCCAGCCAGTGTAGACAATACTGAGCTAGATGGACCAATGGTCTGACTTGGCATAAGGCAGTTTACTATGTTCCAGCTTTACAACTGGGATTAAATCCAGAGTGAAATAGACCATTAATTCAATAGCTGCCACCTTCCACTGCCAATTTAATGAGCAGTAAGACTTTTCCATATTAAGGGAGAGCGATCTCAGTCCATCTAACTCAGCTAAAAGATTAACACATACTTTTATAGTACATTGACCAAGAGGATCAGACATTAAAATGGGATGGGGTGGGAAAAATAAGATTATCTATTTGGTACTGGTTAGGCCTCATCTGGACTACTGTGTCCAGTTCTGGACACCACACTTTAAGAAGCATGCAGACAGATCGGAACAGGTTCAGAGGAGGGCAACAAGGATGATCAGGGGACTGGAAACAAAGCCCTGTGAGGAGAGACTGAAAGAACTGGGCATGTTTAGCCATGAGAAGGGAAGACTGAGGGAAGATATGATAGCACTGTTCAAGTACTTGAAAGGTTGCCACACAGAGGAGGGCCAGGATCTCTTCTCAATCATCCCAGAGTGCAGGACAAGGAATAATGGGCTCAAGTTGCAGGAAGCCAGATTTCAACTGGACATCAGTTAAAACTTCCTGTTAGAGCAGTATGAGGTTATGGGTTCTCCAGCCCTGGAGGCATTCAAGGAGCAGCTCGACAGCCAGCTGGGTATGCTTTAAGTTGGATTCCTCCACTGAGCAGGGGGTTGGACTCAATGGCCTTATGGGCCCCTTCCTACTATTCTATGATTCTATTTAAAACAGGGATATGCGACAAGGCACCATCCAAATGTTGCTAGGCTACAACCCCCTTCATTCCTAACCACTGGACAAGGTAGCTGGGGCTGATGGTATTTGGAGTCCAACAACATCTAGAGGACACCACATTGGCTATCCCTGCATTGAACACTACCGAGATTAGAGAACACCAATTTAATGCGCCCCAAAGTATGGTTTTTTAACAAAGCATGCCGAACAGAGAATTGCACTCAAGTAAAGGCAAGAGTCACATCCACTCCTCTGCTCACTGTTGATTCTGGCCCTTTCCACCACTGATATGTGTTGTCCTGGCCAACCCAGTTGCATTCATTCATTAAAAAGTGAACCAAACCAAACTCCTCCCTCATCTCTACTCTCCATGACGCTTTGTCCGATGTAGCAAGGCAGTTATTAGGATCTTACGTTTCTGAACTTATTCTGTTGTCCAAAGGGAAGATGGGCACCCATCTTAACATCACTGTGCCCAACTCTCAGATCTTGATGTTCTGTCAGGAGATTGTGTTTTAATCTCTATAGTATGCATCACCATGCCAGTAGCACATGACTGCCCATGACAGTCAGAGTGTTGGATGTGGCCAATGAGTTCTTCAAACTCCATTTCCTTTCACAAAGAACCAGCGATGGAGATTTGTTGAACGTGACACCTGGCTGCCTCATATTATAGACTGTAGCAAGGGAGACAAGAGAAGAAGCTAATTGTTTCCAATGCATTCGAGTTTAATTCAGTATGTGTTTAATTAGAGCCATAAATGGGGGAAGAGAATCAATTACTTGTGAAAGCAGCAGACTCTACTGGCTGGTGACCCTATGGGGAGATTAAAATGACTGCAGAACTGTATATTACTTAAGATCACTGGTTGGAGGGCCCAGTTTGATGGGCTTTTTTTAGGGTTGGGTTCATTCAATAAAAAAGGGCTTTGAGATTTGGATGCCTGAGGTTAATTCACAAGTCCTCCATGTGGTGAAATGAATTTGTCCGGCTCGTATTGCCCACCTGTATTACAAACTGAGCTCCATCACCAAGAAAAATAACAGCAAAAGGAAATCATACCACCAACTAACTTGAGAAGAACAAACAAGCTGGGAGAAATAATAATTAGGGGAAAGGGCTGTATCTCAGTAGTAGAGCCTCTGCTTTACATGTCAAAGGCTGCAAGTTCATTCCCCAGCGTCTCTGAGTAGGGCTAGGGGAAACCTCTGCCTGAAATGTTGCCACACACACATGACTGGATGAAATCCTGAAGAGCTGCTGCCAGTCACTGTAGAAAATACTGAGTGATGTGAATGACTGTTCTCACTCAATAGAATCCTACCTTCCTATTTCATAACTATAAAGATTAAAAACAAGCAACCTATGAATCATAGAATAGTCAAGTTGGAAGGGGCCTATAAGGCCATTAAGTCCAGCCCTCTCTTCAATGAAGGAATCCAGCTTAAAGCATACCTGACCTGACAGGTGGCTGTCCAGCTGCCTCTTGAATGTCTCCAGTGTTGGAGAGCCCACCTCCTCCCTAGATAATTGGTTCCATTGTCATACAAATCTAACAGGAAGTTTTTCCTGATGTTCAGCTGAAATGTGGCTTCCTGCAACTTGAGCCCATTATTCCGTGTCCTGCACTCTGGGATGATCGAGAAGAGCTCTTGTCCCTCCTCTGTGCGACAACCTTTCAACCTTTCAAGTGCTATCATTTATTTATTTATTTACATTCTGCCCTTCCTCCCAGCAGGAGCCCAGTCTTCCATCAGTCTTCCCTTCTCAAGACTAAACATGCCCAGTTTTTAGTCTCTCCTCATAGGGTTTTGTTTCCAGTCCCCTGATCATCCTTGTTGCCCTCCTCTGAACCTGTTCCAATTTGTGTGCACCCTTCTTAAAGTGTGGTACTCAAGATGAGACCTAACTAGTGTGAAATAGAGGGGAACTAGTACTTCATATGATTTTGAAACAATACCTCTATTAATGCAGCCTAAAATAGCATTTGCCTTTTTTTGCAGCCATATTGCACTGCTGGCACATATTCAGCTTGTGTTCAACAACAATCCCACAATTCTTCTCACATGTAGTATTGCTGAGCCAAAAATGTCCCATCTTATAACTGTGCATTTGGTTTCTTTTTTGTAGGTGTAGAACTTTGTAATATCCCTGTTAAATTTCATTCTGTTCTTTTCAGCCCAATGTTCTAGCCTATCAATATCACTTTGAAGTTTGTTTCTGTCCTCCAGGATATTAGCTATCCCTCCCAATTTTGTATCATCTGCAAATTTGATAAGCATTCCCTGCACCTCCTCAACCAAGTCATTAATAAAAATGTTGAAGAGCACTGGGCCCAGTTCTGAGCCCTGCGGTACCCCACTCACTACCTCCCTCTAGGTTGATAAGGAACCATTGATAAGCACTCTTTGAGTACGATTCTGTAGCCAACTGTGGATTCACCTGATAGTTGTTCCATCCAGCCCATATTTAGCTAGCTTGAAAATCAGAATATCATGGGGCACTTTGTCAAAAGCTTTGCTGAAGCTGAGATATATTGTATCCACAGCATTCCCACAGGATTTGTTCTTGAGAAATCCATTTGATCTAGTAATCACAACCTCACAATCACAGGGTAAAATCCAAGAAAGGGTGAGTAGGTGTCTGCTCATGCAACAGATAATCTCTTTTCATCTGCACCTTCCATACACCTCCCAGAGAACACTTTGGGGACACACAGGGGGCCGGAGCAATTTGTTGCACAAATGATTTTCTGTTGTGCAAGCAGACAGACAGTGTTGGATGTTTCTCACAATAATTATAGGTTGATAGGTTGTTTATAATCTTTGTAGTTAGAAAACACATTTCATGGATTCTCATGCATTTGTGTAATTTGGACTTGTGCATTTGTTGAATACTATTCATTCCAATTTGTTGTTTGTCCTCTTCAAGCACTGTCTCCCTAAGACATAATTATACTGCTTGAAAAATTAGATGAGATTCTGAGCATGAGCAGTTGGTATGGATCATATCAGGTACTGGTTTTGCAGTTTCATGTGGATCAAAGAGAGTTTCAATTCGAGTTTTATCAATAATAAGGATCTAACATTAAATAGCCTTTGAGCATGGACCTTCAAAGCAGCCTAGCCAGCCAGGATGCTAAACGTTGTTGTTTTGTGCCTTCAAGTTGATTACTACTTATGGTGACCCTATGGGCAGAATCTCATTTATATTCCAAACCAAAGGATGGATATGTATAGATAGATGCAAATATATGTATAATTATGTTCATAGGAACATACAAAGCTGCTTTATATTGTGTTAGAACATGGATTCATCTAGCTCAGTGCTGTCTACACTGACTGGCAGCAGCTCTCCATGGTTTCAGGCAGTAGGTTTTTCTAGCCCTACCTGGAGATGCCAGGGATTGAACCTAGAACCTTCTGCATGCAAGACTGATGCTCTACCACCAAACAGTTGGCTCTGTTTCTTGGTAACATCTCAATCAGGAAAGGGTAGCAAGCCCTGGACCAGTGCCTAGACTCAGTGGTAGTCTGGATGAGGGCCAATAAATTGAGGGTAAGACAAATTCATGGAGGATAATACTGTCAATGGCTACTAGTCATGGAGGCTATGTTCTCCCTCCACTGTTGGGGACAGTGTGTTTCTTTATACTAGTGGCAGGGAATCACATGTTGGGAGCATGCTGTTGCACTCCTTTTTTTGTCCTTTTTTTGGGTTTCTCATGGGCCTCTGGTTGAACATTGTGAGAACATGATGTTGGACTAGATGGAACTTTGGCCTGATCCAGCAGAGCGGTTTGGATTTGGATGTTTATACTCATTTAATTTCAGCTAGGACTTCTCGGGGCATAGCCTGAGGAGAATCTGTTTTTTCCACAGAACATGCAAATTCCTGTGAATGCTGAAAATATCTTCTTTTGTGAAAGACAGGCTGACTTCTGCAAAGTGCAGGTCCTTTTTTGTTGTAGCCCCAGAATTTTGCAGTGCTGTCCTGTAGGACACAGCCAAGGCTCTTTATCCATCATCCTTCCAGGACCATGGTAAGGCATTCCAAGGGAAGGCATTCTGATCTGCTTTTGGATGTTGTGTTGTGCATACTGCCTTCAAGTCAATTCCGACTTATGGCGACCCTACGAATAGGGTTTTCATGGTAAGCAGTATTCAGAGGGGGGTTACCATTGCCTTCCTCTGAGGCTGAGAGGCAGTGACTGGCCCAAGGTCACCCAGTGAGCTTCATGGCTGTGTGGGGATTCGAACCCTGGTCTCCCAGGTCATAGTCCAATATAACTACTACGCCACACTGGCAATTATTTTTTTCTTCTTCTGTCAGTTTATTGGTTTTCTTTTTAGTGCCTTTTATTTTATCATTGCTCGTGCTAGCTTTATACTGTACTCTGCTTTGAAAATTTAAATGGAGAGGTGGTATACAAAATCTTACATCTCTCTGAATGGAGCTTCTAGATCAGTAGTTCTCAAACGTTTTTGGCTCGAGGCGCACTGTAAAACATATACAAATTTTCTGGCGCACTTAGTGTATAAAATTAAAAATAATATATTTTAAACTATGAATAAAAATAACTTAAACTATAGAAAACTATACCTTAACCTATACAAATGGGTTTCTTCTCATTTTTAAAATATACTTTCATAATATTTGAGGCACACCTAGCCACCTCTTAGGGCGCACCAGTGTGCCTGGGCACACCATTTGAGAATCACTGTTCTAGATAATGTCAGAAAACATGCTGTTTGCTTGTCTGAAGCAGTACAATTGCAGGGCAGTTCAGGTAATGCCACCACATTGAAAGATTGATATAAACATTCAGAGGTGGGAGGAAATCACCTGAGAGCCATATTCCTCCATGGGACATTTTCCAGGGGGCAAATGCCAGTGATGGGTGGGGCCCAGTGGTATCTGGTGCCACCATGTCAGTAGGGCAGTGGGATCTGCTCTGAGTTTTAATCCAAAGTTTCAAGGATCTGTCCAAGGTGCTGAAGCCCCTCTTTCCTTTCCTTCCCCACCTGCAGAGTGTTGCTGATGACATTGGCAGCCATGCAATTCCCTATAAGGACTTGGTGGAACTCCTGAATCTTCCTCACACTGATGCAGTGGACCCCAGGGATGCTGGCCTTTGCTGGCCTTTCTTCTGGGTGTAGTCAGAGTAAGGTGGAGGTGAAGAGAAGCAGGCAGTGCCCACTGAAGATGAAGCAACACCACCTCTGATGCCATCTCCTCCTGCTGCCGCATCTCCTTACAGTCCAGGTGCTGTGCCCAGGTGCCCACTCTGCGGGTTGCTGAGGAGGGGTTGGGATTCAGCACCTTGGACAGATCCTTGAAACTTTGGACTAAAACCCAGAGTAGATTCTAGTGCCCCACTGACATGGAGCCAAAGGCAAAAGAAAGCAGAGAAGATGTGGCCTGAGCACAGAGGTGTGGCCTGGGGAAAGTCCTGAGGGCCCGATAGAGAGGTCTGGGTGGCTGCATTTGGCCCTCAGCTCAGACCTGAGGATGAAATGAACAAGATGGAATGAACTTATGAATGAACATATACAAAATTGACACTGGGCTGTACACAAAGTCTGTCATACTCATAAATTCATTAAAATTAATAGGCATGACTAACTTAGGCACATTAATTTCAATGGGTCTGCTAAGAGCAGAACAACCGGAAAAAGATTGATTCACCCATCCCTAGTTGGAAGGGAGTCCACACATGTACACATTTAAGGATATGGGGTTGCATTCCATGCTAGTCCTACTGAGAACAAACCCCACTGAAATTAATTAGCATGACAAACATCAGCAAATTAATTTCAATGGGTCTACTCTGAGTAAAATTTAATTGGCTACAACCCATAAAGGGAAAGGCTGGCTCCATATCAGTGGGGCAGTAGAATCTTCTCTGGTTTTAGTCCAAAGTTTCAAAGATCTGTCCAAGGTGCTGAATCCCAACCCCTCCTCGCCAACCTGCAGAGTTTCCACACAAAAACTCTGGCCTAATTAAGGCCTTCCCTTACATGAAGGAACTCTAAATGTATGTATTGGTATCCAGTAAATGCTGACAGAAGCAAGTAATAAAAGCAAAATTGCCTTTCTGGAAGTCCTTTACTGACCCACATATAGACATGGATAACATAAGGGAGAGACACAAATGAAATGAATTAGTTGGACACTGTGGTACCAGTCAGATCTCTCAGTTCTCAGGAGAAATTCAGACAAGGACTTGGGAATGCTTGGGAAATGTGTTCCTGCAAATCCCAGTCTAAACTGGCCTGATCTTCAGTGCCTGGACTAATTTCAGTGTCTCTGCTTTGAGCAGAATATACCTGGATAGAACATCTGACTGAGCATTGATTGATTTGTCCACCCCTATTTGGAAGGGACTCTACTCGTGTATGGATTCATGGTCACAGAGTTCTTTCAAGCAAAGAGGAACCCTGGCCCAAACAAGGTCTCCCTCTGCATGAACACATTGGATCAGAATGGAATTATCCACTGGCTTCCATACTTCCCAAACATTCCAACACAGCTCAAAGAAGTGTCAATGTCCATTTGGATATTTTGAGAGAAAATACATATTCAAATGCAAGTTTCTCTGCAGATTTGTTTTAAATGACACATTAATGCAGAACATTAATGGAGAATAGGTGTGGGTGAACATATGCAAAAGTGATGTGGAATGGAAATACACTGGCTCACCCTTCCCTACAAGTCATATTTTGGGAACATCCTTGGTTCCTGGTTCTGGTTTCCCATTGACATGTGTATCTGTGGATGTGTTTGCCTCTCTCTAATGGGTTCTTTAGCTCCCTCATTTTCTTCATCTCCTTCAGCTCACTGACTTAGTGTGTCTTGCAAACTTGCATTTTCACATTGCATTTGTTGCCATGGCTACAATAATAATAATAATAATAAAGACCCCCAAAGTGGAAAATGTGTAGAATCAGCCTCTTTGATTTGTGTTTCACAGAGTCAGACACCAGGGCTGCATTAGTAGCTAATCCCATAATGGACTCTTACATCCCCCCCGAGATCTTTGGAGAGCTCTCCCAAAGCCCCTTGATTACTTTACCCGAGTGATGCCCGCCGCCATCTCGGTCCCTGGAGGATGTCCATCCCAGGCTTTCATCTCAACAGGATGTTCTTCAAGGCAGACGGTGCAGGCAACACATTTATTTGTCTTGATGGCGAAATGACGACTGTGGGGAGCAGGTATCTGGCTCCGAAAGGCGAGACGACAGTGTCGGATGCGCTCATCCAGGGCAATACCTGTATTATTCTCCCCTGCAACCAATCCATCAGCAAAGATGATGGAATGTTGACCACAGTCTGATCTCCCCTCTGCCTCCCCCTCTGCCTCTTTTCCAATCACCACGGCGAAAGGACCAGCAGCCCTTAAATGAAAACTTTACGGCGAGGAGCAACTGACACTTTTTCATTATGAAGATACATGGGGTGGCTGGTAGCTAATGAATGTCAGTGCTCAAAAGGATAATCTCTGCTTCTCTCTGATACAATTTAACATCGTATTTCCCTAATTTGAGCCTGATTTAGTCACAGGGGTATTTGGATGCCTCTTCTATGGTACCGATAGTTAATTAAACAGATGTTGCAGAGGGAATCATTAATTTTAGTACCGCAGATGGGAGCGGAATGACTTTGTGAAGTTAATGTTTCAGCAAAACAATGGGCTTCTGTCATCAGTCGGTATAAACCAAGTAAATTAAGAGGAGAACTGGAGGGAGAAAAGGGGGGAGCTTCATGGTGTTATCAATTTTTCATTTGGGGAATTATACCTTTTGTTTCAATTAATCATATGCTAGGGCAGTAAAAGGGTTGAAACAGAGAGACAAAAAGGCTGGAAGATCGCATGACCCCGGAACTAGTGTGGGACAGCAAACAGTATGGGCAGGGAATCAAATATGGCCCTCTAGGTCTCTCTATCTGGCCCTTATAACTGTCTCTAGGCCACACCAATCATGGCCCTTGCTTCACACCCAATTGTTTTGGCCTGGCTGGAATGTGTCTTTCAACTCTGATAATGCCTCTGTCATGACCCGTGAATCTAGCAGTCATCTGGACATGAAGTCAGAAGCTGCAGGGGCACCAGAACACAGAACCACAGATCAGTAAAGTTGGAAGGGGCCTATAAGGCCTTTGAGTTAGAACTCTGCTCAGTGGGATGGGTCAGGTTCAGAACTCAGAGCTGACTGCTGAACATAGGAAGATAATTACACCAGGGATTCTCAGAGGAACCTCTCAGACAGGGGGGCATATAGTATCAGAGCCAGACCCTCACAGGCATCTTCTTCTGAAGAACCAGATGCCTCGCACTGCACAACACCAATCTGGTGGTGCAGGAAAGACACCAGGTGGGAGGCTATGGAATGGAGGAGGAGAACCCATCTTCAGGCCAGGTGGTTGGTCATTGGAGGTAGTTCAGAGACAGGAAGAGGAAGTATTCAGGAAAAAGCCTCCCTTTGCTCCCAGCTTTTGGGCTCATCTACATGGTGGTTTACTGTGTGATTGGTGGTACTCACATCTCCTTTACATTTGCATAGTTCACATGACATTACTGGCAAACATAAGCTATCACACAGTTTTCCCCCTGTAAATCGGTGCTAACACAATTCACTAATAATACGAAAAGTGGAGGAAAAAAGTATTCGTTCCATTTCTCTAATGCTTGCAGACACTTTGTTCTGATGCTTTTAGGTGGATGTGTCAATCATTCCCCTCTCCATGCCCATTATCTTCTCCTCCCTTCTTTCATTTTGTTTCCTGTGGGTTGACAAGCAACTTCTGTTTGCTCTCCTCCATTCTGCTGGCCTTTTTTATGTTGCTGCAAATGATGCCTTTATTTTCTTCCCCTCCCAACTTGTGCACAAAAGCATAACCCTGCTCAAAGAAAGATTTGTATTTCAGTTGTATCCTACTAACCATAGGCACTAAAAACACAGATATTCACACTTTGTTTTTTTTTTAAAGGAACCTACTGCAGCTAGGAGAACAGACTGAGCATGCTCTGTCACCTAGCAACTAGAGAGTGTGCAAATGTATAATTAGAGGGCAGGGCCACAAGAAGACAGTGAGACTCCTTCCCAAAGGAACACTTACTGGTGTGAATGGGAAAAACTGATTGGCAGCTAACATTGAGCAGGAACTGCGGATGGTGCAAATCTATTATGAAGGTAAAAGCAGCGCATTTGCTTCGAAGGAATGCTCCCATGTAGATGAGCCCTTTGTTGGTGCTAATTGCCCACTGAGAACTACCCATAGTTCAGAAACCTTCAACCAGCCTCACCATTTTTTGTTCTGTGATCAGGCACTGGACCAGAACATGACTGTCTTTTGCTTGTGTCAATGGAAGATAGAGATATATGAGTTATGAGTGTAAGTAAAAACTGACCTAGTGTGCACAGCTAAACTTCACATTTGCTGCTGTTTACTTTTGTCTCTGCTTCTGCCTACCACTGACATGTGATCCTCAGAAGGGTGCCCAGAAGGGAATGTGGACCTCAGGCTGAAAACAGAAGGTTGAATTGGGGCATGAGAAATGGAGGTTCTTATTTCTTCCCAATAGTGGTAAATAATATGAAACAATGCTATCAATGAGTCAAGAGTTAATATTTGGAGAAGGGGCCGTCTGCCTTCTTCTGGAGTGTGGGAAGAAGCAGCTCCTTGAAGTTGTAATTAAAATGCTCTAGGGGTTCCTGGGGCCTCAGTATGTTACATCCAGAAGAAATAGCTGGCTTTCATAGATGCTGGAGTAAGTCCTTTGGTAGAAGCTAAAGAGTAACCTTAAAACTACCAGGAATTGCTGGATTCATGTGCAGCTGTCCCATGTTGTGAGTTACTGAACTGCAGGAGGCAGCTTCTCAGTGAAGTACCACCAGATCCTGCACTGACTTTAGCCTGGCCACTGAATCCTCTAGAGCAGGAAGGAGTGGAAAATGGCTTTCTCATCCAAGTGAGGTGTCATGCCCCCTGAATCTAGCAGTGATCTGGACACAGAGTCAGATGTTGCAAGGGCACTAGATGGGGAGCAGTGTCATGTTCAGGACTCAGAGCTGCTGGCTGAAGATAGGGAGACTATTGTGCCTGAGGCTGTTGGACAGGAGCCCCAGAGGAACTTTCCAGACAGCCAGGGCTTAAAGGGCCAGAAACTGGACACTCACAAGCACCTTCCCCTGGACCTGCAGAACCATGTGCCTCCTACCACACATCGCCAGTCCAGCAATGTCTGTAGCACAGCAAGAGGGAGGCCAAGGAATGTAGGAGGAGTGCCCATCTTCAGACCATAGGAGTGGCCCTTTTTAGGCTCTGAAATTCTCTATAAGGGGTGGAGCTTGGAGAAGATAGTCTGTAGACAGTGGCTTAAAAGACCACAGTCTGTTTCCAACCTTTCTTGTAGAAAGTTGCTTAGTTGGAGCTATCCATGGTCCAGCAACCTTTGACCAGTTTTGGCTTGTCTCCAGCCTCTCTGTTTTCTCTGGGGATGAGGCATCAGTCCAGAATGCAACATGAGCCTTCCTTGAACAACAAGGTATTTCTGAGCTCTAGCTTATTCTTGCATCCTTGGTTATTGTTTGGTCCTGACGTCCGACTTAACCTTACCTGGTTTTTCCTTCAGTGTAGCTTGCTCTTTGCTGGCTTCCTCCTCAACACTGCATACTAGTTTATCACTCAGTCCTGACTTGCTCTCCAGTCCTGACTACTGACTGGTCCCCTTGCTTCTGCTTCCTGGCTCTGCCCAGACTGCTGCATGACAGCCCTGACTCTTTTGCACCAGTAGACAAGGAAGCACCATAGATGTCGTTGGACTCCAACTCTCATAAGCCTTGGCCATCTTGAGTTATAGTCAGGGATTATGGGAATTATAGTCCACCAGCATCTGGAGGGAAGAAGTGTGGGCCATACCTGGTGTATTACAATGGTTCCCAAAGTTTTTCTGCCCGCATGCCACTTGGAAATTGCCAAGAGTTTTGGCAGACCACTTCATATTTTTTTCTGTATGTTGCAGCAATTGTAATATGCTGTACTAGATTTAATTCTGTGGAATTCAAATTGTAATACAATAAAGATGCAATAGATGAGAAATAAAAGCAACAAAATATAATTAAAAATCAATCAGAATATTCAGTGTGATGGATGAGCTATCTCCTGTCTTCAACCACAAATGCACAGATGTGCTGCAGACCACCTGAATGAAGCTCACAGATCATAGTTTAGGAACCCATGCTCTATTATGTCACAAGCCACAGTGGTTTGACAGGCAAGTTCCACTACTCACTCCTCCTTTTATTCCAGTCTATTTTATAGATTGCTGAGAAGATAGCATAAGGTAAGGATGTTGTACAGCACTGCAATAGAATGAATAATAATTTTACAATTGAGGCTATTATTCTACTCAGCAACTGAAATACACTGAATGGTAGAGCATGCACAGCATCATATACTCCAGCTGTTCCTATTTCTTGGTTACTGTCCCTGGCAAATTATAGTCCAGGTTGTATCCCTATTGGGTATGCCTTGCAAACATTTTGTTAGCATGACTTGCCTGCAGGGACGGAGAAGAGATTTGATTCAGATTGCATTTGAAGCTGAATTTATCAAAGTTGCATTTTTCAAAGAAATATGAGAACTTAAACACAGGCATCCTTCAAAATACATGCTTATCCAAATTTTGCAATACAGTTCTCCAATCATTGTTTACAAAAATGCATCGATTAGGGGAAAGTGAGCATAAAAATGAATATATTAGTGTTAATAACATACAAAATGCATTATATTGGAAGAAATTGCTTGCAAAAATGTGTGCATTAGTCAAAACTGCATACAAAATGTGTTTAGTAGAAGAAATTCACACTAAAATGTTGAAGCATTTCCACGAAGATTTTTTTTTTAAGAAAAATGCTTATCGCTGCAGAAATGTGAAAACTGAGCTAACTGAAATTGACAGAACCTCCCATCCCTAGTTGCATGTGTTGTCATTCTTCAGAATTCAGCTCCTCTTCCCCCGTCTCAGATTTCTGTACAGAGGGATGCATACCTCTTGGGCATATTCCATGTGCATATACTTAAAAGGCTTCTTGAAAGAGGAAGGTCTTCAGTAGGTGCCAATAAGACAACAGAGACGGCACCTGTCTAATATTTAAAGAGAGTGAATTCTAAAGGATAGGTGCCACAGCACTAAAGGCCTGATTCGTATGTTGTGTGGAGTGGACTTCCTGATGAGATGGTATCTTCAGAAAGCCCTCACCTGCAGAGAGCAGCAATCTGTTGTGTATATAAAGGGTGAGATGGTTCAGTTTCTTGCTCAGCCACAAAGCTTACTACGTGACTTTGGGATAATTGCTCTGTCATAGCCTAAGCCTACTTCACAGGGCTGTTGTGAGGGTAATATGGGTGGGTGGGGTGAGGGTGCCACCTATGGCTTTGGAAGGCAGCAGGGTAAAATATATGATAAAGGAACAGAGCCTAAAGCTAAGGTTTTCAGAACAGCACCTGAAAACTAGTGTCCAAATTTTTGAACACATGCTAATGATTTTCAGTTATTTTGGCTTTTCCTTATACAGTTTGCATCCTTGACCTTTATTTGTACAATCTGCAGCTCCTTTCTGAATCTTTTCTGGCATTTGAGCATAAATCTTGAGCTTTGGCATCAAGACCTGGGCTCCAGTTGAGTTACTGTTGCCTCATGTTCCTTGGATGTTCAATTCCTGTAGATATCCTGTAATATCGGGGCATACAATAGAACATGAGCACGACGTATGCCAGGTAGGATTATTGGTCTGTCTAGTCCAGAGCTTGGAAAAGTTACTTTTTTGAACTACAACTCTCATCAGCCCAATCCTGTGGCCATGCTGGCTGGGGCTGATGGGAGTTGTAGTTTTATTTTATTTATTTATTTATTTATTATTTCAATTTTTATACCACCCTTAGCTCTCAGTAACTTTTCCAAGCTCTGCTGTCTACCCCATGATTGTCTACTCTGATTGGTTGCATTTCTTCAAGATCTCAAATAGAAGTCTTTCCCAGCCCTCCAATTTAATATTCTTTATTAATTGGAGATGCTGATAGTTGAACCTGGGACAGTTTGCTTGCAAATCATGTGCTCTGCCATCGAGCCTTTGTCCTCCCTGACACTCAGACTGTTGGTCCATCTACCCCAGTATTGTTTACTCCAGGGGTTGCCAACATGGTGCCTTCCAGATATTGTTCAACTTTCATGTCCCATCATCCCTGACCATTGGGCATGCTGGCTTGGGCTGATGGGAGCTATAGACCATTAACAACTGGAGGGACCATGTTGCCAACTTCTGGTCTACTCTGGCTGGCAGGACTCTCCACATGCAATACAGATCCTTTCCCTATCTCATTTTTTATCCTCATGAACTGGAGATGGTAGGGACTGAATCTGGGGATCTTCCATATGCAAAGCATGTGCTCAGTTATTGAGCTATGACTTCTTTTTTTCCTTACAAAAGGAAACATGGTCTCGGTGCAACAAAACTTTTGCAAGCCGTGCATCCATTTCAAATGAGGAACATCTGAGTCATGCTCTTTCATCCTCAGGTATTTCTCCATCTATATCTTTTTCTCTAATCATTTTTCCCCATCCTATTAATTCTTCTTGCAGGAGCCATTGGGGTGTTTGTTTGTTTCTCTGTTTGTAGAATGTCAAATAGCTTCACCGCCAGACAATAATTATGCTCTTGGCAGTTCCTATTGCAGATAAATCTTTCATGAAGCATTTTCTGTCCTTTCCATAAACAGCACTCTTCTTCCATAGACTCACCAAGGCAAGAGAAAATCAAATTAAATTACAAAATGGCAACAAAAATGATCAGCAGGCTGCAGCAACTCACTTGCAAGGAAACATTTCAATGTGTAGGGCTTTTTAGTTAAGGAAAGAGTGAGTAAGGGGGGAGGATATGATAGAGGTTTAAAAACTTATGCATGCCATGTGTTTTATTTATTTATTGCATTTATATCCCACCTTTTATCCAAGGAGATCAAAGTGACGTACATGCTTCTCCTCCTCCTCCTTCTCATTTAATCCCCACAACAACCCTGTGAGGTAGGTTAGGATGAGAGGCAGTAACTGGCCCAAAGGCACAGAATTAGCTTCATGGCTGAGTGGTGATTCAAACCCTGGTCTCCAAGGTCCTACTCCAACACTCTAACCTCTACAACAAACTGATGTGGAGAAAGTGAGTAGTGATGAGTTTTTCTCCCTCTCTTATAACCCTAGAGCCCAGGGTCATCTGCAGAAACTGAATTATGAGTGATTCAGAAGAGAAATGACTTTTTTTCACACAGCTCATAGTTAAACAATAGAATTTGCTACCATGACATGTGGTGATGCCCACCAACTTAGATGGCTTTAAAAGGGCATTAAATTCATGGAGAATAAGGTGATCGATTGCTATTGGCCATGAACGTTACATACTAACTGCATGATCAGAGGCAGCATGCTCCTGAATACCAATCACAGGAGAACAACAGCAGGGAAAAGCTACTGTGCTGTTGTCCTCTGTGTGGGCTTCCCAGAGGCATGTGCTTGGCTACTGTGGGAGACAGGATGCTGAATTAAATAGGCCTTTGGTCTGATCAAGCAGGGCTCCTCTTGTGTTTAAAAGGGAAGAAAATTTCAACTCTGATCAGGAAATCTTTATCTTCTGGAACTCTAGAAACGTTAGTCTCGAGAATCTCAAGAGGCCTCCTTGATGGTGCCACCATAGAGTGCTGCCCAGTTGGCACTGACCCATGACAGGGCCTTTTCAGTGGTGCTTCCCCATTTGTGGAATGTCCCCAGTTGGCACTGACCCATGACAGGGCCTTTTCAGTGGTGCTTCCCCATTTGTGGAATGTCCCCAGTTGGCACTGACCCATGACAGGGCCTTTTCAGTGGTGCTTCCCCATTTGTGGAATGTCCCCAGTTGGCACTGACCCATGACAGGGCCTTTTCAGTGGTGCTTCCCCATTTGTGGAATGTCCCCAGTTGGCACTGACCCATGACAGGGCCTTTTCAGTGGTGCTTCCCCATTTGTGGAATGTCCCCAGTGTGGTGTGTTTGTCTCCATCACTATTGACTTTCAGAAGGAATGTGAAAACATTCCTGTTTACCCAGGCCTTTGATGGCTGAAGGAGACTGTCCCTGGAAACCTGAAGATCACTTAGGAAAGAATGTTTTAACTGTGTTGTAACTGGATTTTTGACTGTTTGTAATTGTTCTTAGTATGGTTTCCTTTATCTTGTTAAATTGTTTTATTTCTGTTTTCTGCCCTGGGCTCCTTCAGGAGGAAACATGGGATATAAATTCAACAAATAATAATTTTACTTTTTAAGCAATCACATCCTTTCGCAGGGATGAAAACTTGACAATGTTTCCTCCGTTACTGTTTGGATAGACAGGCTGAGTTAACAAAGTATTGCTAAGACGGAGGAGATAGTCCCCCTGTCACACTCGAGTGGGTTTCCTCCAGGCTAGAGCCCCAATCTCAGAAGGTATAAACTTCTTAGGATAAAATACTTGTTAACAAAGGCAGGGTTGCAGCTGTAGCGCAGTCTACACAAACCAAGGCCAAACACAGAGAATCAGTCTAGGGCCAAAACGTGATCCAGAGGCAAGGTCAGACAACAGTCGATGGTCAATATTGCAGGGAATTCAGGTAAGGCACAACAGCGCAATAAGGAAGCACTAGGATCAGGAGCCAGAGAACTCTTAAGAAAGATGAGTTGTTTCCAGTAACTGGAAGGCTCAAGAGGGAGACCTGATACACTGTGCCCTCCTAGACCATGCGCTAACCACATCTGCTGGTAGTGAAGGGTTGTCAGGGATCCCTTAGTCACGAGCAAACATCTTACTCATGAGTTCCATGATGATTCTGTGTCTGTGTCATCACTCTGCGGTCCAGACCTTTCAGCGCCAGCATTCTCAAGGACTGGGTCTGGCTCAACCACCTCCTCTGGTGGCTCCAAGGGTTCTTCAGCAGCTCTACCTTCCAGAAGGCCCCACAAGGGGATTCTCAGCATTGGTTCTAGGGGACCCTGCCTTCTCCTGGTGGGGTGTCTGGTTCATCCTCTCAGGACTCTGTTGCCAAGTCAGGGATATGCATGACACTGCCCCAGTCAGGTACATAGCCACAGACAGTGGAAAGATCTAAGAAAGAATGGAGGGGGGAGTTTAAATTAGAGATGGGAATCAATTTGTGTTCCTTATAGCCTTCTACAGCAGTAACTAACGGGTTCATTAGAAAAGAAAGGGGGTTCCTTATAATTTGAGCAGTGGATTGAGATTGGTAAAGTTGCTATGCACTGTGATTATTTCTCACCATTGCTGCTGTGCAGATTTAACACCAGCCTGAACCATTTGGATGTGCCAAGTCTTCCTTTGCTGATTTCTGGTGATTCAGCCTTGTTAGTGTTAGTCAACTGATTTATGTTAAGTGTTATCTCTTCTCTCTAGATATGTTCCTTTATCTTCAAATCCCACCTTGCAAAACAGACCCTTACCCCACACAGACTCCTGTGATTAAACCTCCATCATTTTCATTCTTCTTGAAGTTGTGGCTCTATTGAAGCTCAGACCACCTTCTATTAATTCCTCTTTAAGATGCCACAGAACTTTGTGGGGGGGGGGGGTTTGGTCGGTGATGCCATTGAAGATCATAATTACCTGTTTTGATCTACAAATAGGTCCTGCTTATAATTCTTTATTTATTTTCCCTACACTGCCCCTTTCACGAAGCAGTAAGAGGCAGGATGCTGGATCAGATTATTGCCGACTTCTCTGGCCCAGAAGTGAAATGCATCACCTACTTGCATTTCCTTATGCTAGCTTATCAACTGGCCATTTTTAGTCTTCTATCTGTTCAAAGCAGAGAGAGATCTGCGTTTGCAAATCCTACTACACACCTGGCTAAATTGTAGTTTTAGGACTTGCCCTAGAATCTGGACCATTTTATTAGCATTGTAACTACTATTTGACATTTTGAATCAAAAGTTTTATTTTTATTTTATTAATTTTTGGATGTATGATGATTTAATGCTTTTAAATTCTACTGGATGTATGATGTATTAATTAATGTTCTTGTGTATATTTTGAATTGTTGCGTTATTACCTGTGGGTACAACATAAACTTACTGCAATTATTTATTTATTAGATTTTTATCCTGCCTTTCCTCCCAGAAGGAGTCCAGGACAGCAAACAAATGATATAACACTAAAACATCCCCAGATGTTTGGGCTCAATTCCTTTCCCAGGCACACTTTTCATTCTGCAGTTTACACATAAGTAGACCTACAGGATAGTCCTTCTAGGACAGCCTTTCCCAGCTAGTGGGCCACCAGTTGTTGTTGGACCACAACTCCCATCAGCCTCAGCCAGCATTGCCAATGGTCAGGAAAGACAGGAATTGTGGTCCAACAACATCTGGTGGCACACTGGTTGGGAAAGGCTGTTCTAGGACATTGTCATAAACTATCAGCCTTGCAACATTCCTACATTTTACATACCTACTACATACCACTTACTGTTTCCCTTCTGGAAATGAAAAAGCACTTGTGGTCAAAATAAACTCCAAAAATTCACTGGGGTCCATTTTGACCCCAGCCATTGTTAGCAGATTGGGGTCAAAAAAGACCCCTTTTTTCATAGGAAGAAAAGTCAGGGATAGGTAACTAAAGTGCACAGGAATCAAATTACCCCTTCCACCTTTACCAGGGCAAACAAGCTTACACTCACATGACAAGTCACATGACAAAGCAGTAGACAAACTTGCAACCACATCACAGATGGCAGACAGGCTGGCTGGCTGCATGCATAGGATATTTTTCTTTGTTTTGCCAATCTAGCTGGGCACACCAAATGGAAGGGCCTGGAGGACATCTCCAGGAAGAGTCCACCACAGAGCAACCAGGGACATCATCAGAGAGCACCCAGGGCCAACAGTTTTCTCGCCGGTTTATTAATGGGGTCAGAAAATATCCCAGAAAAACATCAGCGTTAGTTTTCTGCTGTAACAAATTTAAGTTGTTTGTAAACAATTTTCAGTGTTTTCATGACATTTCAATTTTTTAAACTTTTAAACATCATTTCTGTTGTTTGCAGTCGAAAATAAAAATCGTACCTTTTTCAAGGACCAGAATATTTGCGGTTTACTCAATATGCATAGGGAAAGGGCAAGTGCTTACTGCTCAGAAAAATTCTACCTCCTCTAAATAAGTGTTTTCTGGGTTTGGATGTTTGGATAATGTCAAACTCACTTGTGCTGAGCCCCACCCTCCAAAAATGGTTTCTGGGGATAACAAATATCCCCACCTTACCAATGGGAATCTTATTGGGGTCAAAATATACCCCAAAAACTGTTAGTATGATTCCACCCCCCAATCAGGATGAAGGTTAAACAAAATCCAAAAGCTGGCAGGGGAATTACAACTGCCTGTCAGCAGGATAAGATGCTTAGGGACCATGAAATGGCATGGTTAATGTGATTTGAAAAGAAAAGGCTCCGTGCTTTCAACTATGGGGATACAAAGGCAACTGCTGTTAAGACAGAAAGGCCCTCGGGCTGAAGCATCCACTAACAATGGGTTAGAGGAGATGTGACTTACAAGGAAAGTGTTGATTGACTGACTGACTGATTGATAGTGTTTGTTAGTCACTTTATATGAAAAAAAGGTTTTGAAGTGTCTTTACAACACAATAATATGCAAACAGGTGTTCAGTGTGTAACTGTTGGTATGTAACACCCTTAACAGCTTGGGACCAGTTTACTTAAGGGATCCCTTTACCCCATACAGGCCAACTCAATTACACTGATTTGCAGAACTTGCCTTTTTGCAAGTCCCTCACAATGTCCTTTCTGAATTTTGAAGGAGTCATGACTTTTGGTGTGACAGCACTTGCACTTTGGAACTCCCTGCCTATTGACATTAGATAGCAGACACCATCATTGTTTTATTTTACATGCCAGCTGAAAATGTTTCTGTTTGGGTAGGCCTGTTCAGACATATGCTGGGTTACATTATTTGTTTCATTGTTTTTGGATGTTTTTAAATATGTTTTCATGTCGTGTTTAATTGTATATTTCGTACAGATGTGTTGGCTCTCCGGAGCTCCTTTGAAGGGGCGGAAGGGCTAAACATTTAATAAATAAAATACACAGATCAAATCAGTTAAAAGCTAAACTTTTAAACACAATACAATGCAAAATTTATAAAAACACCCACCTAACAATACAAGCCCTACTCCATCTCAATAAAAGATGAGCACCAGAGTAGAGGTTACGTCTGCAATGCAATACATACTTACCTGGGAGTAAGTTTGTTGAACCCAATGGAGTGTACTTCTGAGTAGACATGTATTGGATTGCAACCTAAGTTTTCCACCGAAGCCTGGGCAAATTTTTATTTATTTATTTATTCTTGGATTTATTAGTTGCCCATCTGGCTGGTTACCCAGCCACTCTATAAATGTCTTCAAGCTGTCATCTACAAACTGACAGTGATGGTGCCAGACATGTTTTCCTGGGGAGAGTATTCCAAAGCAGAAGGAATAAACATATGAAAATTAAACTTTAAAACTCACAGTGCCATTCACCTGCTTGGCCTCAGAGAAGTCCAGACAGGGACTGATTCTCCAATGTGCCAATGGCATGGCTGGGAGGCAGAGGGGATGACATTGTGTGTGGATACAGATGGGGGGAAATTCAATTCAATTCTTTTATAAAAAAATATTTTTATTGTAAAAGAGAGCATATCTATACATCTCAAATTTACAAAACAATACCGTCTACAACTTCATCTTTTATTTGTATACTGCCTTTGCATAGTTGAACCATGCTTAAGGTTGCTTACAACATCAGAGAAATTGCATAATTCACCCTAATAGTTACAAAAAATATTAGTATTGCTAATTGTTACTGTTATTGTTATTTATTAGATTTATATTGCGCCCTTCCTCCGAGAAGGAGCCCAGGGCAGCAAACAGAAGCACTAAAAACACTCTAAAACATCATAAAAACAAACTTAAAAACATATTAAAACAAAACACCTTTAAAAATATCTTTAAAAAAATGAAAGCTTTAAAAACATCTTAAAAAGCAATTCCAATACTGGGATAAGGTCTCTGCTTAAAAGGCTTGTTGAAAGAGGTCTTCAGTAGTCACTAAAAAGATAACAGAGATGGTGCCAGTCTTACATTTAAGGGGAGGGAAGTTTTGTAGGTGCCAGTGCACTAAAGCTTTACTTCCTATGTTGTGCGGAACGGACTTCTGATATGATGGTATCTGCAGGAGGCCCTCACCTGCAGAGCACAGTGATTGACTGGGTATATAAGAAGTAAGATGGTCTTTCAGGTATCCTGGTCCAAAGCTGTATAGTGCTTTGTACACCAAAACAAGCATCTTGAACTTAATAGACAGCCAGTGCAATTCATTCAGCAGTGGGGTGAGATGTTGGCGATACCCTGCCCCAGTGAGCAGTCTCACGGCAGCATTCTGCACCAGCTGTAGCTTCCAAACCAGCTCCAGATAGAGTGCATTACAGTAATCCAGCCTGGAGGTTACCGGTGCATGGGCAACAATGTTCAGACTATCCCATTTCAGAAATGGCTGCAGCTGTTTTACCAGCCAAAGCTGGTAAAAGGCACTCCAAGCCACTGAGGTCACGTGGGCCTCTAGCAACAAAGATGGATCCAGGAGCACCCCCATACTACAGACCTGCTCTTTCAGAGTGAGTACAACCCTATCCAAAGCAGGCAACTATCCAATTATCCAAACTCGGGAACCACCAACCCACAGTGCCTCCATCTTGTTAGGATACAGAGTCACTTTACTGGCCCTCATCCAGCCCATCACCGAGTCCAGGGAGCGATTCAGATGCCTCTCCTGATTCAAATGTTACAGAGAAATAGCTCTGGATATCATCAGTGTACTGCTGACACCTCACCTCAAATCTCCTGATGACCACTTCCAAGGGCTTCATATAGAAGTTGAACAGTATGGGGGACAAGATGGTACCCTGCGGCACCCCACAGCACAACTGCCAGGGGGCCAAAAGACAATCACCCAATGCTATTACATTGCATGTAAAGGTCCAAAATTCAATTTCTGGAAAAGACTATTACCTGGAATTCTGGATTGCCAATGCTAGTCCATGTCATCAGTACTGAGCTCGATGGCACCAAATGGCCTGAGTCGGTATACGGCAGATTCCTTTTTTCCTAAAAATGGAAAGAGACCCAAGGGCCGCAGTGACTCTAAAATTTATTTATGTATTTTGATTACAACATTTATATACCACTTTGTTGTAAAAAAAATCTGAAAGCAGTTTACAGAAAGAACAATAATATTATTGGCAAAAACAGTTAAAGACACATATTTAAAATATTCAAAATAATAAAACCAACAATGAGTTGATATAATAGATAAAAAGATAATACCTTCTACATGCCTGGGCAGGCTTGCCTAAACAAAAATGTTTTAGCAGGTGCCAAAAAGAATACAATGAAGGCACCAGCTGATGTCAATAGGCAGGGAGTTCCAAAGCGAAGGTGCTGCCACACTAAATGACTGATTTCTTAGTATAACAAGTACTATGTGGCACCTGTAACATGGAAAGCACACCTTGAACTTGGCCTGGTAGCAAATCGGCAACCAGTGCAGATTTCAGAGCAGAGGTGTTATGTGCTGATAGGGTCTCACTCATGTCAGCAATTGTGCCACAGCATTCTGCACTAACTGCAGCCCCTGGGTCAGGTTGTGCTGTATGGGGGTTTTTGTGACCTTGGCTAACTGGCTGCCAGGATTTTTTTAGTTTTGGTTTTTGGTTAGGAATCCTGACAGGTTATGGGATGCTGAGTTTTCTGCCTTACCTATAGGAATCTTGTTGTGGTTGGTATGGTATTGCATTTAAGAAATCATTGCTGTCTTTTTTTCTTTTTCTATTTGCATTTCATTTACCTTTATCCTCACTCCCTTTCAACATTCGCTCAACCCCCTTAAACCCACTGATGATTCACCTTGTTGTTTGCATTACAGTTTGTTTCTTGCCCAATAATGGTAAAAAAGAAGTCACATACTGGGAAGTGTGGCTTCAATTGTTGTTGTTCCCAAGCTGCTGCCTATGAAGACAGACCAAACCATGTGTGTTTTCTCTCTGTCAATTATTAATCACTGGAATTAGGTTGGCTGTCAAAGTGAGTTTATAGCAGTCCACAGCGAGACAGAAAAGAGTAGAGAATCTTATTACTCTTACTCATTTCTCAGACCTCTTTCTGAAGTCTGCAAATCTGTAAAGAAGTTTGGAGCAGCCATGTTAAAAGGTAGGGGCAGGGCTTTCTAGCTAGGGGGTTGTCAACCCTGCTTGGATGTGGACATCTCTTTGCAGAAGATCCCTAGTCCAACTTTACCAACAGCACAATCCTAACCATATCTACTGAGAAATAAGTCCTACTGAGTTCCATGGGGCTTAGTCCCTTACTGTGTTTAGAACTGCAGCTTTTGGAGGCATCCAACTTTACTCCTATGTGTTCCCATGTAACATCTCCACAACACTAGGTTCCTCTCTTCCTGCAATGACCTTCTGGTGATTGTGCTGGCCTGAGGGCACTTAAACCCTTTTTGCCATAAGCATGTTGGCTAAATTAAATGTTCCCTACCCAGGCTCCATTTTTAGCTACGATTTCTATCTTAATTTCCAGTCAGATAAATGCTTTTGTTTGAATTGTATGTGCCAAGCAACTGTGGTTGATACTTAATGTATCATACTTAATGACATCACTTGGGCCCACCCTATGACATCATTTGGGCCCACCTCCATGGAATCAGGCATCACTTGGGCCGGCCCTAAAATCTCAGGGTTTGGGATGCTTCTGATCTGGCAACCCTACGTCAGGCTCAGGCAGGGGGTCCTAGTCCTTGCAGCACTTACCAGGGACTTCAGCTGTCTCAAGAGACGGCAATCCAGAGGAGTGAACAAGCAAGCACCCAAATGCTCAGGTACTCACTCCCAGGGCAGGTTTTCTCCACTCCCCCAGTGCTGCAGCTGTTTACAAAATGTAAACAATAAACTTAATCAAAACATCTCAGTAAATATACAAAAATTAAGCAATCCCCCCATACTTCATAATAAGGTTTAACAATAAAAAAAATGCAAAACCATAACCCAATAACAGCTAAAATGATGCATGTCCAAAATTAAATCTTGACCCTAGGAATGGAATCCATTGGCCGGTGCTGGTTCAAAAGCATTCTGTTGACCTAATGATTCAAATTCATTCTTCATCTGCTAGCCACTGTTTTTGACTGACCTATTTTTTCCCTTGCAAAAAATACTGATATTAATATCAATAGTTTAAAAGGAAATTGATCTGCAATGATACAGAATATGTGAATTAATGGAAAAGTTGGCACATCCCTGCTTGGCCCCCAACAAGACCTCCTGAACAACATCCCACCCAGATAGTTTGTAGACATCCTGGGCAGCACATCTTTCTGGACTAGCAGCAAAATGGTCTCTGGTCTTTCCAGAAATAGCCACAGCAGCTTTTATAGCTGGAGTAAGTCCTGTCCTCCTAGCCCACATAGAAATTAGTCAGTGATGCAGGGAGCAGGTGTTGCAGGACTCACAGGCAGAGGTAGGAGAGAATTTTGACTCAATTCACATTTCAAGGTGAACCAATCAAATCTGCACTTTCTGAATAAATATGAGAACCAAAACACAGCCATCCTTTGAAAGTCACACTTATTTGAATTTTGCAATGCCGTACATCACCCAAATAACATGCAAAGGTGCATTCTGCGAAGAGAAATGGCTTGGAAACATATGTACATGAATCAAAACTGCCTACAAAAATGTGTTTATTGGGAGAACTTTGCACTAAAATGCTGGAGAATTTTCATGAAGTTTTTTTTTTAATGTAAATTGCTGCAGAAATGTGGAGAACTGAATTTTAGATTAGAAAAATGAGAAATTGAGAGAGCCAAAGTTGACAAATCTTTCCATCCCTACGCACAGGTAAAACTTCACATGTTTAAATATGGTTAACAAGTTGGGCCTTCACATGCTACGAAATGGGTACGTCAACAGTACCCAGCAACCTGTTTCCAGTTGTGGGAATCCATTCTCTCCCAGTCTAGTTGTGCCTCAGTGGCTCAGTCACTGTCACAGAATCAGTCTATTACACATTTTGTCTCATTTGCTAAGGTAGACCCATTACAATGCGGTTTGACAGCCTTTGCCTACTGGTTCACCTAACGACAGTGGGCTTAAAATAACTAATTCCTTTGGTGTAGGCACCACAGCTAAAGATGGAATCAAAGATCCCATTTTGTGTTATGTTCATAACTACAGGACACCAGAGATGTCATAGCATCTGGCCGAAGCTGCTGAACTATTTAGTTTTTCTTTTCTTTTCTGAGGGTGCTTTGATTTCTTTCCAATTTAAAGACAGGGGGGGTTGGTCTTTGGTGACCCTGGCTATTAAGAAGATCACTTGGTGGTCCCATCTGACCTTGGGCTCTCAGAAAAGGATATTTCCAATGTCTGTTGACTGTTATTGGCAGATTACTGGGATCAGCTTCCAGTTAGCCAAGTTATTTTAACACTTTGATGCCATATACCTGGTAGGCTACAGTTAATTTATTTTATTATCCCTTTCAAAGAGGGTGTTGATTTAAGCTACAAATGACATGCTCACTGACATTCTCACAAAGGCTGGCTTCTTACCCCAAGAGTAAAAGAAAAATCCTAATAAAACATAATCCAGCCAAAGTTGGGCATTTTTAAAGTCCTGCTGATTTTAATGAGGGGTTTAATCATATGTTTAGCTTTGGCTGGATTTGGTACCTGCAGTTAAACAATTAGGATTAGTACTAACGATCTGCAAACACCTTGACATCACTCCAGGAATGAGACAGTATTGGAGTATAAAGATCACAATTAGTTGATCTTTAGGAACTGCAGTGATCATCAAACACCAGAAATGCTCAGTCCATGTGAGGGCCCTCTGACAAAGGAGAACAGTTCTATGCCTCCTTGCTGGGTGGTACCACCCTGGCTCAATGTTCCTGTTCAGTCAATGTGCTGATCCATGCCTTTCCTCACCTGCTCAGCCAAGGATGGAATATGTGTGCGTTTGTGTGTCTACTCAGCAAACAAATGGAACCCCATTAGTCTTGCCACAGCCTGATGATTACTGGCTTGTTGGTAACATGGAGGTGGGCTTTTTCATCAGTAGCACTAATGGAACAAAATGCACTCCCTGCTGAAATATGAGAGGCCCCGTTTGCTGGCTTTTGAAGATGCCCCTGTCTACATAGGAACTCCCTTGATCTCTCCACCTGAGCCTCCTGTTTTAAATTTCTGTGTTTTAATGGGCTTTTTTATTGTCTATTTTTATTATAGATGTTTATCCTCTATAAATAAGCTTACAAGCAGCATATCAATTAAATCATCCCCTCTATTCAGCACTGATTAGGCCTCATCTTGAATACTGCATCCAGTTCTGGTCTCTGTGCTTCAAGAAGGAAGCAGACAAACTGGAACAGGTTCAGAGGAGGGCAACAAGGATGATCAGGGGACTGGAAACAAAGCCCTATGAGGAGAGACTGAAAGAACTGGGGACGTTTAGCCTTGAGAAGGGAAGACTGATGGGAGATATGATAGCACTCTTCAAGTACATGAAAGGTTGTCACACAGAGGAGGGCCGGGATCTCTTCTCAATCATCCCAGAGTGCAGGACATGGAATAATGGGCTCAAGTTGCAGGAAGCCAAATTTCGACTGGACATCAGGAAAAACTTCGTAACTGTTAGAGCCATACGACAATGGAACCAATTACCTAGAGAGGAAGTGGGCTCTCCGATACTGGAGGCATTCAAGAAGCAGCTGGACAGCCATCTGTCGGGAATGCTTTGATTTGGATTCCTGCATTGAGCAGGGGGTTGGACCTGATGGCCTTATAGGCCCCTTCCAACTCTACTATTCTATGATTCTATGATCATCCCCTTGAACTGGCCAGCATACCAGAAAGCTCATCACCCCCTTTTTGAATCTTTAATGTCATGCCTAGTATATCTTCTAGTGGTGGTTTGGGCCCATTGGGACTGGTAGGGCAGAAGGTAGGGAGGCCAACAACAAGTGAAGCCAGAGCCAATAATAGGCAGAGCCAACAAAGGCCCCATCTGCAATATTCACTTAAAGCAGCATCGTACCACTTCAACAGTCATGGCTTCCCCTAAAGCATCCAGCAAAGTGTAGTTTGCTAAAGGTGCTGAGAGTTGTTAGGAGACCCCTATTCCGCTCACAGAGCTGCAATCCCCAGAGTGGTTTAACAGTCAATTCCTCTTCCCATGGAACTCTGGGAATTGTAGCTCTCTGAGGGGAATAGGGGTCTCCTAACCTCTCAGCACCCTTAATTAACTACAGTTCCCAGAATTCTTTGGGGAAAGTCATGACTGTTTAAAGCAGAATCACACAGCTTTAAAAGTAAGGTGTGGATGTGGCCTAATTCTAGATTTGTCCTAATGGACCAGCCTCCTCTGACATCTTTCATACATTAAGTAAATTTCAAATAGCACAAGGGGAGGCTCACATCCTCACATACATATCTTTCTCCAGGCATCTGTGTGCCTGGCTCAATGACCCAAACAGTATGGTTGTATCAACTCTTTAATGGATTTTAGCCGCCAGGATTAGCTCCCTGTAATGTACTTCGAGCTGTCAGGCAATACGGCAAACTGTGAGCGCATTACAAGTTACAGGCATCAATTCTTTCTAAGTAAAAACATATTTCACATTCAAAACACTTCAGATCTAATGACGGGACATTATCTTGATGGATCCCTTTCAGCTGGGAAAAAAGGAATGTGGGAAAGAACTGCAACTTATCAGGAAGGGGGGAGTGAATTACAAACTCTCTTTCCCCCCCCCTGACTCCACCCAAATCTACCTTGAGCAAATTGAAAGATGTATGTCTGGATGAAGCAGAAGGAGAATCGAAGAGCAAATGGGAAAAGATATGTTGAGGCTGCTCTGGTTGTCAGAAAATGAATGGGTATATGGGGCTGTCATCCTATGGCCAAATCACTCACAGGGATGATGAACGCTTCTACAAATTCTCCTCGTCTGAATGAAGGATATTGAAGTTCCAAAGTACATGTTCTCCTTTCCAAAGTAGAACTGATGCATTCAACAATCCTCATGAGAACATAATGAGGGCCCTGCTGGATCAGGCCAATGGTCCATCTAGTTCAGCATCCTTCTCTCACAGTGCCTAACAACAGCTATGGGAGGCTTGTAAGCACTACCTGAGTGCAATTGCACTCTCCCCTCTTGCGATTCCCAGCAATCAGAGGGCATTCAGATAAGGGGAGGTAGAACATAACCACTGTGGCTAGTATTTTTCTTTCCAATGTTGTTATAGAGCATGTGCACCCTTCCACAATTTTCAGCCCCTTGCAGGGTTGGCCCTATCATTAGGTTGGTGATGGGGAATCTGTGACCCTCCAATTGTGGCTAGAAAATCTACCCCCCCCCAAAAAAAATGAGTCAGACAAACTGATCAACAATTTTCCCACTTTGCCAGAAAATGTAACCGGTTCCTGCTGTATTTCCAGCCCAGAACAGGAGCCCTGGGGAAAGATGGCTCAATCCCACCTGTCAGGAGGGATTTTGAGATAAAACAGTGTTTTCTAAGGAGAAAAAGGAACAGCCCTTTGAGATTGCCTCATTAGTTTGGGAGCATTTGCATGTCAATGGCTGAAGGCTAAGGATGACCTTAAGTTGCATTATCACAGGGAACATGATGTTTCACTTGGGCCTAGAGAAGGCAGCAGGAAATTAAAGCTGCAGACATTAGGAATAGGGGCTGTGATGGCTTCCCCAATGGTCACAGCCACCATATTAGGGCAGAGAAGCAGCTGAATCTATGGCCATTGTTGGATCCTTGGCTCCACAGAGATTTATACAGCCACAAGAGTGACTGTGTGCTATAGCCAGTGTGGATTTTTCTCATTCCGCAATGTGAAATTGAAAATACCCCCATGCCATTTTGATGCTTCCCATAAGCTCATTTCAAAACAAATCCATACAAAACGTATGGTCCTGAACTCAGAAATGTTGCTTAACAATCCTCTAAGTTTTCATGGTCATGCACAAAACAGTCAGAGAATCAAAGTGTAAAAAGAGTTCAAAGTGTAAAAAGAGGAGGAAAAAACAGACCCCTGTTGGACATTTTTCAAAGTGAAAAAAGAGAGAGAGAAAAACCCAGAGCCCTGTTTGACTTTTTTCTGTCAGTGTTCACATAATTTGTTGTAATTAATTAAAAATCAGCCATGTTCACATAGTACCTGTATTCCTATTACTGACCTTGTCCCATACTCTGACCTTCATCTTCTGCAGTTTAAAAGTTTAAAAAAATGCCTGGCTGATTTTTAATTAATTTAAGAAATTTAGCATTGGAGTCAATGCTAAGCCCAGGCATGCTCACTAAGAACCAACAGTCAGTGTTCTAAAAGCCAGACTCACAGCTAGCCAGACTCACAGCTGTTAGGCTTGGCTAATCAGGGGGCAACACCCACACCAGACTTTGATTTCACTTGAGACAGTCATGGCTTCCCCAAAAAAGTCCAGGGAAGTGTAGCTTGTGAAGGCGGCTGAGAGGAGACTTCTATTCCACTGACAGCTCCAGTGACAAAAGTGGTTTAACAGTCAGCCGCTCTGATTGAAGCTCTGTGAGAGGAGCAGGGCATCTCCTAGCAACTCTTAGCATCCTTCACTAACTACACCGCAAGGTTCTTTGGGAGAAGCCACGAATGTCTAAGGTGGAATAAAGGCCTGGTGTGGATGTGGCCAGGGACAGCTTTGGTTTAAATTTGGGTAGGAGGCTACATGTGCCTGCTGTAGAATAAAAAGGTGAGGGAAATGCTGAAAAATGATGATACTGTTCACAATGTGTTCCTTTTGGAAAGGGGCTTTCCCTCTGCCCAGTGCCCACTCACCTAATCTCCTGCCCTCCCCCTTCGTGCCCTTCCCTCCCTGCCCACTCTTCAGGCCAGTCTCACTTATCCTAACCATGATTGCACAGGAGTAAAACTCAAAAAGCATGCAAATGATCAAACCTGCCCTCCCCTCCTCCTCCCTCCTATCCCTGCCCTCTTACCCCTTCCCTCGCCATCTCTTTCCAATCCCCTCCACCTTCTTCCCCTCCCCTCTCCCCTTGCCCCCTTCCTCCCCCCCCATGGTCAGTTTTACCCATCTAAAGCATGATTGTATGGGAGTAAATCCCATTGAACTCAGTAAGCATGCAAATGATCAGACCTGCCTTTTTCCTCCTTCCTCCAGTCACCTCCCTTTCCCCTCTCTCTTCCTTCACCCCTCCTCCTTCCTTTCCAATCCCCTCCTTCCCCCTCCCCCTCCTTCCACTCCCCTCCCTTCCTCCTTTCCTCTCCTCTCCCCTCCCCCTCTCCTAAACATAATTGCATGACAGTAAATCCCATTGAACTCAATAAGCATGCAAATAATCAGACCTACCTTTCCCCTACTTCCCCTCTCTTCTCCCTTCTTCCCCCCTTCCCCTTTCTCCTCCCCTGCACACTCTAGCCCTCCATCTCTCCCTCCCTCTTTTCCTCCCTCCCATGGTCAGTTTAACCTATCCTAAGCATGATTGCATGGGATTAAATCCCACTGAACTCAATAAGCATGCAAATGATCAACCCTGCCCTCCTCCTCCTCTCCCTCTCCTGCCTGCCCCCTCCCCCTCCTCCCCTCTGCCCTCCCTCCTCCTTCCCTTCCTCTTCCTCCTCTCCCCATCCCCTGTGGTCAGTTACATCTGTCCTAAGCATGATTGCAGGGGAGTGAATCCCATTGAACTAATAAGCATGCAAATGATCATTCCATTCTCAACAAACTTGCACAGGATCCAAATTCCTACCTCCCAGATTAAAAAGCAGAAAAAAATCACTAATAGGAAAAAAAAAAAACTTACAGTTTAAGAATGTACCTATAGCCAACAGATATTTCTATCCAACTTTAAAAAGCAGGGAAATTAGGAGGCTATAGTCAATGCACCAGGGGAGCAGGAGACCTGACCTCCTCTCTGAGATATTGTACAAATTTGTCAAAGTGCAAACACAATTTGGTTTGGTCTTTCACAGTCCAATCCACTTCCTGTGTAGCTTGGAAGAATTCGGTAACATGTAACTGGCTGCCAATTACCCACGAAGCTAAGTTCAAGGTATTGGCATTAGTGTACAAAGTGCTATTCAGCTTGATATGTAAATGTACTGCCTTCAAGTCAATTCCAACTTATGGAGGCCCTATGAATAGAGTTTTCATGAGGCTGAGAGGCAGTGACTGGCCCAAGGTCACCCAGTGAGCTTCATGGCTATATGGGGATTTGAATCCTGGTCTCCCAGGTTGTAGTCCAACACCTTAACCACTACACCACACTGGCTCTCATCCCTTATATATCCAACAAATCACTGTGCTGTACAGGAGAGGGCCTCTTTCAGAGAACCACCTCATCAGAAGATCTGTTCCATATCATGTAACAACTGGGCCTTTTTTGTGTGGTGGTGCCTACCCTTCGGAACTCTCCCACCACATAGTAAACAGGCACCGCCTCTATTGTCCTTTTGGTGCCTGTTGAAGATCTTCCTTTTCCAACAAGCCTTTTTAGTGTTTGTGGGGGAAGGAACTAATAAATGTATTATTGTTATTGTTATTCTGAGATCTGTATCCCTATCTGCCTCTGTATTGGATTTGTGATTGCTTTTACATACAAAATTATTTTTATATATGCAGTTGCTTTTAATTGCTTGCATGTAGCAGGAATGGGGAATCTCTGGTCCTTCAGATGTTGCTGAATTCCAGTTTTCCTATCAGCCAGCATAGACAGTGGTGAAGGACGATGGGAGTTGTAATCCAGGAATAATGAGGAATTCCTCATCCCTGGTATATATGGCATCATTTTAAATTGTTTTTACATATGGATTTTTTTAGAATAATGTTTTATTTTAATATTCTTGATGTTTGTACTGTGAAATCAGTTTGAGATATTTTATGGCAAGCCGTTCATGAATGGAGTCGAATAAATAAACAAACCATCTTGAAGACTCCTCTAGTCCCATCATTTTGCTACTAAAATTCTCTATAGCGATGTCAGCAGCCCCCTGCATTTTCAGACATGGCAAGGTTACTTGTCAGGAGATTCATTTCCTGGGGACCATTACTTGATGGATTATAGCCATTAATAACCTTCATGTTGGAGAAGAATAGCAGCTGATCAGCAGAGCGACACACGTTGCTCTTCTGCCTGCAGAGCCCTGACATGGCTGAATGGAGCATACAGCATGTATGGGGAAAGAAGTCTGAAGCAGGGGATTGAAAGATTTGCATCTGCAATTATTAGACCTAGCCCTCCGTCAAAGTATCTGACATTTTGCCCCCAATACTGTTTCCTATAGGGTTGGAAGACAGGTGCATTTCAAAAACTAATCTCCCTCCCTCCAATTTGCAAAAGTGATCCCACAGTTACTTTGTCTGAATTGTTTTAGCATCAACTCTTGTCAACTAAGGAGAGAGTTCATCAGCTTACTGCAGGGATAGCCAATATGGGGCCTTCCAAATGTTGTTGGACTCCAGCTCCCATCAGCCCCAATTGGCATAGTGAATGGTCCAGCATGATGGGAGTTGTAGTTCAGCAACTTCTGGAGGGCATCATGTTGGCTGCTCTGGCTTTACATGGATGATAAAGCTTTCAGTGGTGACCAGCCATGATAGTCATGCTCTGACTCCATGGTTGGAGGTAGCATGCTTCTGAATACCAGATGCTGGAAACTGCAGGAGGGGAGAGTGCTCTTGTGCTCAGGTCCTGCTTGCAGGATTCCCTGTGGGGCAGCTGGTTGGCCACTGTGAGAACAGGATGCTGGACTAGATGGGTCACTGACCTGATCCATCAGGATTCTTGTTATGTTTTTACTGTCAGGAACTTTGTGCAGTTCCCCATGTGGTGAACCATGAAACTGCAAGTGGCAGCTTCCCAATGAAGTACCTTCAGGACCTGGACTGACTCCGCTCACCAAGGCTGACTATTGGATCCTCTCGCACAGGAAGAGTATGTGGGCTTTCTGTTCCAGCTGAGCCTTGCTTGTGTGAAAAAGGTCTTCTTGAGCTCTGGTACATTCCTGTGTCCTTGGTTACAGTTTGATCCTAAGTTCTCTCCAGTCCTGCCTCATGCTTATTCCTCAGGTTCTCACTTGATGCTTATTCTCTTGCCTTGCACCTCCATGGTGCCACTAGGTTTGTTAATTGGTCCTGGCTAAGGATGAGCAAGAATTTCACTAAAATTGAAGTTGCCATCAGATTCCCTGATAGTTTGCACATTCGCTATTTTGGACCAATCCTGAATGCTGCAATCTTCCACAGTTTTTTCTAATACTAGATTTTTTTTCCATATTTGCTTTGTTAATGTGAAACTGGCTACTCTGACCTTTGATTTGCTCAGGTGAAACTGACCAGCCTGAAATGTTCCTTTGCTAGCTTGAACTGGCTAGCCAGTGTCAGCTTTGCTAATGTGAAACTGACCAGCCTGTGCCTTTGCTTTGTTAACATGAAACTGACTATCCTGCTATTTGTGAAATCAACATGCAGTAGAACTACTGCTCTAACAGTTAGGAAGCTTTTCCTGATGTGCAGCTGAAATCTGGTTTCCTGTAGCTTGAGCCCATTATTCCATGTCCTCGGATGATTGAAAAGGGATCCTGGCCCTCCTCTATGTGCCAACGTTTCAAGTACTTGAAAAGTGTGACCTATCCTCCCTCAGTCTTCTCTTCTCAAGGCTAAACATGCTCAGTTCTTTCAGTCTCTGCTCGTAGGGCTTTCTTTCTAGTCCCTTGATCATCCTCGTTGCTCTCCTCTGAACCTGTTCTAGTTTGTCTGCATCAGTCTTAAAGTGCGGTGTCCAGAAATGGACGCAATACTCAAGATGAGGCCTAACCAGTGCTGAATAGAGTGGAATTAGTACTTCACATGATCTGGGAACTTCTGTTAACGCAGCCTAAAATAGCATTTGCCTTTCTTGCAGCCACATTGCACTGTTGGCTCATATTCAGCTTGTGATTAACAACAATCTTGCATGTAGCATGGCTGAGCCAAGTATCCCCCATCTTATAACTGCACACTTGGGTTTTTCCCCCTTAGGTGTAGATCATTGTTCTTATCCCTGCTAAATTTTATTCTGTTGTTTTCAGCCCAATGCTCCATCCTATCAAGTTTATTTTGCATTTCGTTTCTGTCCTCTAGGGTATTAGCTATTCCTCTCAATTTTTTTCATCATCTGCAATTTTGATAAGTCAACTATGGATCCACTTGATAGTTGTTCCATTAAGCTCACATTTAGCAAGCTTGTTAATAGGAATATCATGGGGCACATTGTGAAAAGCTTTGCTGAAGTTGAGATATATTATGTCCACAGCATTCCCACAATCTACCAGGGAGATATATATGTGGGGAAAAGGCTGTAGCTCAATGGCGTCCTTCTGAGAGGAGGGGTGGGATATATATTTGATAGATAGATTGATAGACAGACAGATAGACAGAGCATCTTTTTGCATGCAGAATGTCCAGGTTCAATCCCTGGCATCTCCAGGTAGTGCTGAGAAAGACTTCCTATCTGAAACCCTGGAGAGCTACTCACTGTCAAGTGTAGATCATACTGAGCTGGTGGGACTAATGGTTTGATTCAGTATAAGGCAGCATCCTATGCTTCTAAACACACATGAAATAAAGGAAAGGTGCTGCAGACCACAGATGTACAACACTCCAAACCAGAATTTGAAATATGGAACCATTTGAGCTCAGAACCGAGGGAGATGGTCAGAGATGATCGGAGTTGGAGTCCAAAAACCTATGGAGGATCCAGGTTGGGAAAGACTGGTTTACAAGGACCATTTTCTTTTTTAGTTTGAGGAAGTTCATTAGGGAGAAAATATTGTTGTACACCACCCCAATCTCTGAGCAGTGTGAGACTTCCAGTGGTTTCTGTGCTTACCCAGGGTTTGGTTTCCTTGGAATGAAAGTGACTGGAGACTATGGTGTCTTTGTGATATATGGTTTATTTACACATATTCACCACCTGAGTTTAAGATGGAGGGGTCCACAGCATTAACAGTCCAATAGATCTTGCTTTTCCATCAGGCTTGTAGGGAGGCACCCCAAAGCCATGGTGCAGAGGGCAGGCATCTCTGTGTGTCTTCCTAGTCCCCAGCTTCTCCAGACCAGACTAAAAACACAAGCCTCTCTTTGGCTCCTGGATAGGGGGAGGAGGGAGAATGACCTCTCTCCAGAAAGAATTTCAATAGCCACAGGATCTCTCTGTGCTGTATTCTTACATATGCTAATGGTGGCCATGTGACAGACCCATTAGCTCACAGGCTAGCTTAACAAAGGAAACTAGTCTGACCAGTGTAGCGGGTTTCTTTCTTGCATACTCCAACTCCTAGATACAAGCTCACTGGCTTGAAGGGGATTCCAAAAGCCATCTATATCAACCCTCAACCCCATAACAATATAAATGATGGAAAATGTAGGTCCGATTTCCAATATTTCTTTCTATCATAGTCCAATCATCCCAATATGACTTTTCATTTTGGCATAGTTCAGTCACCTCAGTGTGACAGGCAGAGTGGCTATCATTCCCCTGTGGTAAGCTAAATGTGGACGCCCCCACCCCCAAATGGTAAGATCTGAAATTGATACTTCCTGGAGATCCATTAATAGCTAACATCCTCCAAACCAGAAGTTTGCATAACCTTACTATAATTGGGGTGGAGGCGGTAAGCTCAAAATAAATCCCTGCTCGTATTTCAAGAGATCATCTCTCCCCACAACATATATTCTGTCAGTGGCCAGAAAGTGGAAACATCCTCCCAGAGTCCCTTGTTTTAAAATATTGGCAATGTATCAATGACACCTAATCTGACAAAAAACAGACATAATTGGTGGTGGGCACAGAGATAAGGAAGGTTGAAGAAGATTACACTCGGGCCTGCTGTGAAAATTTATTAGCCATTTGTAATGCCTTCTCCAACATCTGTACAGCTCTGAGGGTTGTTCTTGTACTATATTACAAATTCCAGTGCTTGGGGGGAAATGAGAAAATAGTATGGCTCCTGATATGCCACACCTCGGTCTCTCTCTGTCAATATTACTTGCCAGAAAAATGTTATCTGTGTTTATCTCATAATGGCTATTATGCCATTATGGCTTCTAGTCAATCAATCAATCATTGGGATGGGACTGATGAAGTCACTTCGATTCCAGTTCCACTTTTCTCCTTATACCAGGAATGCCAGGGGGAAAAAAAGAGTATTTCAGATCCCTCTATAGACCATTCCTGCATAGCTTGATCAGTGTCATTTGAGACTAGCTTATCCCCAACCCTGGAAATATCTTGGTCCCAGGATATGGTCTGAAGGAACATGAGGCTCCCACCTTGATGAATCTAAGCAGGTCTGGGTCTGGTCAGTGTCTGGATGGGTGACCACCTAGGAATCAGATGTGCATGGTGTTGCCTTGAGTGAATAAAGGCAGGAGGTAAATATAGGAGCATAAATTTAAAAAAGAAAAACCATCATGAGGCATAAATGAAATTGCCCACTAATCAGTCATCAAAGGGCACCAGGGTGAGTTGAGAGAAGCCATCACCACCAGGTGACATTGCCGTTTCCCCATTGCTACAAGGTTATCACCACATGATGAAGCTGAGAGCTGGTCTATACAACAAATATATATCAGTTTATATCACTTTATTTCTTAACATGAGCATCTCTAGGGAGGGTATTCCACAGATAGAATGCCAATACTGTAAAGAATCCTGGGAAATGTAGCTTTTATTATGGTTTGTGTGTGTGTTCTTTTTGTGTGTGTATAAGAGAAAATTCTCTATAAGGAATTCATATCTCCCCCCTTCTCAGAACTTCAGTTCCCAGAATTCTGTGAGAAGAGTAAATCACTATTCAAACAGCTTATATCCAAGGAAATGAAATGCGCACACACAAAGACCATGATTGAGTCTCTCTGCTTTTCTGTTATCAGCAATTCCTCCCCACTCTCATTATATCAAAAGCACTGCAAATAATGTGGAGGAACATTTTGCAAATATTTGCATTCACTTACATGCAAAACATATATACCCTGTCTGGCAATTATTTTGTACGACTCCTGTGAAAGGGTGCAAAATTGAAGTGTAATAGAGTCAAGAATAATAGGGGTAATAAGGAACCTGTCCCAATGCTAAAGATATGGGACCATTTCTCTCATCCTCTGTGAATCAGTCACTCATTGTTAATTGGTTAGGACACAATAGTTATGTAGAAAAAGGGGGTCAAAGACCAGAATGCTGAAGTATTTTATAGAAAACTGGTTTTATTGTGAGATTTTTTTCAGAAAAGCCCAAACTGGTTTTATTGCAGAATATTTTTCAAAGAAGCCCAACGCATTTCAGCCTGTAATCACAGGCCTTCATCAGGGGCTATAATATATTAAAACAGTGGGGACAAATGTCATTTCATAACTATACACTGTGTAGACATGTATTTACATGTTTTTTTAAAAAAATTAAACACAATTTTCTTAAAAAGTTTGTTTGAAACATTTTTTCTTAAAACAACAACCAAAATCCATACTTACATAATAAACTTTTTCAATGGTTAACCAAACAATTTTGGTCCTGTATTGCACTAATAACAATCCTCTTATACAATGCTAAGAGGGATCGCCTGCACATATATATCTACATGCATGAAAAAATACCACCAATCCCATGTTTAGGAGGAGATAAAACATCCCATTTAAGATGGAAGACATCTGCATCCAAATGTGCATCTCCATTCAGTCCCAACTAGTTATGCATAACCACATGTGACTACTAGAGCAGGATTAGGATGATAGTCTGACCATGAATTCTGCAGTTTAAGAAAACCACCAGTACAACACTCATTCATTCATTGGCGATCACTGTTGGCCAAGTAAGATTGTCTTCCAGGGTAAGGTCTTTAACGGTGGGTCCATAAGTGACTGTGGAGGCCAATTCTGGATCCACACAGCCTCCCACAGTGAGGACATAGGTTTCCAGATGGAAGATGGTCACGATGAGGATTTGCTTGAGGATTAGCTCATTTGTCCCTTTTGCTGTGTACTCGTGCTTCTTCAAAGTCCATAGCACCTTTGATAATGGCCGACCTCCAATTGGGACACTCATGGGCCAAAGCTTCCCAGTTCTCGATGCTCATGTTACATTTTTTTAGATTAGCTTTAAGAGCATCTTTAAACCTCTTTTGCTGTCCACTGATATTTCATTTTTCATCCTTAAGTTGGAAGTAAAGTAGCTGCTTTGGAAGATGGTGATCAAGCATTCGAACAACATGGCTGGTCCAGCAAAGTTGATGTTGGAGGATCATTGTTTCAACACTGGTGGTCTTTGCTTCTTCCGATACACTAACATTACTCTGCCTAGATGGAATCTTTCAGGAAGTTGGGAATGGCGTTTATAGATGGTTCATGTTTCACAGGCGTATAGTAAGGTTGGTGGTACAATGGCTTTGTAAATAAGCATTTTGGTCTCCCTGCGAATATCCCAATCCTCGAACACTCTATGCTTCATTTGGGAGAATGCGGCACTCACAGAGCTCAGACGATGCTGAATTTCAGCGTCAATGTCAGCTTTTACAGAGAGATGACTGCCAAAATAAGAAAAGTGATCAACATTCTCCAGCATCACACCATTAAGCTGGATTGATGGCGCTACAGAGGGATTGGTTTGCACCTGCTGATGGAGCACTTTGGTTTTTTGATGTTCAACAAGAGGCCAAGCTGTTCATATGCTTCTGCAAAGACATTTAGGATAGTTTGAAGATCTTCCTCTGAATGTGTGGAGGCTACATTATCATCGGCATATTGAAGTTCTACAACAGAGGTTGAAATTACCTTATCTTTTGCTTTCAGCCTACTGAGATTAAAAAGCTTTCCATCTGTTCGATATGTGATTTCCACGCCAGTGGGAAGTTTCCCCTCAACAAGGTGTAGAATCATGGCGATAAAAATAGCAAATAAGGTGGGAGCAATGACACATCACTGTTTGACGCCTGATCCCTCTTTGAATGGATCACTTTGACAGCCATTGTTATCCAAAATTGTTGCCGTTATGTTGTCATGGAGGAGTCGCAAAACATTCACAAATGTATCAGGGCATCCAATTGTCAGAAGGATGGTCCAGAGAGCAGTTTGATTTACAGTAACAAAGGCCTTAGTCAGATCAATAAACGCCATATACAGAGGTTGGTTTTGCTCCCTACATTTTTCTTGAAGCTGTCGTGCAGTGAAGATCGTGTGCACTGTCCCCCTGGAAGGGCGGAAACCATTTTGGGATTCAAGGAGGATGCCTTCTGAGATAGGTAGGAGGTGATTTGCGAGGATCCTTGCAAGGATTTTACCTGCGGTAGCAAGAAGATAAATGCCTCAGTAGTTCCCATAATCTGTTCTATCACCCTTCTTGAAAAGAGTGATAATTATGGCATCCCTAAAGTCTTCTGGGATCTCCTCCCTCATCCAGATTTTTTTGATGAGCTTATGAAGTTGTTGTGTAAGTTCAGGGCCACCTTCTTTAAAGACTTCAGCAGGAATCCCCATCAGGTCCACTAGCTTTGTTATTCTTCATTTGATTAATGGCTTTACTGACTTCATCCAAATTAGGGGATACTGCAAGCTCATCTCTAATTTGTTGTTGTGGGATTTGTGAGAAGACCTCATCAGCCACAATAGAGTTACGATTAAGGAGGTCGTGGTTATACTCTTTCCAATGCAGTGCAATAAACTCTTTATCCCTAAGAAGTTTGGTACCATCCACTGAACGTAAGGGATTTGTACCATAATTTGTTGGTCCGTAGATGGCCTTTGTGGCATTAAAAAAGCCCCATGCATCATGAGCATCTGCAAAATGCTGGATATCTTGATCTTTCTTTATCCACCAGGCGTTAAGTTCTCTAGTTCTTCTTTGGACCCCAGCCTTTGCACTGGCATAGTTTTTTTTCTTAGCAGCACAGTTAATGTCTTTTTGCCACATCTGGAAGGCTTTCCTTTTCTTGTCAATTATATGTTCAGTCTCACTATCATTCTTATCGAACAAGTCCTGATGTTTCTTAGTTTGGTATCCAATAGTTTGTTCACATGCTGCAATAATGGAAGTCTTCAGTTTAATCCAGTGTTCCTCAACGTTTTCAGGGAGTTCCGTCAGTAGATGTTTCTTGAGAGTTGTTTGAAAGCAAGCTTGCTTAATAGGATCTTGAAGGGTGTGGATGTTCATTTTATGCCTTGGTTTTCTTCCTTGGAGCCTACATTGAGGAACAATATTAATGGCCATAGTGGATCGAATTAATCCGTGATCTGTCCAGTAGTCATCAGCACTCATCATGGCCCTAGTGAGGAGTACATCACAACAATCTGTGGTGCAGACAATTATGTAATCCAGGAGATGCCAGTGCTTCGACCTAGAGTGCTTCCATGATGTTTTAAATTTATCTTTCTGGTGAAAGAGTATGTTTGTAATAACAAGATTATGCTCTGCACATTTAGTCAGAAGTAGAATTCCATTCAGATTGCTATTGCCAACTCCTTCTTTCCCAATGGTTTCTGGCCATAAATCAAAATCACACCCAACTCTTGCATTGAAATTGCCCAGGAGGATAATTTTATCCTCCTTAGGTATCTCTGATAAGATGGTGTCGAGCTGGTTATAAAACATTTCCTTGATGTCTTCATCAGCATGTAATGTTGGTGCATAAGCACTTAGAAAAGTTGCCTGCTGGTTTTTGGTGAGGTTTAATCAGAGTTGAGAGTCGTTCATTAATGCCAGTAGGAACTTCTTACAAGAGCTTCACAAGATCATTTTTAATAGCAAAGCCTACTCCATGTATTCATCATTCTTGCTCAGGCAGTCCTTTCCAGAAGAAGGTGCAACCTTTTTCTTCCTTCAATTGTCCTTCTTCTGCTCTTCGAGTTTCTTGGAGTGCTGCTATGTTAATATTAAAATGTCTCAACTCCCTCATGATGATGGCAGTCCTGTGTTCAGGACGTCCACTATCTGTATTGTCCAGCAATGTCCATATATTCCATGTTCCAAAATGCAATTGTCTTTTGCGACCGCTAAGTGGTGACCCCACTAGATGCGGTAATCCAGTCAGGGGGAGAGATGAGGCAGACTATGTTTAGGGCACCTTTTCTAGCCCCCTCCCCATATGGGGTGAGCAGAGTGGATCCTAAATAGGACTGCTCAGTCATGGATGTAGCTGCCGAAGTACTCAACTGCCTCGGTCTTTGAGCCAGGATGACTGAGTCTGTATCCACCACCCATGTGCAGGTCCATGACTAGGGGCTTCTGGATTTCACAGTCCTGCCCCCGTTGCCATTTGCCGATCGCCATGGGGCTTTTGTTTTGTTTTGTTTTGGTTGGAAGATGCCTGTGTGTGAATTTGTTTTATGTGGGGAGATCGGGGCACAACGATCAACACACAATCTTGACAGAAAAGGCTTTGATCCAATGGCATGGATACCACAACAATTGGAAGTCTTTTATCTGCTGCAGCTTTCATCGACTTTCACCGCCATTGTAACATACACATTGTTATCCTCTGCCTGTTCTACCATTGAGGATATTCTTAGATCATTCTTTGTCTGGTTCCTCTCCCTTGACCTTACCACCATGGGTGACCCTGCTGGGAGTACATGACTCCCAACGGCATCACTCATAGGGTTCATTGGAACACACAAGCCCACTCATCACTACAAGGTGATGATCCAGTCAGGGGAGTGCAACACTATGGCAAGATAGGGAGCATCATCCTGGTTGCCATGGCAAACAGGATTTATTTCTCCTCTCCATACAGTGTGAGGGGAATTGCCCAGAATGATGTCATCATTTAGTCAAATCTCATTCGCCATATGATTCCAAAAGATCATCATTTTTACTGTATGATCCCTGATTGGTTGGGATCACACATTCAAGAAACCCTTTCAACTTTTTTTAAAAAAGGCACCAAAAGAGCAGTGCTTTGAAGAAACAATGGTTGTGAAGTCCAAGAAAGAGTGGAAGATAGAAGAAGTTCTTTACATACTCTTTCATATCTTTTCTAGATACACAACAAAAAAGTTTTACATTTCCAGGATTCTTTGGCAATGAAAGAGAGCCAGGGCAATGGAATGGGTAGATTGTTGGGCTAGAAGACCTAAGTTCAAATCCCCACTCAGCTCACTGGATGATCATCTTTGCAGTGGTGACCACACTTTTATGGAATGCCCTCTCCAGAGAGTCTTATAACAAGAAATATATAAAGTGATATAAAACTGATATACCAGCCCTCAGTTTTACCATGTGATAATAAACTATTAACTATGAAAACATGGTATAGAAGTGTCATGATTTCCCTAAACTTACCCTGGTGCTCTTTGATGAATTACCACAGGACAACCCCTTTCATGCCTTCATTGGGTTCACATGGGTTCCAGGTACCAACCACAGTGAATGGTCAGTGTTCCTTATGTGGGCTGCCATAATTAAAGATGGGCTGACATTCACTTCCCATTTCTGTAGGTCCCTTGTGAATATAGGGAATGGGTTTCTTCAGCTTTTGAATTGTGGGGAAATTTCCCTGAGGGTTTTTTGTTTGTTCGTTTGTTTGGAGGGGGAAGGCTGTTCTTTCCTTAGTTGACTTTACAAAAAGCAGAAGGACCACCCTCCCCTAATTTTTTGCACTTAAAAAAGAATCACAATTCTCCATAGTCTTACAGCTCTCCAAAACTTCCAAGCTCCACTGGGTGTTTGTGCGTGATTCAAAAAGACCTCTTCAGAGTTTTCCAACCCCACCGTGATTCCTGGAGTGTCCATGGAAACCGCACTATATAGTAGTTTCGACAAAATATTTGGTGAGCCATTCTCATTTCTGGAGTCTAAAACTGCTGAATCCCCAGCCCTAAGAGTAGAGTCACCCAATGTGGTGATCTCCAAATGTTTGTTGTTTGTTGTTATTTAGACTTGTTAGTCACTTGTTACCCAAAGGTCTCCAAGCGACTTAACAACATATTCAAAGCATAAATATAAATACATTATACTATAGAAATGAACAAAACAACCTCCTAAGCAGCCATGGGAAACTTTGACAGCACATTAGTAACAAAATGGCATCATCTTAATCTATCAAAAGGCCTCAGGGAAAGATAAATCTTTACCTGGCACTGAAAAGATGTCAGTGAAGGAGCCAGGCGGACCTAGATGGGGAGAGCATCCCACAGATGGGAGAAGCACAACTAAAAAAGGCCCTCTCCTTTGTCACCATCCTCCAAATATCTGTTGGAGGTTATAACTTCCCAAATCCCTGACCATCGGCCATGAAGGTTTTGACTGATGGGGTGTAGTTCAACAATATCTGAAGGGTGTCATATGGGCTCTTCCTACCTATGACCACTACTGCAGACCTAAGATGATAACCTGATATGCCTGCATGCTTCCTTATCCTTTTAGCATCTATCTATCTATCTATCTATCTATCTATCTATCTATCTATCTATCTATCTATCTATCTATCTATCTATCTATCTATCTATCTATCTATCTATCTATCTATCTATCTATCTATCTATCTATCTATCTATCTATCTATCTATCTGTCTATCTGTCTATCTGTCTATCTGTCTATCTGCCTGTCTGCCTGTCTGCCTGCCTGCCTGCCTGCCTGCTCCTGACACTCTCTGATTTCTATGCTGTAATTAAATTAAAGAGGTTTGGTGTCAGGGAGCTGCACTGATGTGAACCTTTTCAAGGAAGGAAAGCATTTGAATTGTTTCCTTAATGTCCACTTGTGCTCTATTAACTCTAGAGAAAGTTTAAAGACCTCTGCTTCATTTACGATTTCCATGGCATCTCAAGAGTTGTAATTGCTTTTTTTCCCCCTCCAACTTTTTTCTGACCTGATGTCCAGCCAAAATCAATTTGAAAGGCAAAAGGGGCTGAAGGTGCATTAAAAAAAAATCTGGTACAAGCTCTAGTTTGTTCTGGCCTGGCTCATAGCTAAGAGTTGGCAAGCTCTTATGTTGGGCGTTTGGACCCGGGAAAAATGAATTTGAATCTTCACTCCACTGTGAAGCTTGTAGAGTAGTCCTGGGCCAGACACTATCCCTTTTGCAAGCCTACCTCAAATGGATGTTGTGAAGATAAAATGGGTAGGGGCAGGAGAACCATGTTCACCACACTGAACACTCCACAGGAAGGGCAGGTGGCTATTTGTCTCTACCGCAACCACCACAACATAGCAATAAACCTTCTACACTTAGGCCTAGTTTCCAGTAAAGTGATAAATGTCTGTCCTGACTATATCACTTCAGATCTCAGATACAGGAATCACATGACTGAATAGCCTTCCACTGAAAAGCAGATCCCTGCACATAGAAGCTACCACTGTGGGAGAATGCTAGAAAGTGGAACTTTCTTCTGAGTAGACATGCATATGATTATTCTTTTGGTTATCGGTGTGTGGGTACGTGGGGGAGATCAAAGCAGTCTTTGCCTTTCCAATATAAAAAAGTGCTTAAAACAGCTAACAATCAAGATTAAAAATCACAACAGTAAAAGAGCAAAACAAAAAGCCAACCCATATAATAGAAAATTGTACTGCTGTTTGACAACACCAATATCCAACAGCAATTCATGTTTATAAAATTAGCAAGGCCATCCCATCAGGCCTGGCCACAATGGTCAGGGATCATGGGGGTTGTAGTCCAGAAACATCTGGAGGGCCACAGCCTCCCCATCTGTATCCTAAATTAGGGGTGGGGAATCTCAGGCCCAAGGGCCAACTGCTGCCTGCCAATCAGGCCCTGGGGATTCTCTCTGCACCACACCTTCTCCCCAGACACACACCCTTTCCCCAGGCCACAACCCATCACTGGCCCTGCTTTGCACTCTCCTGGAGTATTTTTACCGGGCTGGAATGAGTCCTTGAATTCTGATAATGCTTCTTAAGGACATAGGGAGCTGCCTTATCCTGTGTCTGATCATAGGTCTATCTAGCTAAGTGTCACCTACACTGACTGGCTGGCTGCAGCTCTCCAGGGTTTCAGACAGGAGTCTCTCCCAGCCTACCTGGAGATGCCACTGGAACAGGGTGTTCTACCCCTGAGCTGTGGCCCTTCCTCTTCTTGCTTGCCTAGATAGAGGATAAAGAGGGGTGTGTGAATGTGTGTAGAAATTGGTCTGCACACATACTCATAGAAACGAGTATAAAGGTAAAATACACATCCATTGTTCTACCCACTTTTGCATCTGACACAATGGTAACCACGGTGCTATGCATATCTCTTTCGAGGCTAAATTCCAAAGTCAGGGCGCCACTGTAGAGACGACCCTTTCTTCAGTAGCCAATCACCCATTTCTGAAAGCTGAGACATTCAACGGACAGTCTCTGAATATAATCCTCATCACAAGGTAAGGTCATAAGAGATGAAGAGTCCTGCTCACTGACAGTCTAGTTTTCTATGTGCAAGGAATAACACATATGACCATTGTAACATGTGACCATCCCACCTGCTCTCTGAACCAGGGCCAGGTTTTGGGACAACCCCCCCCCCCAGCAAAGTGTCTTCTGCTCATCTCTCCCCTGTGTTGATGGAAGTTGGCAGGCTTAGCTGAAGGTAAGGATGAAAGGATCTGACCATTTTGGTTCTCCCAGTTTCTCCTTTTTTCCAATCTTAAATTCAGTTCTTCACATTTCTGCAGTGACTAGCAACTTTTCTTTTTAAAAAATCCTCATGAAAATTCTTCAACATTGTAGTGCAATTTTCTGTTAATAAACACATTATTGTATGCAGGTTTGCATGCATTTTCTCCTTATAAAGCATCTTGTATGTTTTTTTCATTAATATATTCGGTTTTATCCATGCATTCCCCTGATATATGCATATTTGTGAACATTAGTTGGTTGGATTTTTGCATCATAACATTCAGATAAGTGCAAATTTTGAAAGATGAATGTGATTCAGTTCTCAAAAAGTGTGACTTTGATAGATTCGGCTTTAAATGTGAACTGAATCAAATTTCTCTCCCATCCCTAGCTGAAGACAACAGTGACAGGCAGAAGCAGAATTATGGGCAGCTGGGACCCACCACTGTAATTGTCCTCAGTGGCTCCTAATTGTTGGGGAAGGTCTGCAGCCTGCCCCTTTGTGCATTTGGCAAGCATCCCCCTTTAAGACCTTTCGCCAGTGTCAGGGAGTGTGACCGGGGAAAGCCACACCGTGGTCAGAGCTAAAGAAACAACCCTGCATCCTCTTTCAACAAACATTCGACACACTTTGTGTACTGGTATCTCTTGAAGGCTTGGTCAGGATATTTCTGGAAAGAAGCTCGGTCAAAATGGAAGTTGAACAAAACAGTATCTTTATTGTAATACCATGAGTAGCCACACAGCTGACCACCTCAGTTCAGGATATAGTGTCACCTGTAGTTGGGATAGCAACATAACATTTGAGGCTCGCCCTTATTCAGCCACCTAGACAGACAGACAGACAGACATTTGCATCAGCCAACAGGCATTGCAATTTGAGTGAGAGATGAGAAATAACACATAAGACACAAAAGTGTGGGTTTAAACTAGGACCACTTTATTGAATAAAATGGCTCTTATGATCTGCATAGGGGAAAATAATTGTGCAGGACATATAGACTCCTATGCCTGTGGCTTTAATTCCCTCCCTCCATGCCAGATCCTTTCAGGTGGGGAGGTAGGCCTTCCTGACTCATGCTCCTTCTTAGCCCCACAACCCCAAGTGAGTGACACAGGTTAATCTCAGAAATGATCCATGGGTCTCACAGCCCTGTGTGCAAGTCTCCAGAATCACTGTCCATCTGAACAGTTCCTTCGGGTACTCACCATTTGTTCCAACGCCTTCCCTTTTCCCACACATTCCTGCCAAGACAGCAAGCCAATCAACCTATTAACTCAGCTCCTACCACTAACTGCTCCTACCCAGCACCGCAGTATGGACAAGGTGAAAAAATCCGCCATAGGGGGAAATAAAATTTTCTACTTGGCCTCCTATTGGTGATTGGCTGCTCCCACACTGTATGATGGGTGGGTGGGTTGGGTGCGAGATGGAAACAGAAGAGGTAAGAATGTGGGTGAGGCCTCCTTATGTACCCTTCCCATTCTTTCCAAGCCCTGGCAGTCTCTCCATAGCTTAGACCAGGAAGTGGCTCTCTTCTGGTCTCATTGCAAACACACTCCCATCCAGACATTTTTTTAAGGCTGGATGGAGGAGTGAAGTTGTGCAAAAGTACAGAAACATCTAAATGCAACTGAGGCAGATAAAAATGCCAAACTGAATTAAAAAGTATACACTTTTAAATCTCCAAGAGCTTCCAGAAGGGTTGCAATCTTTTGAAACCTTAGAAAGAAAGAAAGCCCCATGGCAGGTTTTTACATTGATTTTTTAAAATGTGTTTTTAAATTTGTATATTTGTTTTTAATGTTTTTAATTGTTGTAAACCGCCCAGAGAGCTTCAGCTATGGGGCAGTATACAAAGGCAATAAATAAATAAATAAATAAATGGCAGGTGCCAGCAGTGAGCTTTCCTGCCTCAGTGTCCCAGTGTTGGCCTGAGGAGGACTCTGATCTGGATGATGCACCAGTCACCCCGCTCAAGGGGAGACCTCAGCACCCCTTCTATTCTGTCCTCACATGTGGACATGGCTCTTCCATTATTCTCAGAGGTTGAGGATGGCTCTCCTGCAGCCTTGTTTGCTCCACCACCACCCAGGTCCATGTGACTGCAAAACAGTCTACAGGCCCTCTAAATATTATGAATAGCTCTCTCAAGGGGGTGGAACCAGTGGAAAGTCCAGCCCTGTCAGCCTTCTAAGGGCTTCAGATGACTCTTAAGAATTTGCTAAGACAACATTAGCCCACTGGGAACTGTCCAGGGTCCTGATGCCCACTGGGAACTGTCCAAGGTCCTGATTTGCTTTGCATTGCTTTGCCCTTGACAAGGCTCTGATATTTGTTAACATTTCCCCTGCAGCTCCCAAGTTCCAGCAGATCAGAATAGCCCCAGCAACTGCCCCAGGTTATTGCATGTTGATGCCAGGCCTGGCCCAGACACAGTGAGAATTAGATCTTACATGGTCTACTTGGGGAAGTTTAATCACATGGACCTAGTCAAAAGGTCATTGATCTTTTGCTGCTTTGGATTGATCAAAGAACACTGCAAGAATGAAGAAGTGTGTGATGAAACATCACTCATCACCTTTGAAAGGGCAACTAAAGCAGGGATAGAGAACCTGTGGATCTCCCAGAAGTTGTAAGACTACAGCTCCCATAACCATCCCTGACCTTTGGGCATGCTGGCTGGGGCTGATGGGATCTGGACTCCATTCATAACTGGAGGTCTGCAGGTATCCTGCCCCTGTGTTATGTTCAGCCACAGATTTGCCATGTTAGGAGTCCCAGCCAAAACTCAGTGGAAGGAAAAGCTCTGAGCAATCATTCCTTTGGCCATTCACTTTGGGAAAGGAGCCTGCCTTCTACTTCCAGGCTGCCATAATCCTTGAATGTTAATTGCCAGCCATACTCCACGACAGACTGCAGGGGAAGACTAAAGCTGTGCAGGGAGGCAGATAGAAGATTAGTGGACAAAGCAAAGAAATGAGTGTCGGGGATGTTAATCCAAAAAGGAAAGGGAGACCTAGTACAGTGTTGGCCTTTGTGAGATCCTGAGAGAGTTTCTGTAATGGTCTCCGCAAGTCATTATTTACATATTCTCATCTCCCCGACAAAAGAGAACACATAAATCACTTCTCCATGTCCCAGTTTGACCCCACAACCTCTGCAAGATAATGAGGCGCTGCACCTATCTCCCCCTTCCCTCCACTGCCAAGATTTATATCAAAGGACATTAATTCTCCATGATAACATCTCTATTTATTAAATGCAAATGCCCCTGGTCCTTCCCTGGAATCTGCTCAGTGGACTGCTTTCGATCGGTGTGTCTGAAATTTCCTTAGAAATAGGCAAAATTGGTTTGCTCGTCTCACAAGCTGGAAGATGCTCCTGGGAGTGGAATAATGTGTTCCTCTTGTAGAAAAGTTACCTACAAGGGGACTTGGACTGGACTGCAGGCTGACTGCAAGTGGCTTTGCACACATATTTCACTGCACGTTTTCTCCTGCAATGTGCATTTGGGAAAACAGCTGTGTCCGGCATCATGCGCTACTGAACACAGATAACTAGTGATTTGCTAAGGCTTGCATTGGTATGGCTTGGAATGCAAACTTGTTCTGCACATAACACTCCTCAGGGCCTTGAATTCTGTGATGGTAGTGTCCCTGGCACTGGGGAGGCTGGGAAATGTAGATTTCCAGGGCTCCTATGTCCTTAGCAATTTAGTATGGACCAGGGCACACTGGAAACTGAATGTACCATGGACCCTCATATCTGTTGTGAACATGCATAGCAGCAGGCACCAGGCCAAAGTGCCTGATGTCAGTATTACTGGGTACACCTAAATGTGTTGCTAATTTGGAAGCTGTGCATAATTCATTAAGTAGTTCAGCATGGGCATACTCCATTCATCATTGGCTCTGAATCTGCTCATCTGCCTTTCCAGTGTCTGTAGTACATCAGGTGCTGCTTGATTCTTTCATGTCTACATGGGGAGGATAGTTAATGGGAAAGATGTGCATTGTTGGTTTGTTCCCCTTCTTATCTGCTGACCTTGAACCCAGTGCATGCCAAATCCACTGTTAAACAGAGAACAAAATACAGTATATGGATATGCAAGAATTGCATGCGTCAGACAATGGGCCATGTTAACAATGCTCACTGGGCCTGACTTGGTCTCCCTCTAACAAATGTGCGCCATCTCTATATTTTCTAACGATACCCAAGTACAGCAGAACAGATTTGTTGTCACACTTTAACATTTTACCCTCCAAGATCCTAGATGGCAGATAGGCTAATGCCACCCCCATTCTTTGGGGGGTGGAGATTTACCACACAGCCCTTCTTGGGACAAGGCTTGAGTTGGTCTTTGAGGTTCTGATTAGGTATTTTTACCATTTGATTGATTGGTGTCAGCATTAAGGAGAGAGGCTCCCGGAAAAAAAATGCTATATTTCCAAGAGTTCCTGGCCCCTAGCCTGCTGCTGCACCACCAAGGAAGAAGAGAGGGAAGAAGAGAGGCCTCCTGCGAGACCTCCATGTGTATAAAAATTATTCATGGCATGGAGAAAGTGGGCAGAGAAAGGTTTTCCTGCCTTGTTCATAACACAAGAATTCATGGACAGCCAACTGAAGCTGAATATTTGAAGATTCAGGTCAGATGAAAGAAAGGACTTCTTCACATAGCACATAGTTAAACTATGGAATTTGCTCCCACAAGAAGTGGCTGCCAACTTGGGTGGCTTTAAAATAGGGTTAGACAAACACAGGCAAGATAAGGCTATCTGTGTCTTCTGGCTATGATAGCTATGCTTTCCCTCTATGGCCAGAGGCAGTGTGATTCTGAACACTAGTTGCTTGAACCTGGAGGAGGGGAGAGTGCTCTTGCACTCAGGTCCTGCTTGCAAGCTTCCCATAATGGGCATCTGATTGGCCCCTGTGAGAACAGGATGCTGGACTAGATGAGCCACTGGCCTGATCCAGCAGACTCTTTTTATTTTTGTGTCATTGACACTGGGAGGCAGTTTCATGAATATCCTACCCCTAAGGTCCCCTTTCCACACCCCCAAAGTTCTTTAAGGACTTTCAACTCACCTTTGTTTAAATCTGTTTTGATTTGCTAGTTTGAAATAATCATATTTAGTGTGGATATCGAAGTTTAGAGTGTGCATTAAAATCACATAATCCTAGAATATTAGAGTTGGAAGGGGCCTATAAGGCCATCATGTCCAACCTCCTGCTCAATGCAGGAATCAAAGTTAAGGCATACCCAACAGGTGGCTGTCCAGCTGCATCCTAAATGCCTCCAGTGTTGGAGAGTCCACCACCTCCCTAGGTCATTGGTTCCACTGTCATACTGCTCTGACAGTTAGGAAGTTTTTCCTGATGTTCAGCTGAAATCTGGATTCCTGCAACTTGAGTCCTGCACTCTGGGATGATCGAGAAGAGATCCTGGCCCTCCTCTGTGTGACAATATTTCAACTACTTGAAGAGTGCTATCATATCTTCCATCAGTCTTCCCTTCTCAAGGCTAAACATGTCCAGTTCTTTCAGTCTCTGCTCTTAGGGCTTTGATTCCAGTCCCCTGATCATCCTTGTTGCTCTCCACTGAACTTGTTCCAGTTTGTCTGCATCCTTCTTGAAGTGTGGTGTCCAGAACTGGATACAGTACCCAAGATGAGGCCTAACCAGTGCTGAATAGAGGGGAACCAATACTTCACATGATTTGGAAACTATACTTCTGTTAATGCAGCCTAAAATTGCATTTTTTGCAGCCACTTCACACTGTTGGCTCATATTCAGCTTGTGATCAACTACAATCCCAAGATCCTTCTCGTATGTAGTATTGCTGAGCCAAGTTTTTCCCATCTTATAACTGTGCATTTGCATTTTTTCCTTTATGTGTAGAACTTTACACTTATCCCTGTTAAATTTCATTCTGTTGTTTTCAGCCCAATGCTCTAGCCTATCAAGATCCCTTTGAATTTTGTTTCTATCTTCTGCTTTTACCAGCCCTACAAGGTAGATCACTTATCCTCGCACTGCAGGTGAAGCTGATAAAAATGACTCTCCTCAGGCCAGCTTACAGTGGTGAGTTCTTTGAAGAGGGTGAGACCTGAACGTAGGACTTAACTGATTCACAGCTTAAAGCACAATCCTAACCATGTCTCCTGAATGTCCTGTTGAATTCAATGGGTTTACTCCCAAGTAAGTGGGGTTGGATTGCAACCTTACTGTCTTATCCACTAAATGACACTAAACTTCGCTCCCTCTAGTTCTTCTGACTGGCTCAGTAGAACTTTCTATCAAGATACAATAAATCCCACAATAAATAAATGAAAACATTCCCCCTGGTAAAATAGTTTACTTCTTCTTCTTTTTCTTTTAAAATTCCAGATCATTCTAACGGGGGGGGGAATTGAGCATGTGACCCTCAATAAGCATGTTCTGTTTGAATCTACTCTTTTGGCTTTATGGGGAAAGGGCTGTAGCTCAGTGGCAGAGCATCCGCCTTGCATGCAGAAGGCCCAGGTTCAATCTCTAGTGCCTACAGGTAGGACTGAAAACATCCCCTGCCTAAAAACCCAAGAAAGCCACTGCAAGTCAGTGGAGACAGTACTGAGCTAGATGGATCAATGATCTGACTCAGTATGAAACAGCTTCTTGTTCCCCTGGATGGGGAACCTCAGACTTGGGGGCCGAATGCAGCCCTCCAGACTTCACTATCTGGCCCTCAAATTCTCCCTAGGCCACACCCTTAACCAGCCCTGCTTTGCACCCTCCTTGGTTTTGCCTAGCTGAAATGTGTCCTTGAACACTGATAATATTTCCTGCTTATCTGGATGGAAGAGACAGAGGGATGTGTGAACGTGTGTAGAAACTAGTCTACAGTATATATGCAAAGATTGCATCCATTGGTCCACTCATTTTTGTCTTTGGCCCTGCCTGCCATCTTGGATGGTTGTCCAGAAGGGATTAGATTGAAACAGGTTCCCCACCCAGGCTTATCCCACTGAAAGTATGGTTTCCATTGTGAAGTTATGACCACGGATGGACAAATAAATTCATTCCTAGCCCATGTCACTGTTGCATATAGTCACCCAGGAACACATCCTGTTCCATTCTGTTGCCACATTCATCTGCATTTTTTTAAAAAAAATCCACACACAAAATTACATTTAAATATATGTCCTTATATGTGTTTTCTCTCAAACGATGCATTTTGAAATGTATGTTTTTTGAGCCCAGATCTGCACTGCAACATTCAGGGAAACATGAAATTTGATGGATAGCTACATCGCAATCCATACATAAGTCCAGGAGGTATGGATCAGGATTGGTTTGCATTTGGTATTTGCAAAGATCAAAATTCCTCAGGCATCCCTAAATTTGACTAGGAAGCTCTCTAGAAGGAAAACCTGGAACATGGCTGCCTAATACATTCCTTGCCCTCACCTCCACCCATCTCCACCCAGCAGCTCCCATTCACTCTCAAGGTGTTCTGTCCTAATAAAAACAAGGTCACGCTTGTTCAGCAGCTGATGGACAAGACAGAAACGGGTGGAAGCCATGCAGTCGCGTCAGTTTTCATTCCAATATCCTTAATGGAATACAGATTCCCAGTGTTGCTGAAAGAGCTTATGCTTGAATAGTGAGAGGAGAATTAGCCCGTTGTCAGACATGGGCCAGGAATCATCGGATGCTTCATACAAATATTTTGTTCTCAGTGGAATACTAAAGAACAGGAAGTGCTGAATACTGAAACTTGAAAACATGGCATCTTTTCTCCATACGTGACAGATGCAGCCTAGCTAAGTCCCTGTGTTTGAAAAGGACACATGGGTTCACTAGCTACTGTGAGCCATTATGGCCATGGAGGAGAAGAGGGAGAATTCTATTGCTTGACCAATAACACCTGACCCCCCAAAATTGTTAGAAACTGAGTGGAAGCAAAATTCTTCATCATCATGAACTACTGAGATAATTCTCATTCCAAACGTTTTATGCAGGAGGAGGGGACCTTCTTCAGCCAGAGGTCCACATTCCCTAATGGGCAGCCTTCTGGGGGCCACATACCAGTGGTGGGGGTAGCCCATGCATCCTACTATCCATCCAAGCAAGCAAGAGGCATTTTCAAACCCAGCTAAAATCACTAGATTAGGGCACAGGACAGGGCTAGTGAGGAGGGTGGCCTGGGCAGAGTTCTGACAGCCAGATAGAGAGGCCTGGAGGCTGAGGTTGCACACCCCTGATTGCACTGTGAGAACATTCTGTCCTGCATTTATTCCTGAAGTCCAGAATAACTTGAGCCACATTCTAGCTCCTCCTCTCCATCACCATGCCCAACACCCTCTGAAATGGGAAACCTTTTCAATGCATTCAGACTCCCCTGCAATTTAGAACCCTGACTTTCCAGGGTCCTAATTCACACAGGGAGCCTACACAATTACAGCAGGTTGCACCATCTCTATCAGGGTTGGGGCATTTTGACAGGTGGACTGCCCACCTGTCTATTCCTTGATGTCACATGGCATTCAGTGATTGGACATCAAAGGAAGAATTGGGAGCACGTGATCCTGATTCTTCCTCTCTTCCTTTGCAGGTATGGCTTGTTTCTGTTCAAGCTGCAACTGCAAAGGAATAACTTTCCTTTGCAAGCTGTAGCTCAAATTAACTTAGAGTGCACTTCCAATTCTTCCTGTTTGGTTTGGCCCTGTGGGTTTAACAGCCCCACCCCTAATGTCATATCATACCAGGTGATGGACAGGTGGGCATGGTTTAGGAAAAATGATGCCACAGGGAGAGGCCTGACAGGTCTAATTACAGGCCAGAAGATCCCCACTGCTGATCTATGTGACAGGTCTTTAAATATTTGAAGATGGCTATTATGAATGAATGAATAGTCTTTATTGCTCATAGCCATTGGCCACCACAAAAAGAAGAAAATGCAAATACAAATACAAATACAAGTACTAATTACAAAAGATAAAACAGCAAGGGCTAACACAAAATATTAAAATGTAAGATATGAAACCGGTTAGGCAATATGTACATATTAAAACTACATACATGACATAATTACATATTTGAATTTATATTCCTGGCTAAAACTCCATTGCCGTCCATTCCATAGATTAAGTTTAAAAAAATTTAGACACTTCAGGGAGCTGGATTGGGATTAGGGAAGCTCCTAGTCAGCCGTAAATTGTTTGTGATGTCTAGCTTTGATTTTTCCAGCGACCAGAGCAAAGTTTGCCACTTGTGATGTTAAGAAAATATCACTACCAGCAAAAAGAACACATATTTGCTCTAGGAGAGGTCTATTTGACAGGGAGTGAATAGTGGAAGCGAGGAATTTGGACCTAGATGCATTGTAAAAGGAACATCTTAAAAGGCAATGAACAATGTCCTCGACTTCGCCAGATTTACAAATGCAAAGTCTAAGATGAGTTGGGACTTTTGAGTATCTCCTGTCAAGCAAAGCTGTGGACATAGATTGAAAGTGTAACACCGTAAAGGATTTTCTCAGTTGCGGGGCTGCTCCATGGCGAAAGTTGTTTTAAACAAAGGGTACCACAAAGAAAAGGACGATTGGGTTGAGGCATGAAGGTCCCATCTTTTAGCATACAGAAAGATTCTTTCCTTAAGTATCTGTTTCGCATGCATAGAAGGGTGGGAAGATGGCTATTATATCACCTCATATTTGTCTCATCTCCAGGCTCTTCCTCCTCCTTCACTGCACCATCAATGTTTGTGAGTTCCACAACTGAAGAAAACAGATCTAAGCATCAAATAGCTTGCTATCTACCGCCAAGGGCTTCTCCCGCCAAATATGTCTCACCTCAAGCGGCTGCATTTTGCCATTTGCTTCAGTGAATCATGCACTACCTCACAATGTGGGTAGCAGCAAACATTAATAAGGCACATGACAAGCTTGGTGAGTCAACCAAAGCGAGCGCATCTGTCACCAAGGGGGCAGATGGCCAGCTCTTTTCCTCAAGGGAGAGACAACAGAATAAATAACATAGCAAAGGTAAAGCGGTTCCCATAGAGCTCCCTTGCCAAATTCAATCAGGTCAGGTGAGCTCTCAAGATACAGATCCAAAAATTAAAGCTATGCAATGCCAAATGCACCACTTGAATACAAATTCCCTCTTGTAAAGGGCAGGAGAGGGAGACATTCTGACAAAGCATCTGTCTGAGCTTGGCATTATAACAATACCAAGAAGCATCTGGGGAGAGAACATGGTTTGTATAGTCTTTGGATTGCCAGCAAATCAGCAATGACCAAGAACATGAAATTGCCTCTAGTGGGGGTTGTTGTTTAGGCATGGGGGAGAAATACTTTTCCGTTTGGATTTAAAGGTGAAACTACGTAATTTGCAACAAAATTCAGAACTATGTTCAGTACCAAAACACACCCATCCTTTACAATTTGCATAGAATTTTGCAGTGCAGTTCTCAAGCCAAGTAATGTGTACGAAAATGCGAGTACTGGGGTAAACTGTGCATATAAATGCATACAAAATACAGAAATACATTATATTGGGAGAAATTGCTTTGCAAAAATGTCTATATTAAGGAAAACTGCATGAAAGTGTGTAGAAGAAATACACACTAACATGCTGATGAATTTTCATGAGGACCTTTTTTAATTAAAACTCACAAACTGTGTGGAAATGTGGAAAACTGTATTTAAGACTGGAAAAATAGGAAACTGAAATGGACAGATTCTCCTGCCGCAGCAGCAGCTAATTGGAGTTGTGAGTGAGCATTGATGAATTGCCTCCAAATGCCATCCAACTATCCAACAGATTCTAGGGCTATGCACCAGATTTGGCCAAGTCCTCAACTGAATTGGGCTTGTTCTTGTGGTTCTGGGTGCCAGCAAAGTTGGGCTGAAAGAGCCCCAGATCACAGTGGGTTGGGTTGCATGGCCCAGGGTGATCCAGGGTTATGGGGGGGTAGGGCATCAGGCAGGAAGGAAACCTGCTGAAAGACTGAGACCAACCTGACTGTCGTCCCAGGAACAGGAAGCAGCCTGACTCTCCTTCCTGTCTGATGGCCTGCCCTACTTGATCAATGCCTTTGCTCAACAACTGTTCAGCAAAGGCATCAGTCCTGCAGGCGCAGGGAAGCTGCTTGCAAAGCAGCATCCTGTGTGATTGATGCCTCCCCACAACAGCTGTGGAGTGGAGGCAATGACACTGTAGGTTGCAGGGTGCTCCTTCACAAGCAGCTTCTCTATAGAAAAGCACCTTGAGGAGGAGAACCCTGCAGAGATGAACCACCCCACTCTTGGTGAGAGTGGGGAGAGGAGATGCAACACCCTCCTCCCTCCTGGCCGTATGTCTCATTGGAGTTTTCAGAAAACCTCATTAAACATTAGCCCTTCCCCTGAACTAATTTGGGACCAGATCCAGAGTGGAGCAGGTGGTCCCTGGATGGGGGCGGGGTGGCCTGATTTATGGGGGGCCGGATCAGGGGCCCAGGCCAGATTGGGGGGAAACAAGAACTGAAACAGCTATCCTTCAAAATTTGCACTGATCCAAATTTTGCCATGCAGTTCTCCAACCAGTGTTTACAAAACTGCACACATTAGGGGAAAGTGTGTATAAAACGACATATAATATGAAGAGCTGAATTTAATTTTGCAAAAATGAGAAACTGAGAGAACCGAAATTGAAGGACCCTTCCATCCCTACCTCTGAACAATGGTAATAGTATTAAATGTGGGGGGAAAGGCACATCTGTGAATTTGATGACAGCCCTCCCTAATACCTCCACACCTGGAGGAAGCAACATCATTTATCTCTTGGGCACCATCTGTTTCTCAGCCTCCTTTTAAAGATCCTGTCTGCTATTTCATGCCCTGGCATGGAGAACGGCTTCCTTCTATTCTATAGTAGACCGCTCTCCTTTTGATGGCCGGCGTCGGATCCTTTCTTTCCAAGAATGCCGGAGGAACAGTAAACATGACTTCTCAGAGGCATTTGTGTAGTTGACAATTGTGTGTAATTTCACAAAGCAAAGGCAGGATAAAGATTAAACAATTAAAAAAGAAAGTGTTCTCCTACCAGTAGCCAGGTACTTCCTCCTTCAGATGACATTGTGTGTGTGTGTGTGTGTATCTATGAAATAAATGGTGAAGGATGCAAAAAAGCCAACAAAATGACTGAGTAAGCAGTGGCTGGGAAGACCTTCTGCCACTTTCATATTAAAGCCTGCTTTGTAAGCACACAGCACTAACTGGTATGGCACAGCTGAGCATCAGCCATCACAGTAACACACCCTCTTTCCATTCTCCACTCTTGGCAAAGAGGAATGCAGATCAACACAGCCCCCTACTAGTTTCTCCAGCACCAGATGTAAGCAAGGAAATGGCAAGCAACAGGCATGGCAAACAATAAATCAGAGCAGAAAGTGGTGTGCGTGTGTGTGCGTGTGTGTGTGTGTGTGCATGTGTGTGTGTGTGTGAGAGAGAGAGAGAGAGAGAGTCTCCAGCAAATGGTCATAGCTGAATTTGCTTGCAAAAATCTAAGGTGGCATTTTTATTTATTTATTTATTTATTTATAGCCCACCATTCCTCCAAGGATTTCAAGGGCTGTATGTGGTTCTCCCTATTTTATCATCACAATAACCCTGTAAGGTAGCTTAAGCTGAGAGAAAGTGACTGGCCCAAGATCACCCAAGGAAGTTTCATGGCCGAGTGGGCATTTAAACTCTGGCCTTCCAGATCCTAGTCTGACACTAACTACTACAGAGTAAAAGCACCTAATTTGGTAAAACAGCAACAAAAGGTCTACTGGCACCTTAAAGGCTAAATAAATGTATCATGGCTGAGTTTCCATGGATTTAAGTCCACTTTATTAGATGCATGAAGTGAAAACTTTATTGGCAGTAGACAGAGGGAAGAAAAACAAGAGGAGAACCAAAACAATCCCTCCTTTGAAATCCACACTTATCTGAATTTTGCAATGCAGTTCTCCAATGCATATATTTGGGGGAAGTGTGCATAAAAATGTATATATTAGTGAAGATGACATAAAAATGCAGGACATTAGGAGAAATTGCTTGCAAAAATGTGCTCATGAGTCAAAATGTGCACGTGACTTTGTATGCACATGAGCATACAAAAATGTGTTTCTTTTGAGAATGTACACTAAAATGCTGCAGAATTTTCATGAGGATTTCTTAAAAGAACATTTTTCAAATTGCTGCAGAAATGTAGAGAATTCAAGACTGAAGGAATGAGAAACTGAGAAAACTGGAACTGACAGATCCTTCCATCCTTAATTCTCCAATGCCCCCCCAGCCAACTTTGACATGTGGGCTATGACTGCCGATTAGCTGAGCCCCTTGGTAGGACTGTAACAGTGAGTCCCATGTGGCTATAGTGAGCCGCATTAAAGTTCATTTGCAGATGTGGTTTGGATTCTATCCCCACTTGCAGATGAACAAAGCAGGACTCCCAGACAGCTCTGATCAGGCACTGACAGCAAGCCAGCTCAGATATAATAGGGAATTCCCCATCAGGAACTCTTTAGTGCAGCCACTCCAATGGAGCTCACTGTCAGTGTCGATCAGCTAATTGGTACAGTTAGTGAACCCTGCTTGCAAAGGAACCATCAGGAGCTCACTTTAAGTTCCTGAATGTTCATTTGTAGCAACTCCTTGACCTTCCCCACTCCTGATCTCCCTCACAAATGTGTGCTATCATCACATCTGACATATGTGCTAGGAAGGGCTACAGCTCAGTGGTGCTGCATCTACTTTACATGTATCAGGTCGCAGGATAAATCCTCAGCATCTCCAGGAAGCGTTGGGAGTGTCCCCTTCTTGAAACCCTGGAGAGCTGCTGCCAGTCAGTGTAGACAATACTGATCTGGATGAACCAATGTTATGACTCAGATAAGGCAGTTTTCGATGTTCCTAAACATGGAGAGTCCCATGGTGAACCAACTGTGCCCCCCTATCTGATGTCAGGTGTGGGGCAGGTAGGTGTGGATTGGGGAAAACAGCCTCATGACCCAAACTGGGAGCTACATCAGGCTTAATTAGGCTTGGGGGCTAGAGGTTCCCAATGCCAGTGCAGACAGTGTTGTGCCAGATGGACCAATGGTCTGTGTCTGTATAAGGCTGCCTCATATGTTTTTGATATACTCATATAACACTGATGGCTACAGGAATACAAAACCCAGATGAGAGCATGAGCTGTGCACGTTTATTCAGAACAAAGTCCCACTGTGTTCATTAAAAGGAGTATTTCTCCAAACCTGGTAAAGCCGTGTGCCCAGCATCATGAAGATGCAAATATCTGAGGAAAAATAGTAATACTAAACATGTTGCCTTCTAAAATCTTAAAGCAAAACTACCCACAACTGCCTTGAGGAAGGGAATGCAAGGCCCTTAGCCCATGGTTCTAGGACTGATTCAGATACGCATGACTCATTCAGATACATTGCAGTTTTTGTAATGGTACTCGCTAGTATCATCTTTTTTGGCTGCACATGGCAGCTCTTTTGTGCTGGCACCTGTGATGTTCCTGTATGTGAATGTAATGTAAATATAGTAAGTGCAGGTTTATTATAGGAAATACGGTAAGTGGAGTGAGTGAGAAGGGGGAGTACATGGGCTGTAGAATGCTGGATGATGATTGGCTGTGTGTTTGAATGGCTGAAGGTATAAATGAGAGGATGACAGTTGAGTCTGGGGGAGTTGTTGAGTGGTGGGTTGGTGGTGGGTGTTGAAGGTTGTTGTAGAGAGAAAGTGGCTGTTGAGAGATTGGATTAGGAGTTCTGAGGCATATATTAAGAATGAAGAACATAAGAGAATCATATATGAAACCATACGCTTGTCAACAAAATCTATAAGTAATCTTGTTATTCCTAGTGTTAGCAATAAATATTTTCTTGGTTTACTTAAAGCCTGATTCCTTAGCTGGAGTGTACAGACCAGGGGGGGAAGGCAGGGTGACCAAGGCTGAAGAAGAAATTGTATCTAATGGTGGCAGCGATAAAGGAGGAGATATTGTATCATCATTCAGTACCACAGAGCAACCCAGAGCTGTGAGCTTCATAGGCAAGAGGCTACAGGGGTTGGGGTTGGGAATTACCTAAACACACAGACACAAGGTATCAAAATAGCCAGGAAGAGACTAAGGCACAGTCTGGAGGCTATACTGGATACACAGAGTGTTGGGTAGTGCAGCCTAGCAGGGGGATCTTTTGAGATCTGTGCTAGAGCGGAGAGAGGTAAAAATAAACACGACGATCCTGACTGCTGGTAGCCACAAGTGAGAGCATCACAGGTGGTGCCAGGGGAAGGACGTCACAGCACCCACAGTACCTTTATCAAGATTTGAGTTCCTGCACCTTTATTATTATTATTATTATTATTATTATTATTATTATTATTATTATTATTAACCACTGTGCAAGTCTATCATATGTATGTTTTGAGTGTGCAGTGGGTGAGGAGAAACAAAGATAGCCAAGGTACTGTCACTTGTAAGGCTGAACCCCCCAAGAAAGGGATGCTTCTCACGGCTTGTAAACAAGCAAAAAAACAAAACAAATACTCCCCTTTGAGTGAATTTTCATCTGGTCTGCGAACACCCAGAAAATCTTCACCCATTCAGAAAGCATTGCTCTCACTTTGGATTGGCTTTTTGACATCATAACGTGGTATTGTCACAAAGCTAATTCAGAGTGAGGGTGTGAAGCACTTGATGTGTGGTGTTGTGGCATCACCTCACTGACTACATTGGATGGGAACACAGTCAAGGAGAAGCTTTCTTAAAAAAATATAAGATAAAATAAAAAAATGTTAAAAACAGCTGCCTAGAGAGGCAGTGGACAGGTGAGAAAACAAATATTGATGGGGTCACTGGACAGTTCTGACACACCCAAAGCCCTCCCTTTCACACTGAAAATCATCACATGTAAACATGGGGGATGTTCTTTCCTGGCTGTACTTGGCATACATTACATGGTCATACTCCAACATAAGATCCATGATCATTCTTGAACACATCAAGAACATGTGCATCCTGCTACATATTATATATAACAATCTGCATGCAGTGCACGTTGCTGCAGCACTTTACCAACATGCTGGTTTCTCCTGCTGCCACACACCTGCCCTACGAGAACAATAAGTTACCCTCACTTGCTGTGCCTCCCCATCTATCTTCATATAAAGCCATTGGCCCCTGCTCTTTTCCGCACAAGACTGACTAGGCCTGTCATATCCATCTTCTGTTTGTGTAAAAATAATAATCATTAAAAGAAGAGGTTAGAAACAGTTCGTTGGCTCTGGTTGCTGATAACAGCTAGGGAGTTGGCGCTATAGGATTGGCAGAGCCATGTGGCTAAGCGGAATTATTGGTTCTGGTGTCAGGTATTCATCTGCCGGAAGGGGTGCATGCCTGGTATTTTCAAAGGAAGCAGAAGTATATCAACAGACAGCTCAAGACATCATAGCAGGGCTGGATTGCCTCCTCTGAGATGTGATTGTATCTCAAGACCCCCATAATGAAGGCATAAAGCACAGTATATGGGTCAGGTCTGGCATCAGGGGGAGGCATCATCGTAAAACTGCTGAGGCCCACACCACAGCAGGAAGCCCACTGTCATAAGAACATAAGAAAAGTCCTGCTGAATCAAGCCAAAGGCCCGTGTAGTCTAGCATCTTGTTCTCACAGTGGCCAGCCAGATACCCCAATAGGAAGCCTGAGCGCAACAGCACTCTCCCCTCCTGTGGTTTCCAGCAACTGGTATTCACAGCCATACTGCATCCGGCCATGGAGGCAGAGCCGGTAGCCACTGATAGCCTTATCCTTATTTGCCTAACCCTCTTTTAAAGCCATCCAAGTTGGAGGGCATTGGTACATCCCATGGGAATAAATTCCATCATTTAATTGTGCACTATGTGAAGAAGTACCTTCCTGAACCTTTCCTGAACTTCCAGCTTTTCCCTATTCCCTTTCTCCGCACTATGCAGAATGTTATACACCTCTATCACACCCCTCCTTATTTGCCTTTTCTCTACACCAGGACTGAGGAACCTATGCCCCTCCATATGTTGTTGGACTACACCTCTCATCAGCCCCAACCAGCTTGGTCAATGGTCAGGACGGCCAATGGTCAGGGATGATGGGACAACTCCAGATGTCATTCAGCAACCTCTGGATGGCCACAGGTTCTCCATCCCCGCTGTAAACTTAAAAGCCACAAACGTTGCAACCTTTACTCATAGGGGAGTTGCTCCATCCCCTTGATCATTTTCTGAATCTTTTCCTGGTCTACAATATTGTTATAGAATTGGGGGTTGGTTTGGATGAAACCTAATAATGAAACCTAGAAACCTAATAAGGAAGCAAGATCTGTTGGAGTGTTAATGCTGAGAATCCCTCCATCTTATGCTTAGGTTATATATATGTGTGTAAATAAACCATATATCATAAAGACATCACAATCTCCAGTCCCCTTCATTCCAAGGAAACCAAACTCTGGGTAAGCGCAGGAACCCTTGGAAGTCTCACACCACTTGGAGATTGGAATGCATGCCACAATATTCTTTTTGAGGTGTGGTGACCAGAACTGCATATTGTATTCCAAGTATTGTTTTCCCCTGGAACCTCTTGAGCCTGAGCCTGCTCCTTGTCTTCGCTGACACTACCTGTCCACCTGTCCTCTCTGAGCATGAAAGCTATGACCAGAGTGAGTGGATAGATCACTTGCCCTCCACTCTCCTTCTGGGCAGTTAGGCAGAGTGGGCTCTGAAGGAGAGGGCAAACAAATGGACAGTGGGAGCACAAGCAAGGTTGAGCCATTGAAGCAAGGGATCCACTAAAAATACCTAACCCAAGAGCTCCCCAAAACTTGGGAGTTAAGCTGAAATGGGTGGAACTCAACTTGATTCATTACCGGTCTGATCTATGGCATGCGGCGGTAGATGGTGGCTCTGTATCAGTAGGACAGTGGAATCTACTCCAGGCTTTAGTGCAAACTAACCTAGACTGGATTCCACTATGCCACTGACATGGAGCCACCAGCCTCTATTGACAGTATGCCATGACCCACACCCAGGGACCTTGCAGTGTGTGCTGGACTCAGAAGGCGATGAGGGTCCAGATATGTCCTTTGGTGTAGAATTTCCAAAACCTTCTTCAGGACCCTCCTGGCTTCCACTGATTCATGAGAGTAGTCTCCCACAAGACCCTGCCCTGAAAGATTAACAGACTGAAAAATATCATGAGGGCCCTTTAATAACCAGCCAGTTCCTCTGGGGAAGTGAAGTTTATTACACTACACGTCCAGTCAATATATATAAAGCTCCAGTTGTATTTAAGTGTTTGTGGAGGAAGTAGCTTGTACCGTTGTCTCACTGGGATCCTGGGAGCTTTCAAAGGTCCTTTGAATGCTTGCTGAATGTGTGACTCAGACTCTCAACATCATCCCTGACCAGTAGCTCAGGCTAACAGGAGCTGAAAAGCCACAGGTTGTCAAACCCTGCATTACATTTAGGCAGTGGAGGCTGGTGCCTGCATGTCAGTAGGGCAGTGGAATCCGCACCAGGTTTTTCCAGGAGCTGTCCAAAGTGCTGACCTCCATTAGGTTTCAGCATCTTGGACATCTCCTGGAAAAAATCAGGTTGGATTCCACTGCCCCACTGACATGCAGACACCACTTCCACTGCATTTAAGTGTATAATTGTCAGCCTAACCAGGAGCCTAGAACATTTCCCTGAGCCTCATCCTGTAACCCCATACACTTCAGTATTGCAGAAAACCAGTTTGGTTTGTGAATCATGAGAGGTTTCAATCCAGCCATAATTAAGGGGTGTATGTGTGTGGATATCTGCATGCCGGCTGGAGTGGAAGCATTTGCAGAGATGAACGCACAAATGAATTAGAGGAAGGTGATGGCAAAATCTTTCCTAAATGCTGAACAAAATGTCTTCCATCACCAAGATGAGGCCAGGTTCAGGGCTACTGGAAAGCAAACAATACTTGTGCTGGTCCTTTAAAATGGCCTTTGCTTGGGCTTCTGTGAGCCTGTAACTTTAATGTGCTAATAACATCAGGTGGGTAAGAGACAGTTTGCAGGATATTTTTACTCAGAGCTGCCGAGAGAAGAGTTTGCTTGAGGTTATCTCAGTGTTCTTTAATGGCTAGGTGCAAGTTGATCCCCAAATCTTTTTCTGATGGGATAGACAAGAAAAACAGAGGTGTTAATATCAGTGATGCTGAAAATTTACCATGTGCATGTTTTAAAATCTCATTTCACATTTTGTCCCCACACCCAGACAAGACACAACACCATATATAGGGTAAAGAGCCACAACTTTATTAGCTGCCAGAAAGGATCTGCAATGAGTCAGGATTAGCTATACTAATCCAATCCCTGTGGGCATCCTTAACTGGGAGAGACAAATGTGTGTAGGCAACTGCAGCCTGACTCTCGAGCACCAGATCAGGGGATTAACAGAACGTTGGAAACTGCCTTATACTGAGCCTACCCATTGTTCCATCTAGCTCAGTATTGTCTACTCTGACCAGCAGCAGCTTTCTGGGATTTCAAGGAGGAGCTTTTCCTGGAAACAACAGAGATAGGACCTGCAACTTTCTGCACGCAAAGCAGACACCGCTAAAGTACATCCTTCCTTTTCTTCCCGTCTTGCCTCATCCTTTATTTTCTGAGGCAATGGGGCAAACAGTAAATGCTGGAAGAGGGCCCTTATATCATCTTCTAAGTCCTTCCCTAAAATAGGAGGAAAGAAAGACGCTGTGTTAACAATATGCAACTGGGATTTCACAATGCTTCTTCATGGGGACTTGTGGGTCCCATGCAGATTGAAAGTGTGATGTGTTCTGAAGAAGGGAACACTTAACAATTATGCATTCTCAAGAATGAAAGTGTTTCAGATGGACAGAGTGTGAACTTGTGCCAGGTGAACTGCATATTGGGATTTGTAGTAAAAGGCATGAAAAGATTCTGGGAGGAATAGAACAGGAAGGGTGGGGTTGGAGAGTTTTGAAGAAAGGTGGAGTTGGTAAGCTGCATTCAGTTCTGAATGTGTTGCTGGAATAAAGAAAATTCAAGTGTTTTGTCTGCGGCCTTCTTGAATTTCAGTGGGACCAGTGGGCAACTGCCCCATCTAAGCCCACCTAAGGTTCCTGGTGGAATTTTTAGACATTGTGATCACTCTCCTAACTTAATAGATACCTGGCGGGGGTTAGCGAATATGTGATTGCTTGCACAGAGTGATTATCCAGGGGCGCAGGGGGGAGTCCCAGAAAATTTGTTTAAGAAAGGTTTTCTAAATTAGAAAGGTGTCTTAATTTGTCTGAGAAAGGTGTTCAGCTTCTGAGCTAAAGAGCAACTTGTGAACTTAAAATGCTTTTTATTCAAATTACATTTCTGACATTTGTGGTTAGCAAGCAGCTGTCTGCTATTTTTGTTCCTTGGGTTATGAGGGAATCACTGATTCCCTTCCCTCCCCTCCCCAGACTCATTTTGTCAAAGCTACACCTGGTGATGTGGCAGGTCCCAGCACCATCTAGCAAGGAAGGTCAGCCACAGGTTCTAGGGTTGCCAGGTCCATGGCCTGAGACTGATCCTGTATCTTTATGAGAAGAGAAGGTCAGCCAAGCGCAAGTGGAGGCTGGGCCTGGCAACCAAGAGGTCTTTTGTATCTTTAAAATTGTGCAGGGGGAAGGGAGAATTCCACCTTGTGGTTTTTCCCATTGCAGAGTTGCAAGAACACCTGCACTTGGCTGACTTTCTCTTCTCCTAAAGATACAGGATCAGTCTCAGGCCATGGACCTGGTAACCCTAGGCACAGGCCTGCAATAATTGTGCCTTCTGTCTCCCAACAAGGAAGGGACCCAGGCAACAGCTTAGGCTGCTAGACATGAGGAACTGAGCCTGGGAACTACCTGTCACTGGATGTCTACTCAACTACTAGGAATGGGGAGAAATTCAATTCAGTTCACATTTAAAGCTGAATCTATCAAATCCATACTTTCCAAGACAACATGAGAACCGAAACACAGCCATCCTTCAAAACTTGCACTTACCCAATTTTTCCAATGCAGTTTTCCAACCAAACAATGCTTACAAGAATGCATATAATACTGGAAAATTTGCATGAAAATAAAAATATTTTTGAAAATAACCTATAGAAATGCTTGGAAAAATGTGTACATGAGTTAAAACCCCACACAAAAATGTTTTTTGTACTGTTTGGAGAAAGTTGCACTAAAATGCTGAAGAATTTTCATAAGGATTTTTTGAAAAAACTCAAATTGCTGCAGAAATGTGGAGAACTGAATTTAAGATTGGAAAAATGAGGAACTGTGAAAACCGGAATTTACAGATCCATCCATTCCTCAGTACAACATTTTGTTGCAGCTCCGATTTCTCTACTCCGAAGCTGAAACACAAAAAACATAGTACAAACAGTTTATTGCCCCCACACAAAGAAGACTCGTGACACCCAACTGGAATAATGTTATATTTATTAAAATATAACATCCTAAATCCAATGCAATACAGCCAATTATTCAAATCTATATCTTTTCGGGCAGGTGAGGCTAAACCTAACTACGAGGGATTACACCCTCACCTTCTAAAGGCATCACTTCTCATCATCACGTAACTCCATAGTCAAGGATGTGGGTGAATTCCTCCCTCCTTGCTCTTGGAGCCAGCTGTGTGGTTCCAACCTCCACACCATGGCCCCGCCGTACAGGCGTTCACCATGATGCGCAAGCAGGTCCCACAAGGACACAACCCAGATCCCCACCGGACACAAAGCCCTGATGGTTCCCTAGGGAGTGCCCCTTTTTCATGATGCCTTAACTATGTAATTTTTAACCCCCATATACCTCACCTGCCCGAATTCTATGCCAGCCAAAGCAGACGCATCCCACCCAACAGAGGAGCCAATTGAATTAAACCCAAGCAGTATGGAGTAGGCAAAACCAAAGGGATCCTGAAATCAGGATCCCCCCCCAAAAATTCCTACTCGGCCCCATTCAGGCAACCAGCAAAGCCCATACTGACAAGGGAGGGAGGGTGGGTGCCGCGAGGCAAAAAAGGCAAGAGCAGGAAGGACGGAGCAGCCTTATATCTGCTGCACTGCGCCTTCCTTGATTGGATGATTGATCCCACGTGGCTCCTAGCATATGATTCGAGAATGTTCGCGAGTCTTCCCTGTAATTATGGTGGAGGCAAATACGCCCCTAATTAGGAATGACATTCTAAAGCTGGCAACAATGACTTCCATGGCTAGTGCTGAGTGATTGTGATATATGTATGTGTATGAATCGAAATGGAAATTTATAACATGAGCGCCCAGTGAACAAAGAGTGTGTGTGTGTGTGTGTAATTGTTTGAGATCAAATCTGTGTATGCAAATTTATTGTCTTATATGAAAGACATAAATCATGTGTGCATTAATATCATAAAATGGGTTACAAATGCAGTAAAAATAGCACACAAAAGGTATTCAAAAAAATGAATGAGTCAGCTGGAGGGGAGAGTGCTTTTAGGTCACATGATCCAGGCAGTTCCAAAGGCCCAGAAACTGCTACACAAGTTTGTCATGAAGGCTCTGAAGAATAAAGTTGTTTCAAGCCATTCCTCATTCCTCTAGCTTGTTTGTGGACTCATTACAGGAATGGGTCAAAATTTTTGTGGGCTCAAAGCCCCTAAGTCTGAAGCCACTGAAGAGTTTCAGAAGGCGCTTTAGAAGGCCCTGGTCCACCTCAAGAGGTCTTGCAGGCTTCCCCCAGGCACCTGGTTGGCCACTGTGAGAACAGGATGCTGGACTAGATGGGCCACTGGCCTGATCCATCAGGCTCTTCTTATGTTCTTATGTTCTTATGTTAATGTGCAATCCAAGTTGGAAACATGATAATGTTTCCCCAGTAACCCCAGTTTCTTCCATAATTTGGAGTACACACCCTGCTGGGGGTATGGGCCTTTGGCCGATGCTTGGCCATGCTGATCTTTAATGCTAGTCGATGCTAGAAGGGTTGTAGCTCAGTGGCAGAGCATCTGCTTGGCATGAAGAAAGTCCCAGGCTCAGTTCCTAGCATCTCCAGGTAGAATGATGATGATGATGATTTATTAAATTTATATCCCGCTTTTCCTCCCAAAGGAGCCCAGAGCAGCACACGGCAAGAGATAAAACGATAAAACAAAAACAACCTGGAAATATCTTCACGAGGAACCAGAAAGACTACTGATTGAGGGGTTGGCAATGTCCCCCTGCCTAGGATGTCGGCAGGCTTCCCTGGAGAGCCACTGGCAATTAATGTAGACAATACTGAGTGAGATGGACCAATGGTCTGATTTGGTATAAGCAATTTCCTATGTATCCTGTTTGAGGTAGTCCCAGATGCCTCATGGTGGATTAATTTGGGAAGGAGGGATTGACCCCAAATTTAAGCTGCTGGAATGGTCCCCCTGGTAAGTCTTGATGGGGAAACCTACAGGTGTTGCCAGGCCAACATTTGGGGAGGATGTAAATGTCATCTTGCCCCTGATCTAATGGAGTTTAGCGCTTCGCTCATGTTTTTGCTAAGTGCTGCAGAAGTGTTAATTAATCAAATGTCACACTCCGCCAGCTTAGCACCAGTTCTCTGTTGTGCCACCACAGCAGCAGTGACCTGTTAATAAACCCTTCCCTGCAGTGGGGCCTCACTCATGTTTTAATTCATTCATACCTGCATTGTGTGCTTACCGCTGACAAGCCTGAGAAAAGGAAATGATTTCCATGCCCTCTGAAGCTTGTCACTCTTTCCAATGGAAGGTCTGTGCTAAATCCCTACTCCACCTCCATGCCTGGTCAGATGGTCCAAGTGGCATGGAGGACATTTACTTCCCTCTGTGTCACGTTACCTGGTGGCCTCTTTACATTGGGTGGGAGAGAAATTCAGGTTGAATTTTAATGTGAACCACTGTGGCATAGGGGTTCGAGTGTCAGACTGGGACCTTTAAATCCCCGCTTGGCCGTGAAGCTGACTGGGTGACTTTGGGCCACTCATTGTCTCCCAGCCGAATTAGCCTCACAGGGTTGTTGCAAGGATAAAATGGGGAGGTGGAGAACCATGTTTGCACACCACCTAGAGCTCCTTGGAGGAAAGCCGGGATATACAAGTAATACTAAAATAAATAAATATAAAGAAATCAACCTTAGATGCACTTCTTCAAACAACACATAAACTGTAATGCAGCTACCCTTCAAAATTTGCACTTCTCTGAATTTTGTGATGCAGTCCTCCAACCAAATAATATACACAAAAATGCATATATATCAGGGAGAAGTGTGCCAAAAAACCTGCATATTTTTGTGAGAATATCATACAAAAATGCACTCTGTGAGGGGAAAAGGAGACTGTGTGAGAAACTGAATTTGACAGATTCACCCATCCTTATTGTAAAGGACTATCAGGGCCTCCCCCCTGAGCTTTCCTCCTGCATGGATGCAGGATCAGTTCCCCACTCAGCCGGGCTTGGTGGTGAAGAATGGCTGGGAAATAAGTCAAGTAAGGAACAGCCCAAGAGACCCAGCTGTTGACAACAAAGCCTCAGAGTGCCGCATAGCTCAGGAGGGCCTGAGTGGTGCCAAAGCCTGGCATAGAAAAGGGGCTGGTGAGACTTCTGGGAAGGGTGACTTCGCTTGTGCCTGCTTTTGAGACGGGCTCCCGCCTCAAAAGAAGCTTATTCAGATATAAATCAGTCAGAACATTTTTTTTTTGACTGATGAAATTTCTCCCGGGCAGGCAGAAACATAGAGATCAACCTCAAAAGCCTGTTTTTGTTGGGAGGACTGGATTTCATTAATTTATGAGAAAAGGTCCAGCCAGCAATGCCGGACGGACTTCCGAACAAGCTCTATCTGATTAATGCGATACGTTTATCTTTTCTTCAAAGAGAAAACGGACTAACTGGCAAGCACCCTTCTTTCTATTATTTTTTTTACTTGGTTTAAATTGTTGCAGCAAAAAGATTTGTCAAATGAATCAGCTTTAAAGAACTTCTGGGTGAGCTATAACTCTTCTCTGTTATTCACGAAATTAACAGCTTATCTCTGTTTCTATTGCAAAAAGCTGTCCTGGAAGTGCATTTTAAAGATATAAACAGAAGAGGGATTTCTATTCCAAGGAACATTATATTGTCTGGGACTATTCTCTTTTTGGTCTATTTTATTTTGACGAATCTGCTTCTTCATGACGCCACTAACTGTTTTGATGCTGGGAACTAAATTTGTTTTGTATTCTTGAACATAGAGAGATAAGGCAGGCTGCTCTGTTTATACTGTGATGTCATCAAGCCTGGAATATTAACCCAATTGTTGCTGAAATAAGAAGTGGTTCTTCTTTATTTTTGTTTTGTTTTGTTTTCGTGGTTTTAAAAATGGCAATCAAGAAAGTGGCTGAGAATCTGGAAGTAATTATGTTTCAGAAAATAATGGATGAGATTGAGATAACGAAACAAACCCTGCGACAGGGCAGTAAGGAGCTGAAAATTGAACTGAGCAAAATGACGCAGGAGCTTAAAGAAACAGGGGATCCTGTGAGAGAGGAGAATGAGATCAGAGATGAGAAAAGAAAAAATAAAGGGAAGATACAAGCCCTGGAGATTGGAACAAATGTGGAATTGGAAAAAGATCTGGAGTTTATGGATATTAGAAATAAAATCTACTGTTTGGAATTTAACGTTATCTCTGAAGAAATTAATGAAGATATTAGAGATAAAGTTATCAATGGCTTGGATAATCTTCTGGACTGGAATGACGTGATGGAGCTTGATATAGAGAAAATCTATGGAATTAACTGCAGCCATGTGACAATGGAAAAACTCTCAAGAGATGAGCCAGTGCATTTTGTAAAAAAGAAGAACACAGATATGACTTTACAACAATATTTCAGCAACTTATTCAGAATTGATGGCAAGAAAATATTTGGGATAGAGGAAACTCCCATCAGACTCTTATTATATGACTATGGTTATGACAGCAAGATTATTATGGAATACTGATAATGGAAGATTGGACACTGAAATTACTGGACTTAACAGGACTATTGAAGATGGAAGATGGAATTAATAGGGATAATGGAATAATGGCTATTGAAATTATTGGACCTAACAGATTTTGATGAGATGGATTAATCGATATGTTTATTTGGACTATGGTTATGACAATAAGATTATTATTATTATTATTAACGAGATGGATTAATTGACATGTTTATTTGGAGAAAAATTGATAGATATATTTCTTAAAGAATTGAAACCTCTCTTTGACTTTTTGTGGAAAGAATAAAGTAATGTTTATGAGATTTGATGATTAATTAAGATAACTACTGGAGGAAAGTGATTTTATAATATAATTTAAGAGGCAGGATTGTTATATATTGTAGACCTATAACTGATTTGATCTGCGACAAATGGGAAGTCAACATTTTATTTTTTTGTTTAATCATTTTTGTTTTGTTTTGTTTTTTGTCTTTGAATGTTTTATGATTTTGTTTTGTATGTTTTATGAAAATTTGAATAAAAATTATTGTAAAAAAAAGAAAGAAAATGGGCTGGTAGGCTCCAGGATGAGGTGTAAGACCCCAGCAAGAAACTGCTGGGGGTATTCACTGGGTAAAGTGTGGATGTGATGAAACACCCTGCCCCTAATAAAGAATAAGCTGAACGGTCCTGTAGTTGTGACTCTTTGGGTGCTGGAAGAGGAGGGCTGGGACAATGGGCACTGGGCCTTTTAGAGTCATAATAGAATGGTAGAGTTGGAATGCTCCTGTAAGGCCAACCCCTTGCTCAATGCAAGATTCCAAAGCAAAGCATGCCCGACAGATGGCTGCCCAGCTGCCTCTTGAAGGCCTCCAGTGTTGGAGAGCCCACCACCTCCCTAAATAATTGGTTCAATTGTCATAACAGTTAGGTTTTCCTGATGTTCAGTTGAAATCTGGCTTCCTGCAACTTGAGCCCATTATTCCGTGTCCTGCACTCTGAGATGATCGAGAAGAGATCCTGGCTCTCCTCTGTGTGACAACCTTTCAAGTCCTTGAAGAGTGCTATTGTATCTCCCCTCAGTCTTCCTTCTCAACACTAAACATGTCCAGTTTTTTCAGTTTCTGCTCTTAGGGCTTTGATTCCGGTCCCCTGATCATCCTTGTTGCCCTCTTCTCAACCTGTTCCAGTTTGTCTGCATCCTTCTTGAAGTGTGATGTCCAGAACTGAATGCAATACTCAAGATGAGGCCTAACCAGTGCCAAATAGAGGGGAACTAATACTTCATGCAATCTGGAAGCTATACTTCTGTTAATGCAGCTTAAATAGCATTTGCCTGTTTTGCTGCCACACCACACTGTTGGCTCATATTCAGCTTGTGATCAACAACAATCCCAGGATACTTCTCACATGTAGTATTGCTGAGCCAAGTTTTTCCCATCTTATAACTGTGCATTTAGGTTTTTTCCCCTAGTTGTAGAACTTTACACTTATCCCTGTTAAATTTCATTCTGTTGTTTTCAGCCCAATGCTTCAGTCTATCAAGATCCCTTTGAATTTTGTTTCTGTCTTCTAAGGTACTAGCTATCCCAATTTTATATCATCTGCAGATTTGATAAGCATTCCCTGCACCTCCTCATATGATTAATAAAAATGTTGATGAGCAGTGGGCCCAGGACCGAGCCCTGTGGTACCCCACTCATTATCTCCCCCCAGTTTGTGAAGGAACCGTTGATCAGCACTCTTTGAGTATGACTCTCAAGCCAACTGTGGATCCACCTAGTTGTTCCATCCAGCCCACATTCAGCTAACTTGCTAATCAGAATTTCATGGGGCACTTTTTCAAAAGTAAGCAATTTCACAGTCTACAAGGGAGGTTACCCGATCAAATAATGAGATAAGATTAGTTTGACAGGATTTGTTCTTCATAAATCCATGTTGGCTCCTAATAACCACTGCATTGTTTTCAAGGTGCTTACAGACTGACTGCTTTGTAATCTGCTCCAGAATTTTCCCAGGGATCAATGTCAGGCTGACTGGTCTATAGTTCCCAGGTTCCTCCTTTTTGCCCTTGTTGAAGATAGGGACAACATTAGCTCTCCTCCAGTCATCCAGCACTTCAACCATCCTCCACGATTTCGCGAAGATAATAGACAGTGGTTCCTAGGTTCTTCAGCCAGTTCCTTCAATACTCTAGGATGCAGCTCATTGGGCCCTGCAGATTCGAACTTATTCAAAGTGATTAGGTATTCCTTGACCAAATGTCTATCAATCTCAAGCTGCAATCCTACCCCTCCAACTTCATGTTTCCCAGTAGGGTCACAGACCCTCTTTTGGGAGAAGACTGAGCCAAAGTAGGAATTGATCACTTCTCCCTTTTCTTTGTCATCTGTTATCATTTTGCCTTCCTCATTGAGTAGCTGTACCACCATTTCTTTTTTCTGTCTTTTACTGTGGATGTAACTGAAGAAAGCTTTTTTTGTTGCTTTTGGCATCTCTCGCTAACCTCAGCTCATTCTCAGCTTTAGCCTTTCTGACATCATCCCTGCAATTCTGTGCTACCTGCCTGTACTCTTCCTTTGTGGCCTGGCCTTCTTTCCACTTCCTGTATGTATCTTTTCTTGTTTTCAGGTCATCTCTAAGCTTTCTGTGAAGCCGTATTGGCTTTTTCTGCTGTCTTCCCCTTTTTTTCCTTGATGAAATTCTTTGCCATTCTGCCTTTAGAATTTCCTCATTTAGAAACTCCCACCCATCTTGGACTCCTTTTTCTCATTAGGGTTGCTTGCAAGGAATCCTTGTTTACCATTGTTCTGAGTTTATTAAAATTGGCTTTCCTGAAGTCCAGGGTACACATATGGCTACTCTCAGGGTTTGCTTCCTTTAAAATCAAGAACTCAAGTATAGCGTAGTCAGTTTCCCCCAGAGTTTCCGTACCTGCCAATTCATCCACCATCCATCCATCTGTTGGTTAGAATCAAGCAAAGGATAGCTGATCCTCTAGTTGTTTTCTTCACTTTCTGTAGGAGAAAGTTATCTCCAACACAAGGCAGGAGTTTCTTGAAGGGGCCATGTTTGGCAGAATTTGTCTCCCAACAGATATTGGGGTAACTGAAGTCCCCCATTACTACTACATCATACCTCCTCAAAACATTGGCAATTTGCTTTGCACAAATTTCCTCCTCCTCTTATTTTTGAATGGGTGGTCGGTAGTAGACTCCAACCACCATGTTCCTTTTATTCCTTGCCCCACTTATTTTAATCCAGATACTCTCGGTAGGGCTACCAAGCTCATCTTCCTGTATTTCTGTGCAGATATATATTTTTCAACATATAGCATGACTCCGCCTCCCTTTCTATTCCTTCTGTTGTTTTTTAAAAAAGTTATATCCTTCAGTCGCTGTATTGCAGTCGTGGGAGTCATCCCACCAAGTTTCAGTTATACCTATCAAATTGTATTTCCTGTATTAAGAGTTCAAGTTAGTCCTGTTCCCCCCCCCCATGCTCTGGGCATTTTGGTGTTCCCTTGCCCATGGGAGCCTCACACCTACTTTCAAAGGATGACTCTTCTGAGATCCTTCCCTGCAATGTCCTGTTTTGTGCTTATGACACTGTATGTTTTGCAGTGCTTAGGTAGAATTGAGTAGGGGGCACTGAAGCAAAAGGCAGGTGTCATTCATTCTATACCTGCTCACCATCTGCCATCCCTGAGAGAATCCTCCCATTTACTTCAGAGCATACTGGGCGGGGTCATTGCTATAAGGACTCAGACACCCTTTTCATCACTGGGCTCATCCCCTGGGCTTGTCCTTTATCTCGCTTCCTACCCCTTCTTTATGTTCCTCCAATCTGTTGTTATACTCTTGCCATACACTTTTTGCCCCAGACCTTGACATCACCGTCTCTGTTCCTTGTTTTTAAGTGTGTGGGTTTCCCTCCTTTAGATTCCTTTTCACCTCTCATCTTTCTTTGGACACTGCTTTATTTATTTATTTATTTATTTATTTTGTATACCGCCCTTCCTCCCAGCAGGAGCCCAGGGCGGCAAACAAAGCACTAAAAACACTTTAAAACATCATAAAAACAGATCTTAAAATACACTAAAACAAAACAACATTAAAAACATAAAAAACCTCTCTCTTTAGAGGGCACTGCCCTCTTATCTCTGTTCCCCTAAATTGCTCGCTCTGCAAGTAAGATGGAAGATGTCCTGACGAGGGCCACATTTCCTTCTGGGCAACCTTCTGGGGGCCACATTCCAGGGCCGAAGGGAAAAAAGTGGGCAGAGCAATGAATGTAATTTTTACCTTTATAGCCTCCATCCAGACAAGCAAGACACATTCTCAGAGTTCAAGGACACATTTTAGCCAGGCAAAAGCACTCAAGGAGGGTGCAAAAGAGGGCTGATGACAGTATGGCCTAGGGAAAGACCTAAGAGCCAGTTACAGGGGCCTGGAGGGCTATGTTTGGTCCCTGGACCTGGTATTACTACCCCAGGCCTAGATTCTCTCTGCCCCAGCAAATCAGAAAACATTGAGAATTATATTGTCGTCTTTGTCTTATGTGCATTTTTTGCAGTCAACAGTTGCAATCCTTACTTGTGCAATTGTTCATTCGGCATTTTTCAGTCTCCTTAGTAGTTAAACTCACCACTCATTGATCCCACTTTGTTCACTCAGGCAGACCATATCAATATGGTGATTTGAGAACAGAATAATTACAATGTTTTGTTCCATGCAATAATGAATGATCCCTGGTTCTAAAGGGCAGCTGGGTTGCGCACTGGCCTGAGGGCTCCTGGAGCTACAGAGGGCCCTCTGCTCTCCTTCCGCGATCCGTAGAAGCAGGACAGGAGCCACGGATCATGGGACAAGAGCTCCCGAACTGCCCACCATCCCCCCACTTCACTTACCTTTTTTTCCGCTGTCTTGTGCGGTTTGCCATCAATCAAGATGGTGGCCGAGGTTTCCCTAAGGGGCTGAAGCCTCCGCTGCCATCTTGGTTGATGGCATGCATGCATGGTACACGCGTGCATTGCTGCCATCAACCATGATGGTGGCAGAGGCTTCAGCCCCTTAGGGAAACCTCGGCCGCCATCTTGATTGATGGTAAAACTGCACGTGCAGTGCGCACAGCTGTAAAAAAAGCTGACAGTTAGGTGAAGCGGGGGAGACTGTGTGTGTGTGTGTGTGTGTGTGTGTGTGTGTGTGTGAATGCAGCTGGAGGGGGAAACTGGTTGCTGGCATGTTGTGGCAACCATTTCTTCCCCTTACAGTGCCACTTCCTTAGAATCATAGAATCATAGAATAGTAGAGCTGGAAGGGGCCTACAAGGCCATTGAGTCCAACCCCCTGCTCAATGCAGGGATCCAAATCAAAGCATTCCCGACAGATGCCTCTTGAATGCCTCCAGGGGAGAGTCCACTACCTCTCTAGGTAATTGGTTGCATTGTCGTATGGCTCTAACACTTAGAAAGTTTTTCCTGGTGTCCAGTCGAAATCCGGCTTCCTGTAAGCTGAGCCCATTATTCCATGTCCTTCACTCTGAGACTATCAAGAAGAGATCCTGGCCCTCCTCTATGTGACAACCTTTCATGTACTTGAAGAGTGCTATCATAGCTCCCCTTAGTGTTCTCTTCTCAAGGCTAAGCATGCCCAGTTCTTTCAGTCTCTCCTCGCAGGGCTTTGTTTCCAGTCCCCTGATCAGGCATAGATAGTTATAGAATTCTTGTAGCAAGCAGTTTCTAGCCCATCGTGATTTCACAACAGTTATTTAATTCATAGAATCATAGTGTATCCTAGAATAGTTGAGTTGGAAGGGCCCTATAAGGCCATCAAGTCCAACCCCCTGCTCAATGCAGGAATCCAAATCAAAGCATTCCCAACAGATGGCTTTCCAGCTGCCTCTTGAATGCCTCCAGCATTGCTTTATGTATTTGTGTATGAGGAAGGATGTCTGGAAACACTGGGTGGTATTCAGCTAAGTCCTACTCAGAGCAGACCCACTGAAAATAATGAACCCAAGTTAGTCTTGTCTACAATGGGTCTCCTCTGAGTAGAAACAGCATTGAATATCACCCAGTAGCACATGGCAAGAGACTCCTCAGCCCTAGAGTAGATGTGTGTTCATGCTTCTGTGGTGTGTGTGTTTTTTCATGCAAAACACCTGCTTTTTAGCAAACTTGCATCTTCTGTATTTAATTTATCTCCTCATTCATGAGTCAGTAACCATGACGAGAGCCCTGAAATGGCACATTCATGGTCGTTAGGGGGATTGGAAGTTGATTTAGAAAAATAAATGGGGTTTCTGCCTAATGCTCTCAAGACAGTTTCTGTCAGGTCCAAAAGGGATCCTAGCCAAACACAGATTTCAGTGCAAATATTCCCATTACCCAACACTCCTTCCTTCAAAAACACCAGAGTCCTTTCAAAACTTCACCCCTGCAGCCTTTTTTTTTGCAAATACCCACTCCCTCACATAAAGGGGAGAGAGAAAATTAATTGCATATTAAAATCAATATTAATCTCACCACATTTAAAAGCCTGGTGTTAGGTAACGTTGTAGGGCTGAAATGAATAGCACTTGTCAAGTCGGCAAATGACTTTGGCACATTTGTCTTCGTTTGCACATACCTGGGTTCTCGTTTGCATTTCTCCCCTTTTCCTTTTTCATTCCATTTGAATACTTTGCATTGCTTTCATTCCATTTATTTTGGCAACTCAGCCTGAAAGGCAATTCCTTGTAAGTAAATTCCACCGATGTCCCTGGAACTTACTTCTAAGTAAATGTGTTTAGGATCACTGCCAACCAGCGGGCTTGTGGACATGTTACGATCTTGTCGTATTTATTAGCTTACCCAACCCCAGGGCAAATGCAAAATGATCCTAGGAGGGTGTTTGTGCTATTTTGTTCTCCTCTTGGAATGATTTCATGCAATTCGACTCCTGTGATAAATACTGTGCTGCTTGGGGTTCCCCCCCCCCCGTTGTGCTATAATTACACACAATGCAATTGCCCTCCATTTACGTTGCTCTTTCTTTCCATCACTCAATTCTGGAACTAGGGATCAAGTCTCTTCCAACTTGTTCTAGGAACATAGAAAGCCTCTTTATGCCAAATCAGACCCGTTGCTCCATCTAGCTCAGTATTGTCTACACTGGTTGGCAGCAGCTCTCCAGGATGTCGGAGACAGATCTCTCTAATCCCCACTTGGAGATTCTGGGGATTAAACCTGGGACCTTCAGCATGCAAAACAAGGGCTCTCCCACAGAGCTACAGTTCTTCCGCCCTGCAAAATCCTGGTTTAACTAGAACAATGACTAGAAACAGAGGAAAATGGAAATGGACTACCTTCAAGTCAATGGGCTTCTGGCAATTTTATACGCAAAGCAACCCTGTGACGTAGGCTAAGATGAGATATGGTGACTGGCCCAAGGTCACCCAGTGAGTCTCATGACAGTGTGGGGATTTGAACTCAGGTCTCCTAGATCCTAGTCCAACACTTTAACCACTACGCCACACTGGCTGGAGTAAAAGGTAAAGGTGTCCCCGCACTTGTAGTGCGAGTCATGTCTGACTCTTAGGGTGACGTCTTGCGATGTTTACTAGGCAGACCGTATATATGGGGTGGGATTGCCAGTTCCGTCCCCGGCCTTTCTTTACCCCCCAGCATATGCCAGGTACTCATTTTACCGACCACGGATGGATGGAAGGCTGAGTGGACCTCGACCCCTTTTACCGGAGATTCGACTTCCTCCTTCCCTTGGAATCGAACTCCGGCCGTGAGCAGAGCTTCGGCTGCGTTACTGCCGCTTACCACTCTGTTACCTATTAACATTGTGGATCCATGTCTGTTTCTCACTGTCTTCAATGGGGCTTCTTCCCCTCACCATCTCAGCCATATGCTTAGAATTTTTAGTTGGTTGGTTGTACTACCTTCAAGTTGATCCTGACTGATGGGGACCCTACGAATAGGGTTTTCTTGGTAAGCGGTATTCAGAGGGGGTTCACCATTGCCTCCCTCTGAGGCTGAGAGGCAGTGACTGGCCCAAGGTCACCCAGTGAGCTTCATGGCTGTGTGGGGATTCGAACCCTGGTCTCCCAGGTCGTAGTCCGACACCTTAACCACTACACTACACAGAGGAAATTGCCTTATATCAAGTCAGACCCATTGCTCAGTTTTGTTGACACCAGCATTCCCTCTGCCTGGTGCCCTCAGGATGCCCTCAGGGGCTCCATCAGCCCCAGCCAGCATGGTCAATGGCCAGGGATGATGACAAGTGAAGTCCCAATAACATCTGGAAGGCACCATGTTGGGGTAAGTCTGGTCAACACAGTGGCAACAGTTCTCCAGGGCCTCTTGTCTTTCTTGGTCCTATCTAGAGATGCCAGGAATTGAACTTTCATTTTTTTCACATGCAGAGCATGTGCAATGCCACTGATTTATAGCTCTCTCCCCCACCAAAAACTAGGGTTGTATCCAACCGCATTTACTCATACCAAGCACATGTTGGCTATCCCTGTCCTAGCCATTCAGGAAAATGGTCTAACGATTAGTTCCCGTGAAACTGGGCTGTTAACTCTGTTTTGTCAAGTCTTAAGTACTGTGGCAGGGCAAGCCATGCTGATACATAGCCCCACAGATGCAGGGAAGCCAAAGGTTTGTGGTAGGCAAGTGGTACAGTAGGTCTGTGATGTTTCTGTAGAGAACCCAAATGTATATAATAAGTCAGTGGCTATCAGGGGCGGATTAAGACATGCTAAGGCCCTAAGCCATGTCAGGATTCAGAAGCCCTGTACCATAAGAGAGAGAGAGAGAGTGGTGAAGAGGGTATTAGTATAAATGAAGCCTGATATTGGTAGGCTAACTCTCATTGTCTCCTTTTGATGTCTGAGGTAAGGGTGGGCAACCTGTGGATTATGTGAGCAGTCCAGCAGCCCTGGAAGGGAAGTTGATGGGACTGAATGTGAATTTGGGTGGCGGGTTTTTTATGAAAGATCATTGAAGCCAAAGCAATTTCAATCATAATAAACCAGTTATCTCCATCATATTTAGAGCCCCCTCATAATGTGAGGCCCTAAGCTATGGCTTATTTGGCTGGTTCCTAAATCCGGGACTGGTGGCTCTTCGCAAAAATAGTCACTGGTGATACAGTCTCCCAGGAGTGGTTAGGAGTAGTGTTGCTCCCCTGCCTTCCCAATGTTGAGTGTTGTTGCTAGTTCCTGAGAGGGGGAGGGAGAAGGGCGGAGCTCAGTGTGGTGTGGGCACAGCAGTGGAGCCAATCTGATCTGTCTGCCACTGTGTCCACACCATGCTGAACTTCCTGCTCCTCGCCTCTCCTTTGCTCAGGAACCAGCAGTGACAATCACCATTGGGAATATAGGTGAGCAATGCCACCCTACCTGGCCACTACTGCAACTTGCTGGCCACTACTGCAATCTTCCCGCTGCTTGTCCCACTGGAGGGTGGGCAGACAAGTCCTTTTTTTTGTAATTCCCCCCCTTAACTACTGCTTTTAAAAAGGCTCCTGCAGACCTGATATTGCTGAAAATGTGAAGAGTCACTGGATGTGATTTGTGGATTCCATTGGGACCCATCCTACCCCCACCCAATAATTTGAACACTGATTCTTCCTAGCTTTGTTATGCTAATGTAAACCAGTAAGTGGGAGAGAGAACCTTGATCTTGGCCGCGTCCTAACTGGATAAAACCAAACTTACTGTTAGCTTCTAGGCCATACATTCCAATGTAGCTATGTCTCAGAGCAAAAACCTCCTTGTTTCAAGGATCTGAACTGAGTTGAGGTTAGAGAAGAAAAAGGAGGGGTGGTGATGGAGGAGGAGATGTCCCTGTAGTTGACAGGCTGTGGCGTCATTTGTTTTGTGCACAGATTGTAAGCAGGGGAAAAATGCAGAGCCAACAGTTTCAGGAAAAGTACCAGCGCAGCAAGAAAGGCAGGTATCCAGGCAGATTGCTTATACAGGCTCGTTTTTAGTAGGAAGTTTAATAAAAGCTGTTCTTGAGTTTCCTTAAAAGGACTTTTTTTTCCTGCTGTGTGAGAATTAACAGAATTAACAGGCTGGTGGAGCAGAGCAGGACTAGGTGGAGAGACACTTCTGTTCCATCCAAACCCCATTTAGGATGGCAGACTGGCATCCCCTGTTTGTGGAATGCATCAGTCTCCCTCATGATTAACTTTCTGGAGAAATCTAGAAACATGTCTGTTTACCCAGGCTTTTGATGGCTGAAAGTCCTGTCCCTGCAATCCTGAGATTATGAGCATGAGAGTAGGTGGTTGCTTTTAGGCATTTTGAACTGTTTCTAGAAGTGGGGGGTTGTTTTTAGGAGGCTGTTTTGAACGGTTGGTATGTTTTTAATTTAATAAGTCATCCTGGCACCCCAGGCCAGATGTGTTTGTAGGTTCATGCACACATGTTCATTTTAGTGTTAACACTTTTACTCTTGTTGAAACTGTCATTGAGTGCTATGAATTAGGCAGCTTTTCGCTTGTAATCCTGTGCATACTGACCTGAGAGTAACCCTCACTTAATACCCTGGGCTATGCCAAGGAAACATGTGTAGAGTTATACTTTAGTGAATCTTTCTTTATTTGGATCCATTGTCCCCTTAACTACAATGCTCTGTGGTTTCCAGGGGTCTTTTGCCTACAGCAGGAGTGGGGAACTTTTTGGGGCTGCATTCCCTCATGCACAGCTTCCTGACAGTTGCGTGGCAATGACCTAGGGATGAAATTATCTGTCAGTTTCAATTCTCTCTGTTTCTCATTTTTCCAATCCTAAATTCAGTTCTCCACATTTCTGCAGCGGTTTGCCATTTGTTTTAAGAAAGAAAATCCTCATGAAAATTCTCCAGCATTGCGGAGAGAATTTCTCCTACTAAACACACTTGTGTAGGTTGTACTGACAGATGTACACACTTTGGCAAGCACTTTCTCCTAATCGAATGCATTTTTGTATGTTGCCTTCATTAACATATTGATGTTTATGCAAGCTTTCCCTTAATATATGCAGTTTTGCGAGCGTTGCTTAATTGGAGAACTGCATCACAAAGTTTGGATCTATGTGGATTTTGGAAGATGGCTGTGTTTCGGTTCTCAAGCTGTTTTGGGAAGTGGAAAGTTAATAAATTCAGCTTTAAATGTGAACTGAATTGAATTTCTCTCCCATGCCTAGCATGGCCATATGAAAAAGTGGGTGGCACAATGGATGTGACTCTTTTGCAGAGTAGGCTACATTCCAACCACATGAAAGTTCTACACACACACACACACACACACACACACACACACACACACACACACACACACACACACACACACTTCTCCATCCAGGCAAGCAAAAGGCAGAGTCACAGTTCAAGGACACATTCTAGCTGGGCAAAAGCACCTGATGAGGGCACAGACCTGGGCTGGTGAAGGGCATGACCTTGGGAGAGGGGGATGGCTTGGGCCGACTCCTGGGGACCAAACAGAGAGTCTGGGAGCTGCATTCAGCCACTGGGTGAGATTCCTGGCCCCTGGCCTGGGGAGAAGTAGTGGTGGTGCTTGCATTTCCAAGTAGCTCTGTCCATGTTGAGTGGGCAACCAGGGAGTAGGGATGGAAGGATCTGTCAATTTCAGTTCTCAATTTCTCATTTTTTTTTAAAAAAATCCTAAATTCAGTTCTCCACATGCCTACACCAGTTTGCTATTTTTTAAAGAAAAAATCTCATGAAAATTCTTCATTTTAGTGTAAACGTCACCTAATAAACACATTTTATATGCAGTATTGACTAATGTACACATTTCTGCAATCAATTTCTCACAATATAATGTATTTATGTATGTTATTTTCATGAATATATTCATGTTTATGCACACATTTCCCCTAATATTCCCTCCCTACAGAGGTGCATCTAGCACCTTCACGATACAATTTTCAGTGAATACTAAAGACACTCCACTTTACCCCCGCCTTCAGCTCCTGAGGTGTATGTTTTTTAAAGCCCACACTATTCTTGTGATTGAAATGTGTTTTAATTCTTTTTAATATTGTATTTTTGATTTTTTTTAATCTGCCCTTGGACCTGTTAGTGAAGAGCAGGACAACAAGATCAACAACAATAACAACCATTTCTGTAAACATTGTTTGGTTGGAGGACTGCCTTGCAAAATTCAGAGAAATGCAAATACTGAAGGAAGTCTGTGTTTCAGTTCCCATATTGTTTCGGAAAATGCAAATTTGATAGATTCAGCTTTATCCAGCTTTAAATATGAAATGAATCAGAATCCCCTCCATCCCTAGTAGGGAGTAATGTGATAAGACACATATGCATGGCCCCATCAGTGAACATGAACCAAACTAGGCAAATTAGATCAGCTAGATTTTCTTTTTTAAAAAGTCTTCACTCCTTGAGAATGTTCTTAGATTTATTGAGCTGATTCCAAATTGAGCTGATGAGATTCACCCATCCCTGCATATTGAGATCGGGTCAGACTCTTAAGAATGTGGACTGAGAGTACCAATCATGAGCCAAATGTTGACAAGAAAGGAACCCAAGTCACCTACATCTTAACATATGATCAGAAAGCAAGAAAGACCCCATGTAGATATTGAAACATTAATCCATTACTCCAGGGGTGGGGAACCTTTTTCAGACCAAGGGGCACATTCCCTACTGAGCAGACTTCTGGGGGCCACATGACAGTGGTGGGTGAGGCCAGAGACAAAAGTGTGCAGACTAACAAATATACATTTTACCTTTGTCTAGTAAGCTAGATTCTACACACACTCATACACTCCTCTCTGTCCTCCATCCAAGCAAGCAAAAGGCATTATCAGAGGTTGAGGACACCTTCCAGCCAGCCAGAAACACTCAAGGAGGGTGCAAACCAGGGCTGGTGAGGGGTGTGTCCTGGGGAACAGGGGTGTGGCTAGGAGGAGCCACGGCCTTCAGAGAGTCCCAAGGGTCATTGCCCACCGGCCCTGAGGTTCCCCACCCTTGCCCTATCCCAACCCACACTGCTCAATTCATGGTGAAGAAGATGACAAAGTATTTCAACAGGGATGGGGGAAGTGTTAGCGCAAGTTTTGTAAATAGATGCCAACTGAAAGGTGACAAAAATGTCTCCGGCTGCTTCACATTGTTCCCGAGTTTGATTCCCAAAATTTTACACAGTGGCTGAGTGAGCAAATATATAAATATCTTCTGCCTCAGGGTGCTTCATTCCATCCCAGGTGCTTCAGTCCTCTGCAGTTTTCACCTCCCCATCTCAAGGCACAAGATGTATGATTCAGCAAGCAAATAAGCTGCTGGCAGCCAATAGAGAAATTGCCAGTCACAATCTACATAATTGCCTAAGTCCAGAGCAGAAAATTACTTTCCTTGGCTGTCCGTCAGAGATTCCTGTTCACTCCCCAGAGTTTTGGAACAGCAGAACTCATGCTGTCTGCCAAATGCCCCAAGCTCCAGCAATTCAGGACCCAGATCAGCACCATGGACAATTCCTTTGATCCAGGGTCACATTAAACTTCTATTTCCCTCACGGTGATGAATTCACTGATTTCTACCCACCACCACCACTCAACCCTTCATTTGTGTTTGTAATCCTTCAATGTTTCTGAAAGCTGTACCTAGTGAAATCTAGGGATGGGAGATACAATTGCTTAGTGCACATTTTAATATGATCCTACCTAATTCATACTTATCAAATCAAAATGCAAAATGAAATGAAGGTATCCTTTGAAATTTGCCCTTCTCAGAATTTTGCAGTGTAGTTGCCCAACCAAAAATGCATGCAGAAATGAATGTATTAGGGGGAGCCCACATAAAAATGTGTATATTTCTGAAAATAATGTTTAAAAAATCATGATATTAGGAAGAATTGCTTGGGAAAATGCACATATTAGGCAAAAATGATTTTTTTATATAAAAAAGCATGAACTGATCCAGAAATACAGCAAATGGAACTTAACACACACACACATATAGTATTTTAATTGTATTTTATGTATTTTAAATTTATTTTAATGGTTTTGTGATTTTACTGTTTACAATTTTATTATGTATGTGTTTGGTTTTATTTTTGTAAGCCGCCCTAAGTGCCCTATTATAGGTAGAAGGGCGGGATAGAAATATTCTAAATAAATAAAAATAAATAAATAACATTGAGAAAAAGAATCAGAGTGTTACAGCTGTTAACCTTACTCAAAGTAGATCCATTGAAATTAATTAAAATTACAAGTACAGGTTAATTTCAGTGGGTATACTTTGGGTATAAGTTATCTGGATACAACCCAGAGGGAACCCAAATGTGACACGTCCCTCCCTCACTTGCTCTCTCCCTCACTACATCATCATATCCCAGAAAACCACTGAAAAGTTGATTGGGCCAGTGTGTGATGCTAGAATTTTATCCTATCTATGTCAGATCAGGTACACCTCAAAATTATGGCCTTCTTCTTGGAAACCCAAGAATATAAGCAACTGGTGGATGTTGGACCAAACTATTGCCCACACTATGCTACTTCTGAGTTTATTAAAATCAGCTTTTCTGAAGTCCAGGGTATGTCTACGGCTGCTCTCAGGTTTTGCTTCCTTTAATATCAAGAACTCAAGTACAGCGTGGTCAGTTTCCCCCAGAGTTCCCCTAACTGCCACTTTGTCATTCTCAGCTTAACCTTCCTGACTCCATCCCTGCAATTCTCTGCTACTTGTCTGTACTCTTCCTTTGTGGCCAGGCCTCCCTTCCACTTCCTGTATGTGTCCTTTTTTGTTTTCAGGTCATCTCTAAGCTTTATGTGAAGCCACATTGACTTCTTCTGCTGCCTTCCACCTTTTTTTTCTTGTTGGAATTGTTTGCAATTATGGTTTTAGAATTTGCCTTTGTCCAAGGTATGCGTATGATTACACTCAGCTTTTGCTTCCAAGAACTCCAAAATTCGCATAACTGCCACTTCATCCACTAAGTCTTCTCTGTTGGTTAGAATCAAGTCAAGTATAGCTGATCCTCTAGTTGCTTCCTCCACTTTCTGTAGGAGAAAGTTATCTCCAACTCAAGTCAGGAATTTCTTGGAGGGGCCATGTTTGTCTCCCAACAGGTATCAAGGTACTTGAAGTCCTCCATTACTACTTCATCATGCCTCCTTGAAACATTGGCAATTTGCTTTTCATCTTTATCTTCTCCTTGACTGGATGGTCAGTCATAGACTCCAACTACCATGTTCATTTTATTCTTTGCCCCATTAATCCAGATATTCTCGGTGGAGCTACCATGCTCATTCTCCTGTATTACTGTGCAAGGATATATATTTTTAACATATACAGGAACATGACTTTGCCTCCCTTTCTATTCCTTCTGTTCTTTTTGAAAAAATTATATTTTTCAATCACTGTATTCCAGTGTTGGGAGTCATCCCGCCAACTTTCAGTTGTATCTATCAAGTCATATTTACTCTCCTGTATTAAGAGTTCAAGTTCATCTTGTTCATTTCCCATACTCTGGGCATTAGTATAAAGACAGTGAAGATCACTTGATTTACAGTCTGACTTCCTTCCTATGTTTTTATTAAGACTATTATTAGGCTCCATTAGAGCTGTTCTTTCAGTTCCTGTCATTGTGCATAACCCTTCATCTCTCAGTACCTCCAAGTTTACGTCTCTCTTCCCCTTAGGATTCAGTTTAAAGCCCTCGTGATGAAGTTCTCCATGCTGTGGCCAAACACATTCTTCCCAGTCCTTGTGAGGTGCAACCCATCACTTGCCAGCAGTCCATCTTCCAGGAAGCATATTTCTCATATTGGCACCACCTTTGTAGCTAGTCATTCACCGAGAGTATTTTTCTTTCCCTTTTTACTCCACTTCTAAGTACTGGAGGGATGGATAAGAAAACTATCTGGGCCCCAAAGTCCTTGAATCTCCTCCCCAGAGCTTCAAAGTCACACTTCTAAACTGTCCTCCGGGGAGACGGTGAGTCCATGGATCTTCTCAGTGTACTTGAGTTTTAATCCCATGCAGTGGGGAGTCTTCCACTACCACTGCTCTTCTTTTCTTCTTGTTGTAGGGCATCGTTTTATTGCTCTCTGCTTGACTGAGCTTCAGCCTCTCGCTCACTGCCCTGCTGGGTCTCCAAAATTCTCCTCTGCAGATTGATCGTTCTCATCCTCAGATGTTATTGAATTCCAACTCCCATCAACTGCAGCAAATATGGCCAAAGATCAGGGGTTGTAGGAGTTGTACTCCAGCAACATCTAGACAGCAACAGGTTCTCCAGCCCTGCAGTAGCTAGTTTTATACAATGCCGTATGGCTTTGATGCTGGATCCTTGTGTGCCTGCTCTGGCAACTGACCACTGTCTCATCTTCAGCCACATTGCCTACCTATGCCCTCTCAAATGCTCAGTTGCTGGTTTCAGGCTTGCTCTGTGCTTGATCTGGAGCATTTCATTTGTTTCTGACCTCACTGGACCCTGGAGCCATCCTGCTGTCGATTTCTGGGAGGGGAAGAATAATTGGTACACTGACTCTGAGCCCAAGTTCTTCCCCACATTGGCCATAGGTTCAAAGCAGACATTCACAGGAGGAATTTAGGGATCTATTGTTTTTATTGTATTACTGTATTTTATTAATTGTATTTTAATAATTTTGTAAGTCGCCTAGAGTGGCCATTGGCCAGATAGGCGACAAAGAAATTAAATTTATTATTATTATTATTATTATTATTATTATTATTTTGCCCCAGGGAAAATGACTCTTTTTTTCCCTTGTCCCCAATCCCCAAATCCTCCCACCTTCATGAAGACTCAAACAATGTGTGAAGGACAACGGGCGCTCCATCCTTTTGCCATTCATCCCCACCCCGACACTCCTTTCTCACTCCATTGCAGGATTAAATTATTACAACTGCGACATTTCCGATGTATCGCCTGCTTTATCCAGCATTTATACCCACAACGTCTTTCCAAAGCCCAAATTAGTTTTCCGAAAGACCATTTAGGAGTTTTTTGCATCCCCCCAACTGTGTTTGAAATGAGCTTTCCGTGCAATAAACCTTGTTTGCGTTTTGGACCATAATAGGAATTCTCCATTTGTTTTCCTTCCCACTGCCTCCCTCTCCCTCCCTCCAAGGGGTTGTTCACTTTGCCTGCTTAACACTGATTCTCTCTGTCTCCCCCTCCCCCCGCCCCGATAGGTTGATGTATACTCTGCGGAGATGTTCAGCGGAGCAAACGGCGCACTTCTACTTTTGTATGTTAATTGATACACTTTTTAATTTTACTTTTGCATATTATTTGAATTTGTACCATTGTAAATTAGTTTCTAAAGAGCCCTGCTAAACAATTAACACTTGCCAGCTGATCCCATCAATGAGGAAAAAGCATCCTTTGCAAGAAACGCTGACAGAATCCAGGTTTCAGAACTGGGAACGCTGAAGCAATGAAGCACTCCTTCCTATAAAAACAGAAGGGGCAGGTGACCTCAGTAAGAATGCCTAATTTGAGCCGACATTAATGGGAGTTTGGAGAGCAATAATGCCCCCTGAAGGATTACATTTTGAAAATAGAAGATTAGAGGGGGGAAAACACAATGCACACAACCTCTGCCTATAGCTTCCCATTCAAACACATTTCCGAGAGGCTGTTTTCTTAATACCCAAAATGAGCTCCAGGGAAGTGATACAAAATAGGAACAAATTCACAATTCCCTCTCAATCCCTAGCAAGACACAATAAGAATAAAGCCGAAAGGAACAGAACATTTCAGATTCACCAATCCACTTTGCAAAGGCACCCAGGGGTCTTTGTTTTGGTTTTCATCTGCAGTTTTTCAGTGCACAGTCTAAGCATATATATATATATATATATATGTATGTATGCATGTATATCAAATCAGAGTAAATGGAGGAATTTAAAGATTAACTGGTACAATATAATGTAACATAATATAATAATAATAATATAGATCTAATCTAATCTAATAAAATATATTGCCAGCAGACCCTGGAAGAAGACTCGTGAGATAGAGTAAATATGGAAAGATGGTATTTATTCAAAGATAACAATAGATGTTCTGCCAAACAATAACCAAAATATGTGAGTACAGGCAGTGACTGCCTATGAGGCAAGTGTCCCATTCCCCTGGGTATGTAAGCAGGGAATTCCATGGTTCCCCAGCCAAGGATTGGGAGGAAGAGCAGGATGTAAATCAAATAAATAAATAAATATTCTCTAAGTGTGCCTTGGGTATGTGAACTCAACATAGGCACCCAGGCCTTGCTGTCCAGCGTTCACCAAGGTGTGAATGCCAGGCTTAAAAGGCATCCCTAAAGACCTCCCAAGCTGAAGGCTGTGGAAGGTGACTCAAGAGTGCCCTTAACCCATAGATGCCTCGGGGTAACAGTCAATTAAGTCCTTGAATTCCCTTACCTACCAAATTGGAGGCTAAGCAAGTGTCCCAAGGACCAATCAGGAGCTCCCCTAAAATTCCCACTCATCCTCCAAACAGGGTGACTAGCAAAAATACACACTGTAGACTGCTGCAAAGGAGAAGGACGAGGTGGAGGGGGTGGACCTGACAGCTTAATTGCCCTTTCCTATTGGACACTCCAGCCCATGAGATCTCCAAGGCCCTCTCTCCCTTGGAGAGATCAGCTCGTGTATTGTCCCAAAAAGGGTCTGTGCGACAAATTTGCCTCTGCTAGTTTACATTCACAACAACCTCACAAGGTAGACCAACCTGAGAAAGCTTTACTACCCCCAGGCAATTTTCAAAGGTGAGTGGGTGTTAGAACTGGTGTCTCCTTGGTCCGGACAGCAGCAGGGAGAGGGGGGAGTGGCAGCGATGTCCTCCTGGCAGTGGTGATGCTGCCTCTTGCCACAGCAGTGATGAGTCAGGGTGAGAAGGTGGCACAGTTTGGAGAGCTCCAGGTTGGTGGCGGTGGTGGCCCCCAAAATGTGCATGGACCTACTTGCCTCACCACTGCCTCACCTCACCCTGACCTCTCCTAGTGAGTGCAGCACTGCTACTATGGTCCCTCACCAGCAATGTTCTGCTGCTGGGTTCAGGCAGCAATGGGGGGGGGCTTTTCAGCCTAAGGTCCACATTTCCTAGGGGCAGTGGCAGCCAGTGGCTCCATGTCAGTGAGGTAGTGGAATCCACTCCTCGTTTTGGTCTGAATTTTCCTTGAAAGTTCAAACTAAACCCGAGAGAGGATTCCACTGTCCCACAGACATGGAGCCACCAGCGGCCATTGTCCACATGGCAGAGGTAGGCAGATCCCAGTAGAGGCTGATCCATTAGGGTGAATGGGGCAGTACCTACCAACCTCAGCCAGCTCCCACCTGCCTTCTTCCTTCAGGAAGCCCTGAGGTGCCACTGCCTGTCAGTTTCCTATTCCTCCTCCTTAATCTCAGGGCTGCCCTTATAGGGCTCAGAAGGGTGATGAGGATGGGGGCACAATTAGTTGGCTCTGTGTCATTGGCTCTAACTCTGGCTCCACCTACTGGTTGGCCTCCTGGCCTCCCGCCCTACCAGTCTCAACAAGCAGCAACCATCGTTGTCAGAGGAGCCAGATACAAAAGCGGATGGATGGATATCTTTTGTTACAGTAAATGGCAGAGGTTTCTGCTTATACCACCCCACATATATCCCTCTACCTTTCATCCAGACAAGCAAGAGGCACTATCACATTCCAGCCAGGGAGAAGAGGGTGGGAGGAGGAGTGTACAGGGGACATCGAGAGGCATGGCCTGGGGATGGAAGCATGTGGCCTGGGAGAGTCCTGAGAGCCATAGAGAGCTGCTTGGAGGGCCACATTTGGCTCTTTGGCTTGAGTTCCTCACTCTGGCCTATATACAGCCTTTCTCTAATAGCAGTAGTTTTAACTACAGGAGAAACTAGTGACACTGTAAGTAACTAACGCTCAGGATGGAAGATAATTTTGTTCAGTCCCCATTTTTAAGAGGACAAATCTCATTTGTACCTCCTGGACTAATGCACAGGTTGTCATGTAATTATCCTTTAGATTTCACACTTCTCTGAATTTTGCAATACAGTTCTCGGTTTCAAAATATGTACCAAAATGAATTAAAAATGTGTGTTTGGGGATAAAATGTATTTAAGAAGGCACAGAGTGAGATAAAATATGTACTTAAACACTATTTTGTGATAAAATACATATTTAAATACATATAAATGAATTTTTGGTAGGAAGTCATGTGTTAATGCGGGATTGGAACAGAGTAGATGACTGAATTAATCCATTGTTGCTCCCAACCTTGAGTTGGGGGTAGATTTGCTCCGCCCCAATGAAGGAGGAAGTCTCATGTTGCTTTCTCCTGAGGGGAGGGGGTATTTGCTCCCCAACATGTGGCCGGTTTTGGCCAATAGGCTTGGGGAAGGGGGTTGCCTATTACAGGCAGCCCCTCCCCTGAGTCTGCCTTCTTTGTGGTGCCCTCCCGCCCTTGAGCACTGTGGGCTTAACCAGTTGCCAAGTTGGGGCTGAGTAGGAACTGGGTGCTTCTTCTTTTTCACTTACTTCAGCCTGCTCTGAATTTGATTGGCTTGTGGTGGCTGAGCAAGGCCAGTGAGGAGTGTGGTGAGGAGTGGGGAAACAGCCTAGAGAGAATCCCAGTGGAGGCTGGCCCATTAGTGGCAATGGGACACTGCCCCATCAACCTCAGTCTCCCCTTAGCCAGCCCCCATCTGCCTGCCTTCATACTTGCAACCAGTCCAGGTAGTGACACTAACCATCAGCTTCCTCCTATTCTGTTGCTTTTGAAGATCTCAGCAAGGAGGTGGATGGGTAAAATTAGAATTAGTTTTCTTTGCTTGTCATTGGCTCTGGTTCCACCTACTGTTAGCTCTAGTTCCACCTGCTGTTTGGGCTTCTTCTGCCCTACCGTTCACCATGGCCACGAGCCACCAGTGGAGAATCCCAAGGGCCAGGTGGAGAAGCCTGGAGGGCCACATTTGGCTCCTGAGCCTGAGCGTCTCTGCCCCAGCTCCCATAAGAAGCAAGAAGGTCAGGGCAAGATTTGATAGAGGCAGCACAGACTTTTTATTCTCCCTCCTTCTTTGTCTTCCCTAAAAGAGTATTAAAGCTTATAGCAAAGCTCAATAAAAGAATGGCTGGATTTGCAGGAGTCATGCATTTGGGGGGGAGAGATTTGAAAGGGAAGTGGCTCGATGCATTTGCCCTATTATTGCAAACCCAAAGGTTAAGCAAAAGTAGTCTGATCCCATGTGCTAAGACTGAATGAAAAGCTCATCATGAAAGGCCTTCCTAGAAGCTGCTCACAGTAACATAAATTATTTCCCTTGGAGATTTGCCATTTCCCACATTTGATGGGCTTTACAAGTAGTTCCTGGATACACCAGTACTGAAATACTTCCCAAATACTTCTTTTTTTGGGGGGGGGGAAGGGTGTTTTTGTATTGTTACACAGAAGAAGCCACCACCAAGCATAGATGGGTGAATCTGCCCATTTCAGATTCTCTCAGTTTCTCATTTTTTCCAATCTTAATTTCAGCTCTCCAACTTTCCACCTCAATTTGAGAATTGTGCTTTAAAAGAAAATTCATTTGCATTTTAATGTAAATTTCTCCTAATGTGCATATTTTTGCATGCAACTTCCCCTTACATGTTTTGGCAAAGCAATTTCCCCATATATAATGCATTCTAATGTTATGCAATATATTATTTTATATTATCACTTTAACCCAGTATATGTATATTTGTACACGCGACTTGGCTGGACAATTGCATTGCTAAATTTGGAGAAGTGTGAACTTTGAAGACTGGATGGATTTCGGTTCATATATTGTTTTGGAAAGTGCCAATTAGGTAGGTTCACCTTTAAATGCCAAACTAATAGAATAGACCCATGCCTATCACAAAGTATGTTTCTCCTTAATATTAATGTGTCAAGGTCCTGCCTGGCTAGGACCCTGAGAAGACCTTCTCATAGGAAGAGGCATGAGACTCTGTGGCAGCCCAAAATATCATAAGAACATAAGAAGAGCCTGCTGGATCAGGCCAGGAGGCCATCTAGTCCAGCATCCTGTTCTCACAGTGGCCAACCAGATGCCCACTGGAAGCCCAAAAGCAGTACAAGAGCACTCTCCATCCTGCAGCTTCCAGAAACTAGTTTTCAGAAGCATACTGCCTCTGACTACGGTGACAGACCACAGCTGCCATCAGAGCTTGGAAAAGTTACTTTTTTTGAACTACAACTCCCATCAGCCCCAGCCAGCATGGCCATTGGATTGGGCTGATGGGAGTTGTAGTTCAAAAAAAAGTAACTTTTACAAGCTCTGGCTGTCATGGCTAGTAGCCACTGATAGCCTTATCTTCCATTAATATGTCTAATCCTCTTTTGAAGCTGTCCAAGTTGGCGGCCATCACTGCCTCCTGTGGGAGAGAATTCCATAGTTTAAAGGTTCTGGGCAAGCCTGTTGGAATCAGACTCACTGGTGTATTTTTCTCCAGTATGTTTAATTAGAAACTGCAGTCTAGAAAGCTTCATGGATCAGCTTACAGGTTGCACAGGATTCTGCATCTTTACATAGCAGCATCAAGCACTAACACTCAAAGCTAAGACATTGTCACAGCAATTAGACACACGCCCTTACAACCCTTAGGTTGGTTCGGACAGGCCCTTTCTACTTGCGTGAGGAAGATGTCAGAGAACAGGAATGCGCATGCATGCAAGAGCACTCCTCCCAGATGGGAATGTGGGGGCCAGCTGAGTTTGTTGTCGCAGTTGTCTGCGTGTCTAAGGAGATGGGGGCAATGGCACCTCATTGAGATTATCCTCCTCTAGAGGAGGTGTGAACAGCGGCAGCACCTTGGGAGGAGGGAGGAGAAGGGCCGGACTCTTGATCAGCCAGCATTCCTTCGATTGTAACTGGAGCTAAGGGGGAGGAGGTGTCACTGTCAAAAGTACTGAAGCCTACTGTCTCAGCACTTCCTGTTTGCAACCCACTAGGACCCTTCCCTGGGTCCACTCTGTACCTTCTTTGTCTTCTTCATCATCACTCCAGGACCGCTCTGCAGGGCTCATCACATCAACTATTCACTGCATGAAGAAGTACTTTGTTTTGTCTGTTCTAAGTTTTCCAACATTCAGCTTCATTGAATGTCCACGAGTTTTAGTGTTATGAGAGAGGGAGAAAAACTTTTCTCTAACCATTTTCTCCATGCCATGCACAATTTTATACACTTCTATCAGTTTGCCTCTGACTCACCTTTTCTCTAACTAAACAACTCCAAACATTGCAACCTTTCTTCATTGGGGGGGGTGCTCCATACCCTTGATAATTCTGGTCGCCCTTTTCTGAACCTTTTCCAACTCTACAATATCAAGCCTCATGGACATCTCACCTGCCCCTCCCTGAATGATCTCACCAATCATATGCTGAAGGTTCTTCCCCAACCTCTGATTCTCTCTCCCCAAACACATTTCATTCCCTGGAACTCAAGTAAGAAGGTGGCAGCAGATTAACTGGAAAACTCAGAATCATTATAGAAATGGATGTGTGGACATTCCATTGCCAGAAAGCTTTCTTGTCAGGTGTTTCCTCAGCATGAAGGGTCTATTGAGAAGGTGCTAGAAGTCAGAGGAAGTTCATGTGTGAACCCAGAAAATTCCAGCACCTGCTGAAGACCTTCCTCTTTCAACAAGCCTTTTAAGCAGACACCTTATCCCCATCTGCATCTGTATTGGAACATGTTTTGTAGTGCTTTATGTTTGCCACCTTGGGCTCCACTTGGGAGGAAGGGTGGAATATAAATTGAATTAATTAATTGATTGGTTTCATTTATTTGTTATTATATTCATACCCCAGCATCCCTCCAATGTGAGGTGTCCTCATAACCCTGTGAAGGGTTGGCTGAAATAATGTGACTAGCCCAATGTGGACCAAGGAGCTTCATGGCTGAGTCAGGATTTGAACCCTGGTCTCCCAGACCCTAGTTTGTCACTCTGATCCATATACCACACTCTCTCTGGAACTAGCAGTGAGGATATAAACCTCTCCATTCCTCCTAGGTTTTTACTGGGTTAATAGCTCCCTACTGAGCTGTCCCTCTAGACCAGCCTTTCCCAACCGGTGTGCCTCCAGATGTTGTTGGACCACAACTCCCATCAACCTCAGCCATTGGCAATGCTGGCTGAGGCTGATGGGAGTTGTGGTCCAACAACATTTGGAGCACACTGGTTGAGAATGTCGTTCCTTTTAGGGACGGATTTGCCGCCGCCATTATTAAAGGGAGGGCTCGTGAATGCTCGCGATACAAACATTTTCGAGCCATGTGAGATCGTTCACCCAATCAGGAAGGGTGTTGGAGCAGCATATAAAAGGCTGCTGCTTCTCCCCGCTCTTGCCTTTTTTGCCTCGCGGCACCCACCCTCCCTCCCTTGTCAGTATGGGCTTTGCTGGTCGCCAAAATGGGGCCGAGTAGGAATTTTTTGGGGGGGATTCTGATTTCAGACTCCCTTCGGTTTTGCCTACTCCATGCTGCTTGGGTTAATTCAATTGGCTTTTGGATGGGTTGGGTTGCGTCTGCTTTGGCTGGCATAGAATTCGGGCAGGTGAGGTATATAGGGGGATTATATATTTAGGCGGTTAAGGCATCATAAAAGGAGCACTTCCCGGGGAACCATCAGGGTTCATCTCTGGTGGGGATCTGGGTGGTGTCCTTATGGGACCAGCTTGCACATCATGGTGAACGCCTGGAGGTTGGAACCACGCGCATGGCTCCAAGAGCAAAGAGTGAGGATTTTACACACATCCTTCACTCTGGAGTTATGCAATAATGAGAATTAATGCCTTTTGAAGGTGGGAGAGTAGTCCCACATAGTTAGGATTAGCCTCACCTGCCCGAAGTAATTATATTTGAATGATTGGCTGTCTTGCTTTGGATTTAGTATGTTATATTTAATAAATATAACATTATTCCAATCTTGTGTCACGAGTCTTCCTTGTGTGGTGGCAAAGGCTGCTCTAGAGTATTAGTTTTTAGCTGGTGGGTCAGGACCCACTACTGGGTTTCAGCCTAACCCTAGGTTTGTATGTCACCCAGAGTGGCTGGATAGCCAGCCAGATGGACAACTAAGAAATTCAATAAATAAATAAATAGGTGGGCCACAACAGCAGGACTGCCACTATACAAATATATATGGTAAAAAAACTATGAAAAGGGTCCCCAAATGCATGTTTGAGATAAAAGTGGGTCACAGACCTGAAAAGGTTGACCACTACTGCTCTAGAGCACCCCACATCTGAGCACAGACATCAAAACAGGCAGGGCATCATCTGAGGGCATATGATGCAGTCACTTTGCTGAAGCAAGGCAGATCTGGATCTGGACAGCATCTGGCTAGGAGACCATGTGGAAACCCATGTCCACCACCTTGAGTTCCGTGAGGGAGGAAAACTGAGATGTTATTATTATATTTAATATGCCGCTTAATGCCTAAATACTTTTCCAAGCAGTTTGCAAAATATAAAAAACACTCTGCACAAACATTAAAATATAAATATCCATAATTTAAACACATAACAAAACAATCCCATTCAAACATTAAAATATTAATATCTATAGTTGGAACACACAATACAACAATCCCATTTAAACAGCACAGCAATTAGACAGGACACTCGAGCGGAGAGATCAAGGGATTGCATGTGTCAACAAGTGCAACTTCAAAAGCTGGCGGAATGCCAATATAGAAGGGGCCTCTTGTATCTCAATAGGGAGTGTACTAAACAAATGAAGATGATAACAAAATGGTCCTGTTACAGACATCCCAAGGAGCTAGATTCCCATGGTTATCGCATTAGTATCTCACTTTTCATCCAAGGATTGGCAGGAGACCAGAAGTATAGTGACAAATTGAGAAGTGCAGGGTTCCTTTATGATAGTCACACCACATCCGTCACGTCTGCCCTCCCTTTGCCACTTTCCCTCATCTCCCTTGCTCTCTGTGTTATGTGATGTGATGTTACAGTTTATTTCTATACTGCCTTTTGGCCAAAAAGACCCTCAAGGCGGCTAACAAAAAGTGTCATTGCTGAGTTCACACTCCACTACAACAGATGTCCCTATGAGCCAATCAGCACGAGAGGGTGTGTGTTAGCCACTGAGAAGATTCTTCTCAGTGGCTGACTCACCTCTTATCAGTGGCTAACATGCTCCCTTTTCATGCTGATTGACTCATGCATAGGGACCTGGCTGGGACCCTACTCCTAAAAAGAGTAATGGGTCTATGACACCCCCCATGACCCCAGATGACTACATTCCTGCAGGAAACACAAACATCTCAAAAAGGATATTATAGAGTTGGAAAAGGTTCAGAAGAGGGCAACCAGAATGATCAAAGGGATGGAGCGACTCCCTTATGAGGACAGGTTGCAGCATTTGGGGCTTTTTAGTTTAGAGAAAAGGCGGGTCAGAGGAGACATGATAGAAGTGTATAAAATTATGCATGGCATTGAGAAAGTGGATAGAGAAAAGTTCTTCTCCCTCTCTCATAATACTAGAACTCGTGGACATTCAAAGAAGCTGAATGTTGGAAGATTCAGGACAGACAAAAGGAAGTACTTCTTTACTCAGCGCATAGTTAAACTATGGAATTTGCTCCCACAAGATGCAGTAATGGCCACCAGCTTGGATGGCTTTAAAAGAAGATTAGACAAATTCATGGAGGACAGGGCTATCAATGGCTACTAGCCATGATGGCTGTGCTCTGCCACCCTAGTCAGAGGCAGCATGCTTCTGAAAACCAGTTGCTGGAAGCCTCAGGAGGGGAGAGTGTTCTTGCACTCGGGTCCTGCTTGCGGGCTTCCCCCAGGCACCTGGTTGGCCACTGTGAGAACAGGATGCTGGACTAGATGGGCCACTGGCCTGATCCAGCAGGCTCTTCTTATGTTCTTATGTTCTTAAGAAGTCTTTCTTCACACTGTGCATAACTAAGGCTGTTATTCTATACATATGGACCGGGAGGTAAGTCCCACTGAACTTAATGAGACTTACTTTCAAGCAGACATACATAGAATTTCATTTTAATTTATGGAGTTTGCTATGCAAGACTGGCGTTCCTGCCTTTGCAGGGGTGTGTTTGCCACCACCCTAATTCTATAGAAGACTTGGGAAGGTTCTTGAAGTTCTTAGGTTGAGCCACGTGGGATCATGTTACCAATCAGGAGGGGGTTCGAGCAGCAAATATAAGGCTGGTCCTTCCCTTAGCACTTGCCTTTTTTTTGCCTTGCGGCACCCTCCCTCCCTCCCTTGTCAGTATGGGCTCTGCTAGTCGCCAAATGGGGCTGAGTAGGAATTTTTTTGGGGGGGATCCTGATTTCAGAATCCCTTTGGTTTTGCCAACTCCATACTGCTTGGGTTTAATTCAATTGGCCTGTCGGGTTGGGTTGTGCTGTGTCTGCATTGGCTGTCATAGAATTCGGGCAGGTGAGGTATATTGGGGTTAAAATTAAGGCAGTTGAGGCATTCTGGTAAAGGGCACTCCCTAGGGAACCATCAGGGCTTAATGTCTGGTGGGGATCTGGGGAGTGTCCTTGTGGGACCGGCTTGCGCATCATGGTGAACGCCTGTACGGCGGGGCCAGGATGCGGAGGTTGGAACCACACACCTGACTCCAATAGCAAGGAGGGAGGATTTCTCCCACATCCTTGACTGGGGAGTTACAGTCTGAGGAGAATTATTTGCCTTCAGAATGGGAGGGAGTATTCCCTCCCATTTAGGTTTAGCCTCACCTGCCTGACGTATTTTATATTTGAATAATTGGCTGAATTGAATTTGATTTAGTGTGTTATATTTTAATAAATATAACATTATTCCATACTTGTGTCACGAGTCTTCTTTGGTGTGGTGGCAATTAGTGGTGGCCATCAGCTTAGATGGCTTGAAAAGGAGAGTAGAAAATAGTTCACTGAGAATGTGTTTGTCAATGGCTCTTAGTCATGCATGCAACCTCCAGGATCAAAGGCAGTGCGCCATTGAATGTGTCCCACTGAATTCCAGCTGCTGCCAGCAAGAGGCAAGTGCTGTTGTTCTCATGTCCTGTGTGGTGTTGTTGTTCAACAGAAGGGGTGTAGCTTGGTGGAGGAGCATGTGCTTTGCATGCAGGAGGTCCCAGGTCCAATTCCTGGCATCTCCAGGTAGGGCTGCTAGAGGCTCTGTTGAGTTGCTGCCAGTCAGTATCGGCAATACTGGGATAAAAGGACCAGTGATCTGACTTGCTATAAGGTGGCTTTCTAGGCTCTTTCTCCCCTTCTTTCAGCATTGCTATGCATTTTAGGGAAGGCCTGTAAGTCAGTGGTCGAGCATCTGCTTTGCATGCAGGATGTTCCAGGTGCAGTCCCCTGCATCTCCAGGTAGAGCTGGGAGAGAACTTTCTCTGATATCCTAGAGAGCTGCTGTCAGTCATTGCAGACAATGCTGCACTAGATGGACCAAGGGCCTAACTCGGTATAAAGCAGACCCTAAGGTTCAACAGGATGCAGGCCTAGATGGGCCACGGCTTTTTACCAGCAGGTTCCTTCTTAATGTACTTAAGTTACTGTTGCACGCCTCCCCAGTCTCCAAGTGGTGAGATCTCCGGGGTCCCTGCACTCATCCAGGGTTTGGTTTCCTTTGGGAAGAAGGTCAGAGGAGACTGTGATGTCTTTATGAAATATGGTTTATTTATTTACACACATTCCAACCTGGGCTGAGTAAGATGGAGGGGGTTCAAGGCATCAGTAGTCCAATATCCAGCTTTTCCATCTGTATTACAGGAGGCACCCCAAATGCCATGGTGCAGAGAGCCAGTCTCTCTGCCTGCCTCCAGTTACCAGCCTCTCTCTAGACACTTCCTTACACACACGCAAAGCATAAACCTCTGCTAGCTGCCAGGAGGGGAGGGGAAGGCTCTCCTGAAGAGTTTCAATGACGAAAGGATCTTCCTGGCCCATTTCACCAGTTGCTGGGCAACTGATAGACCCATTATCCTACCTGGCCACTCTATTTGTTTAACAAAAGAAATTCATCTGGCTAGCAGAGCCAGCCCCAAGGCACAGGATTCCAAATAAGAGTCTGGAAAGGGGACCCACAGGAATCATCCATTCCAACCCCCATGCTCATAACATTACTATATCACGAAAACTGACCCATGTGTGTATGTGTGTGCGCGCACGCACGCGCGTGCACGCACACATTTAGGACAGTAATTACATGGAGGCCCTTCCAAAAAACCATTTTACAATTAGGGCATTGATGGGGAATGTCACCTTGTGGTGTCTCTTCCATGTCAGAAATAGATGAATTGGTCCTACCAGTGCAGATAAAAGCTCTTGGGACCATCTTTTTGTCCTTCCTAGATTGAAAAAGATGCAGAACCTGTAAAGCAACAAAATACTGCTTGCCCTCCATACACATGGTCTTGGCTTCTCTTAATAGAATTAGGCCTGAAGGGGTTGGGAGAGCAGACATGAGCTTGGCATTCACAGGGTGAGCTGCCCTCTAAATTACCCTACCACACACTGCACTGATTCTCTCTGACATGGCTTATGTTTCTTTTTTTAAAAAAAGTTGGATTTCACAGCCATTTCCTTTGTCTTCTTTGCTGTCATTTCCTACGGCCTTTGTGTTTTCCAGCCCTCTCCAAAAAGGTTATTGTTTTTGAAATTGTGTCTAGAGCATGCCTCTGATTTTCTTTTTCATGTGCTTTGTGCTTTGTTTAAAAGTGTTGCTGATGATGATAGGAGCTGGAACGTAAGTGGAGAAGCTAGGAGAAGCCATTTTGTATTGGAAATGTGGGGAGAGCTTTTGGGATGCAAGCTTCATTCCCTTTGTAGCCTGGAACAGACTGGTCTCAACATAGGCATGGAGAGTGGAAGGAGATGGCCAGTGGTGGCTTGTGGCTTGATGCCAATGGGGTCCAAACTTTCAAGGAGATCCTCGAAAGTTCATACTAAAACTCAGAGTTGATTCCACTGCCCTAGACATGGAGCCACCAGCCACCACTGAAAACAACACATGGGTCCTGCTGAAGACAAAGAGTTGGAAGAGTTCCAAAAGAGGGCAAGAGGCTAAGCAGTTGCATGATCTGGAGAGCAGAGGGACTTTGCAAATGTTGGAGGCTTCTCCCAACCCTCAAGGGCCCGGATGATGATGGGACTCCCTGACTGGAGCTGCATGAGAATTACCTTCAAACACCAAGGATAGTATTCAGTGCTAGTCCTACCTAGAGTAAACCCACTGAAATTAATAGACATCACAACTTAGGTTCATTAATTTCAATGTGTCTACTCTGAGTAGAACTTAGTTGGATACAACCCCAGTCAGCAGACTGATTGAAATTAATGGATTTAAGTTAATCATATTCTGAGTGTGATCTTTCTCCCAACTCCTTATCTGTGGCAACTCAATAGGAGAGAGTAGATGCAACTTTGATATATGTTTAGTTGCCTGTAGGCCAACCTGAGTGAACAGCACTTATTTTATTTATTATTTATTAAATGTGTATCCTACTCTTCTTCCCAAAGGAACCCAGGAGAGCAAACATCAAAATGTTAAAACATTATAATTTACAATAAAATAAAACATATTTAAAACAATCTAGAACTGTCTAAAACATTTAAAAACCAATTTGGAACCAGCTAAAACATTTTAAAAACCATCTAAAAACCATTACAAACCACTTCAAAACATCTTTAAAACACTTTAAAAAAATCACATACCCTCACAGTTACCAATTTCAAAGTTGCCATGGCCAATATCTATAAGCCATCAAATGCCTGGGTAAACAAGAATGTCTTTAAATATATTCTGGAAGTCCATAGTGAGAGAGACAGACACACCTCATTGGGGAGAGTATTTCACAAACAGGAAGCCACCATCAAGGTTGTCCTGTCATGGGTCAACACCAACCAGGCAGCACCCAGAGATGGCACACCAGCACAAACTCCCCTGCCGATTGTAGGTCTCAAGATGGTTGCTATTGGAGGACTTGTTCCTTGAAGTACTTGGGTTCCAAGCCATTCAGGGCTTTGTATGATAACACTAACACCTTGAATTTGGCTTGGTAACTTGTGTGATCAATCTTCATCCTTTTTCCATGTGTCCACCTTGACCAATGGCCTAGATGCCTCATTCCTAGTATCCAAAGCAGAGCTTGGAAAAGTTACTTTTTTGAACTACAACTCCCATCAGCCCCAGCCAGCATGGCCACTGGATTGGGCTGATGGGAGCTGTAGTTCAAAAAAGTAACTTTTCCAAGCTCTGATCCAAAGTCAGACCAAGATTTGGAAATCTCAGTCTAGGAGTTATTACTTGAACCTCATGGTCATTCTGTTTTATCTGGTTTGGGCTTCTTCCCCCTTCCTGCATTACTAATATCAGTGGGCCCAGCCAATCAGGGAGCATATCCCATTTTAAACTGGTATAGCATTTCTCAGCATTATTTGTTTCTTCAAACAAGTGTTTCTGACACCTTTGGTCCCTCTCTCCCCCGAGATTCCACCTTGCTTCAGTGACTTTGTTTTGGCCAATAAATCATACTTCCAGTTTCTATTCTGCCTGACCTTACTATGTGCAGATGATCCAAGCACTTCACTATTATTTTTCTTCTTTGCCTTTTGAAACAGGGCTGTCAATTGCTAAATGCTTTTTGTAGTCAATTTACAGGCTTGCTTTTTAACTGATTCCATCTGTCAAGTTTGCACTGCAAGATTTCAATCCAACTGATTATTTTGAGGAGATTTGGAGTAAGAGTTTCTTGCAGTTTTGTGCTACATAAAATCCTCCCAACAGTTTCACAACCCATTCATATATATTTGTAAAACAACTGTCTTGTTTCTTAACTAAGAAGTTGGTTACCTAACAAATCTGCTGGAAACTGACCAGAGTATTAAGTCAGATCCTGGAGAAGTGATATGCCCCCATAATGGTTGGATGACACGTTATGTTGTTAAAATTAAATAGGTCTCAGACTAATCAATGCCTGCATGGAATTATTTCTGGAATCCTATTGCAAGGCTGAACTTTCTGAAAGTAAAAATGAGATATAACTGCAATAATAGGGTGCAAATGTTCACCTTTCAGGGCCATACCCCCAGTGTTCTACCTACCCTCAGCAGTTAATGCATCTTTCTTCCTGCATTGATCACATCACATAGGGGATCCCAGCCAACTAGGGATTCTTATTTATTAATTCAAATATTTATTTTTATTTATTCTTCCATTTTTATACAGCCACTATAGCCAGAGTGGATTTTTCACATTCCGCAATGTTAAATTGATAATACCCCTCATGCCCTTCTGATGCTTCCTATAAACTCATTTCAAAACAAAACCTTACAAAACTTATAGTCTTGAACTCAGAAATGCTTGCTTAACAACCCTCTCAATTTCCATGGCAATAAGAAAAACAGTCAGAAAGAACAGAGAATTCAAAGTCTAAAAAGAGAGAGAAAAAACCCAGACCCCTTTTGGACTTTTTTCTCTCAGACTTCTCATAATCTGTTGAAATTCATTAAAAATCAACCATGTTCACAGAATACTTATAATCCTTTTACTGACCTTGCCTCGTACTCTGACCTTCATCTTCTGCAGTTTAAAAGTTAAAAAATGCCTGGCTGATTTTTCATTAATTTAATAAATTTTGCATTAAATTGAATGATAGTGTCGGACATGCTCAGTAAGAACCAACTGACTGTCAGTGTTCTAAAAGCCAGACTCACAACTGCTTAGCTTGGCTAATCAGGGGCCACACCCACACCAGACTTTGATTTCACGTGAGACAGTCATGGCTTCCCTCAGAGAATCCTGGGAAGTGTAGTTTGTGAAGGGTGCTGAGAGGAGACTTCTATTCCACTGACAGCTCCAGTGACAAAAGTGGTTTAACAGTCAGCCGCTCTGATGGAAGCTCTGTGAGAGAAGCAGGGCATCTCCTAGCAACTCTTAGCATCCTTCACTAACTACACTGCAAGGTTCTTTGGGAGAAGCCATGACTGTCTAAAGTGAAATAAAGGTCTGGAGTGGATGTGGCCAGGGACAGCTTTGGTTTAAATTTGGGTGGGAGGCTACCTGCACCTGTTGTAGAATAAAAAGGTGGAGGAATCTCTGAAGAGCAATGATACTGTTCACAATGTTTTCCTTTTGGAAAGGAAAGGGACTTCCCCTCTGCCCAGTATCCCCCCACCCAATCTCCTCCCCTCCCCCTCCTTCTACCCTTGCTGCCCCTCCCTCAGGTCAACGTTGGAGTATGATCTGAGAGACCAGGGTTCGAATCCCCACATAGCCATGAAGCTCACTGGGTGACCTTGGGCCAGTCACTGCCTCTCACCTCAGAGGAAGGCAATAATAGAGGAAGGCAATAGTAAAACCTCCTCTGAATACCATTTACCATGAAAACCCTATTCATAGGGTCGCCATAAGTCGGGATTGACTTGAAGGCAGTCCATTTCCATTTTCAAACATGATTGCACAGAAATAAATCCCACTAAACTCAAAAAGTATGCAACTGATCAAATCCACCCTCCCTTCTACTCCCTCCTATCTGCTCCCTCTTGCCCCTCCCATCCCATCCCCCTCCAATCCCCTCTTTCCTCCTCCCCCTTCCCCTCCCCATTGTCACTTTTACTTATCAATACCTCAGCACAGTCATTAACCAAAATGGAGACAATAGTCAAGAAATCAGAAGAAGGCTAGGACTGGGGAGGGCAGCTGTGAGAGAACTAGAAAAGGTCCTCAAATGCAAAGATGTATCACTGAACACTAAAGTCACGATCATTCAGACCATGGTATTTCCAATCTCTATATATGGATGTGAAAGTTGGACAGTGAAAAAAGCAGATAGGAGAAAAATCAACTCATTTGAAATGTGGTGTTGGAGGAGAGATTTGCAGATACCATGGACTGCGAAAAAGACAAATAACTGGGTGTTAGAACAAATTAAACCAGAACTATCACTAGAAGCTAAAATGATGAAACTGAGGTTATCATACTTTGGACACATAATGAGAAGACATGATTCATTAGAAAAGATAATAATGCTGGAAAAAACAGAAGGGAGTAGAAACAGAGGAAGGCCAAACAAGAGATGGATTGATTCCATAAAGGAAGCCACAGAGTTGAACTTACAAGATCTGAACAGGGTGGTTCATGGCAGATGCTCTTGGAGGTCGCTGATTCATAGGGTTGCCATAAGTCATAGTCGACTTGGAGGCACATAACAACAACTATACTTATAGAATCTCATAATAAAAGAACTCAGGATCATCCATTGATGCTCAATGGTGGGACATTCAGGAGAGACAAAGGTAAGGACTTAAAACATAAGAACCTGTTGGATCAGCCCAATAGCTCATTTCATCCAGCATTCTGCTGTCACAATGGCCAGCCAGATGACCACAAGCAGGCCCTGAATGCAAGAGCACTCTCCCACCCTGCGGTTTCCAGCGACTGATATTCAGAATCACTTTGCCTCCAGCCATGGACCTAGAGCACAGGCATTATGGCTAGCAGCCATGACTTCTAATAAACTATGGCTAGCAGACTTCTCCACACAGTACATAGTTAAACTATGGAATTTGCTCCCACAAGAGGCAGTGATGGCTACTAGCTTGAATGGCTTGAAAAGGGACTACTAGTCATGGTGATGACTTTTAAAATGGTTGCTAGTTATGACTGTATGTAACCTCTAACATCAGATGCAGCCTAAATCTGATGACCAGATTCTTGGGGGGGGGGAGGGTTGTGGAAGAAGGCTGTTGTGCTTTTGCCCTGCATGCAATACTACATGCAAAAAGGATCTTGGGATTGTTATTGATCACAAGGTGAAAATGAGCCAACAGTGTGATGTGGCTGCAAAAGGGCAAATTTATTTTTGGCTGTATTAATAGAAATATTGTTTCCAAATTGCATGTAGTACTAGCTCCCCGCTACTCAGCACCAGTTAGACCTCATCTTGAGTATGGCATCTAGTTCTGGAAACAAAGCCCAATGAGGAGACTAAAAGAACTGGCAATTTTTAGCCTTGAGAAGAAGACTGAGGTGAGATATAATAGCAACTTCAAGGACCTGAAAGGTTGACACACAGAGGAGGGGCAATATTTCTTCTCAATTGTCCCAGAGTGCAGGAAACAGAATAATGGGCTCAAGTTACAGGAAGCCAGATTTTGACTGAACATCAAGGGGGGAAAACTTCCTAACCATTAGGGTGGTACAACAATGGAACCAATGACATAGTGAGCTGGTGGGCCTCATCTTGAGTACTGTGTCCAGTTCTGGACAGTGCACTTTAAGAAGGATGCAGACAAACTGGACCAGGCTCAGACCAGGGCAACAAGGATGATCAGGAGACTAGAAACAAAGCCCCATGAGGAGAGACTGAAAGAACTGGGGATGTTTAACCTCGAGAAGACTGATGAGAAATATGATAGCATTCTTCAAGTACTTGAAAGGTGATCACACAGAGGAGGGCCAGGATCTCTTCTCAATCATCCTGGAGTGCAGGACATGGATTAATGGGCTCAAGTTGCAGGAAGAAAGATTTCGACTGAATATCAGGAAAAATGCCCTAACTCAGTACAACAACGGAACCAATGACCTAGAGAGGTGGTGTGCTCTCCAACCCTGGAGGCATTCAAGAGTTCTTCTTTAAGTTGGATTCCTGCATTGAGCAGGAGGTTGGACTTGATGGCCTTATAGGCCCCTTCCAACTCTATGATTCTATGAGGAAGCTGACAGCCAGTGCCATCCCCTGGACTGGTTGTAAGAAGGCAGGCAGATGAGGGCTAGCTGAGGGCAGACTGGGGGTGGTGGAGCAGTGCCTTTTCTCCTTAATGGACCAACCTCCACTGACTAGATGGGACCTGTCTGATCCAGTAGGGTCCTTCTTACGTCTCTGAATTGTTCCATGGACGTGTTTTGTGTGGGTGGGAGGTAAAGTTTCTCAGTCCTCCCAACTTTTTTCTCCCATATCCATATTCTGTACCCATTCATTTATGGCGCTCTGGCATCTGGCTACTTTTTCATAGTTACAAACATAAGCCCTTCTATTAATTTCAAATGATGCATTTTCTATGCCTGGCTATGAATAAACCAGATCAATGCTAGTAACATGCTTTATTGGGCCTCCCGTGAAATGAATTTGTAGAGAGACAGGCTGTGAGATGGAGTCGACATGTAGATGAGATTGGTAAGTGAGGGCATATTGATTACTTCCAGCCTGGGCCAGGCAGTAATTGCACCCCATGTCTATTCTTCCTCTTGCTTTGTTTCACTATTTATGCCATTTAAAAAAACCTAGCCCAATGATAACAACACATTTCATTTCCAATCCCAAGCATAGAGCATCAACACAAGATTTTGGGAGATGAGGATAAAAAAAGTATAGAGTGGGTGGGAGAGGTTTTTTTTTTCCCCAAGAAGCTCAAAACTGCTGAGCCTGATCTTGCGGCTTTTTATGCCCTCCGAAAGGAAGATTGAGAGCAGGTGTTAGATTACCAGGCTCTTTATTAATAACTCAAGGCTTCTACGAGAGGTGGATTGATGGCGCGCTCAGCACTTAGCCAGTGAATAAAGCCCCAGGTTCAGCATCTGACTCACTTCACTCCTTCAACTGCCTGCCTCTCCTCAACAAAAAGAAGCCCTCTTGAGGAAGCAAAGGGATCCAGCAAATGTATCTGGGCCTTTCTGCCAGATGAGCATTCAAACAAATAAATAAATCAGGGACTATTCAAATCAGTGTTCAAAAACATAAGCTGGGGAGATTTTCTTTGTTTGCCCGCAGGGGACACTTGGAAAACAACTTGATTTTCTGGCATCATCTACCATCACCATCTAAACTTTATGGCTCCTTTGATGAACAGTGAGAAGCTTTTTTAAAAGAAAAATACCAGGGATAGTTAACCATCTTCCAGGCATGGTTGAACTCCATCAGATCCAGTCAGCATGACCAAAGGTAAGCAATGATGGAGTCAACAACATCTGGAGGGAACCATGTTGCAATGTCTGAAGCTTGATTTAGTCCAGGGATCACCAACATCATGTCCTCAAATGGTGATGGAACAAATTCCAACTGTTACCCCTGACTGTTGGCTATGCCAGCTGAGCCTGATGGAGTCTGAACAGCAGCAGGTTGGCTATCCTTGGTCTTGGGATGGAAGGATCTGTCATAGAATCATAGAATAGTTGAGTTGGGTCCTATAAGGCCATCAAGTCCAACTCCCTGCTCAATGCAGGAATCCAAATCAAAGCATTCCCAACAGATGGCTGTCCAGCTGCCTCTTGAATGCCTCCAGTGTTGGAGAGCCCATTGCCATATGGTTCTAACAGTTAGGATGTTTTTCCTGCTGTTCAGTCGAAATCTGGCTTCCTATAACTTGAGCCCATTATTCCGTATCCTGAACTCTGGGACAATCGAGAAGAGATCCCAGCCCTCCTCTATGTGACAACCTTTCATGTACTTGAAGAGTGCTATCCTATCTCCCCTCAGTCTTCTCTTCTCAAGGCTAATCATGCCCAGCTCTTTCAGTCTTTCCTCATAGAGCTTTGTTTCCAGTCCCCTGATCATCCTTGTTACCCTCCTCTGAACCTGTTCCAGTTTGTCTGCATCCTTCTTGAAGTGCAGAGACTAGAACTGGATGTAGTACTCAGGATGAGACCTAACCAGTGCCGAATAGAGGGGAACCAATTCTTCATGCGATTTGGAAACTATACTTCTGTTAATGCAGACTAATATAGCATTTCCCTTTTTTGCAGCCACATCACACTGTTGGCTCATATTCAACTTGAGATCAACAACTATTCCAAGATCCTTCTCACATGTTGTACTGCTGAGCCAAGTATTGTTTATCTTATAACTGTGCATTTGGTTTCTTTTTCCTAAGTGTAGAACTTTGCATTTATCCCTGTTGAATTTCATGTGGTTGTTTTCAGCCTAATGCTCCAGCCTATCAAGGTCCCTTTGAATTTTCTTTCTGTCTTCCACGGTATTAGACAGAATACACGGTATGCCCCCCAACTGTGTATCATCTGCAAATTTGATAAGCATGCTTTGTACCTCCTCATCCAAGTTGTTAATAAAAATGTTGAAGAGTCCTGGGCCCAGGACTGAGCCCTGTGGTACCCCACTCGTTACTTCTGCCCAGTTTGAGAGGGAACCATTGATAAGCACTCTTTGAGTATGATTCTGGAGCCAACTGTGGATCCACATTTAGCTAGCTTGCTAATCAGAATATCATGGGGCACTTTGTCAAAAGCTTTGCTCATTTTGGTTCAATTTTGCTTCTCTCAGTTTCTCATTTTTCCAATCTTAAATTCAGCAAGTTGCATTTTAAAAAATATCCTCAGCAACATTCTTCAGCATTTTAGTATGAATTTCTCCTAATAAACACATTTTTGTATGAAGTTTTGACTAACGTACATATTTTTGAAAGCAGTTTCTCAAAAATATAATGCAACATTGGTTGGAGAACTGGATCACAAATTTTGGATAAATGGGAATCCTGAACGATAGCTGTGTTTTGGTTGTTTTGGTAAATGTGGATTTGGTAAAGTCAACTTTAAATGCAAACTGAATGGAATTTCTCCCCCATCTCTAATGAAAGATGGACTGCTGTGGAACAGAAACAGTGCTGCATGCGACAAACGAGGGCTGGAATGGAAAGTGATGCCTTCTTTCATCCCTAGGTACCTGCTGTTATGGAGAATAAAGGCCAGTGACTTTGGTGCACTATGAAACTGTCCATGGTGCTTACCAACAGAGCTCTTCTTGCAACTATTTTATAGGGCAGCCCAGTACACAGAACTTTATCTTCCACCCTGATTCAAGGCATGAAGCCAGAGGATTGAAACGTCTCTATCTGATGATATTCAGAAACACCATTCTAATCAAGCCACCTCTTTCATTCTACAAATTGTCTTGTAACCATCTGCCCAACCTTCCTTGCTGAAAGATCATCTGGGGGTTGATGGAAAAGAGGGAATGTGCCATTAATTCTTCCAGTCATTCATTAATAGCCAAGAAATGAACCTGATCATTAATGTTTAAAGGAGTCTCACCTCTTTAAAATGCCATATAAAAAGGAAGGGGGTAATAGGAAGCCAACAGCCTTTTTTCAGTACAAATCAAAAGCATTTGTGTTTTATCCAACAACTGCAATGACAAAACAAAAATGCAAACATTCATCATATAGTTATATGTAAATGGGGCAGATCCCCAACGCACTCACATCCGGTCATACCTTCAGTCTGAGCTTTTGACAGAGTGAACATGTGGCTCAATATCTGAAAGAGATTTCAGCAGAGAAAGGGGAGTGAAACCATCTCCCTACTTTTGTTTTAGAGACATGTCCTTAGATATTGGACTTTCCTTTTACCTGAAGTTTATTTGGTACCTAGAGGTAACAAGAAGCCAAGGATATAAGCCAATAATAATAACCGGTACTACTGAGCTATGGCACCACGACCCAAAATGCGGTCCAAAATGTATGCTTGGTGCTATATAGGAATGGGTGAAACAATTTTGACCATTGTCCTTCCAGTCAGACACTGAATATTGGCATATTTTACACTTTTTTTTAAAAAAAAGCATCAAATACATAGAAATGCAATTGGTGAAGTGGCCCACAGACCAACGTATCCGAAGAGTTAATATGGAAAGGATGTACATTTTAAGAGATTCTTTCTCTCATCTATTCTTATTTCAGGTCAGTGCGATATATCGCAGAGTCTGGCATCGACTGAGCTGCTGTCCCACGTGATGACGTTAATCCACCTCTAGGCATTTTTCAACATTAAACCTATGTGCATATTATTACAGTGTGTCAGCTGGAAAGCTGCCACCCCCACCCCCTTCCGCAAAAGGCCACTCGCAGCTAACAGTATGAATTATTCGAAGGACGGCAACAGAAAGGGACCCCTCTCCCCCCCCCCAGATCCCTTTGCTCTCTATGGGCTTATGCAAATCAACCAAATTAAGCCAGCAGAGTTGACCTTAGTCATAAAAGAAATCCACTTGATGTATAAGCAAGGGATGGAGAAATGGGCAGGACTGGGGGGAGGGGAACATAGAATTGATGCAGAAGGAAAGCAAGGCACTACTCTGCTACGTTTCTATCCTGCCCATTCCACGCTTTTCTGAGTCATTAACCAAGCCATTTTGCAATGTGTTTAAACCTTCCTGAACTCAGCTATACAATCAGCAGTGAGGGAGAAAAGACGACTTGCTGGAAAGGTGTGAAGTCAGCAGAAAATGGGAATGGGTGGGTGGGGGGAGAGAGAGCGAGAGCGCAAAGTGGCCTGGTGTGTTTATCCAGCTTTTTCCAACTAATGGTCATTTTTTCCCCATTGGGTAGGGTCAGGAATAGTTTTCTTCAGCCTTTCACCATGTTCTAGCACATATTCAATAGGAGACATGCTTAATGGGAAGTGTGTTGTCCGGGGCAGTCAGCAGAGACACCCATTTTCATAGCGGTGAATCTGCCGCCTGGAATAAAGGATTCCTCAGCCCCTCTATTTCCAATGTCCAGGGTGTGAGTGCAGTTGCTTATACCGCCAAAATGGAACATTTTGAATATTAGACAGGCGCCATCTCTGCTATCTTTTCAGCGCCTCTTGAAGACCTTCCTCTTTCAACAAGCCTTTTAGGTTGAGACCTATCCCAGTCTGTGTCTGTGTTAGAATTGCTTAATATGTTTTTAATTATGTTTTAACCCTTTTTAAAGTTTTTTAACACTGTTTTGTTTTAATGTATTTTAAGTTCTGTTTTTATGATGTTTTAAAGTGTTTTTAGCACTTTGTTTGCTGCCCTGGGCTCCTGCTGGGAGGAAGGGAGGGATACAAATTAAATAATAAATAAATAAATAAATAACATCCCATGCATATAAGGGAGGTATCAGCAGGCTTGGAAGAATACCAAATATAATTGGGGGAGGGATGAAGAGGAGCACCCCTCCCTTTGTGAAAAAAAAAGACCAGAGAGGGCAGAGCATGATCAGGGGTCACAGTGTTGGCTGACTTTGGAGGGGGGAAAGTATTTATTTATTTTTCTGTCCCCACTTTCTTCCATCATGAAGCCCAAGGTGGCGTACATGTGGAAATCATCTGAAGGAGCCTGGATAGTTGTCCCCCATATTACCAAGGTCCAAACAGCTTCAAACAGAAGCTGGGCATTTAGTGTCGTTGATCCCATGCTATGGAATACTTTTCCAGCAGACATTCGGCAAGCAACTCTCACATTTGACTTTCTTGAAGACCATTTTTTATGCCAAAAGACAGCCAGTCATTTTAATGACTGCTTTGTAGTGTTTAATGGGTGTTATTTTATGTTTTTATATTGCTGTACACTACCCTGATATTTTATGAGTGGTGTATAGATCGTTTTATAAACACATAAAAATAAGATAAATTTGGTTCCCAGGTGGTCGCTCATTCAGACACTGACCAGACCAAGATTTTAGTTTCATAAGGTGGAAAATCTGGAAGAGGGCATGAGTGACTGGCTAGCATCCTGAACTCCACCGTGCAATGTTTTATCATTCTTACAGAATGCTGAGGCATAGGAATTTCATGAAATTCATAATACTGATTGCTGGTGAGGACAGTATTATTTGGATTAGTCCTGTCTCAAGCCAACCTAACCTAGATTTTTTTTTCGGGGGGTGCAGCTAAGATCCCAAAGTAGTGGTGAAAGCCGTATCCATCGTGTGGCATGAAATACCTCATTTACAATGATTAGCTAGGATCATTCATGAAGGATCCAAGGTGAGTCTCTCCTTCAGTTTCCCTCAGTGACATCATAATGTTCCTACTGAGGCAGTATACTTCTGAATACCAGTTGCTGGAAACCATACAAGGGGAGAGTGCTGGTGAACCCAGATTCTGCTTATGTGCTTCCCAGAGACATCTTGTTGGCCACTGTGAGAACAGGATGCTGGACTAGATGGGCCATTGATCCAGCAGGCTCTTCTTCTGTTCTTATCTTCTCACATGTACTCAAATATACGTTTGACGCTGCTGAAAAAAATGCTTCCTTTCTCAGTAGACTGCACCATCCCTAAATAACTTCATCATTCAGCACAATATGACTGGCTATATAGAACTGTCATGTCATCCCAGTCACTATGATTGGCTGGGGATCATTCATGAATGATCCAAAATGAGTCTCTCCCTTACAATTGCTGTTAGTGACATCATTATATTGCCAAATCAAGAGGTGACAAGGAACATCAGGGCACTAGAAAAGAAAAATATTCACACACATTTGCATGTGTGTCTATGTGTCTATGTTTTGGGAAGGGTATTTCGACTTCATAGTGAAATACCTGTTTTCAGTCCAAACAATGAAACTGGAGACTCGTCAATACTACTCAAATCTAGTGGGTCGTATCTAATATTGGTCATACTCAAAGTAGGCCACTGAGTTGCATCCAAGTCCTTCTCAAAGTAGACCCATTGCAGCTAGCATACCTAACTCAGTCATGACCATCAATTTCAACAGGGCTACTCTGAATAGGGCTAACATTAGATATAGCCCATCGGAATAAGTGGACATGACTAACTTAGGGCCATTAATTGCAATGGGTCTACTCTGAATAAAACCTAGTTGGATGCAACTCTTTGTTTCATAGGCTCATTATACTGCAGGGGTTGTGGGACAAAGGATACACCTGCTTTATAAGGGTTCCATGTTATAACAAATACCACAGCACTGTATATAGAGGAAAGGTGGTGTTGGAGGAGAGCTTTGTGCATACCATGGACTGTGAAAAAGACCAATAATTGGGTGTTAGAACAAATTAAACCAGAACTGTCACTAGAAGCTAAAATGATGAAACTGAGGTTATCGTACTTTGGACACACAACAAGAAGACATGATTCACTAGAAAAGACAATAATGCTGGGAAAAACAGAAGGGGGTAGAAAAAGAGGAAGGCCAAACAAGACATGGATTGATTCCATATAGGAAGCCACAGACTTGAACTTACAAGATCTGAACAGGGTGGTTCATGACAGATGCTCTTGGAGGTCGCTGATTCATAGGGTTGCCATAAGTTGTAATCAATTTGAAGGCACATAACAACAACAAACTCAGGGACATCATCATACCCATGGTATATGTGAATCCACAATACATCGAGCTGCGTTAGAGCAAGGTTCTACTATAGTAACTTTCAAGTTGTGAAGTGCCTAACAGTCATAATTATGCTTACATCCTTCCCCTTCCTGTGACACCTCGCATGGTTGTTCAGTTTTTTTTTCAGTTGGGAGTGAAGGAGTCAGTGGGGAGTCAAGGCCAAACAATGGGTCCATGGTGATGAAAGAGTCTGGATTTGTGGTTGGATCCTTATCTCCCCCATGGGCCACATCTTATAGGTGGGTGGGGTTGTCCACCTCTCAATCACCTGATGTTACAATGATGTTAGATGAACCATGTTTGCCTGTGCCAATGATCAGCTGATCATTGGGGCCAAATGTATCTTTATCTGACTCATAGGTGTACATCAGGTGGACAAGTCTTGGTGACAATAGCCTCACAGGCCAAATGGGGAGGCCCAACAGGTCTAATTAGACCCATGGGCTGGAAGCCCCCCACTCTTAATATAGAAGAAGGAGATAAAATTAGTTATAGAACCAGTTTGTGTGATCACAGAGTCAGAACACACCTGGGAATTGATTTTACTCTCCATTCTTCCTATATAGAGTGGTGCCAAATGGGCATAAGGCCACAGATGCACCACTGCTGATAAATGCATGGGTTGTAGCCAAGTAAGATCTACTCAGTGTAGACCCACTGAAATTAATGTACCTGAATTACTCATGGCCATTAATTTCAACGGGTTGTCTAACATTGGCTAAAGCCCCATTCATGTCTCTTCTGTCAGCAGCTCTGCATACAATATGACTGTTGCTTTAAATATTGATAACTAAAGTCATATATCACAGGCCTGGGAGAATGACAGGCTCCATGCCTGATAGCAGGAGCCTTCTGCAATAATCAGATATTCAATAATTCATGAAAATATATTCCCCTCCCAAATCAAATTGGAAGCTATTTTGTGTAATATATTATTTAAAATTCAATATTATAATGCTCATAACTTGGTCTTCCTGCATCAGAGGACCATTTCGAAATGTGATTATGTGCAGACTCTATTTAAAAGTGACAATTCTGGCTTTTCATTTGTTTAACGGCTTAAATGTGGGAGCCAGAGTGGAACTAAGTCGCCTGACAACAAAACCAACGGCTGCCGCAAAGAACATCACAGGGTCATTCTATAACTTGGAAAGAACGTGCATTTTTTTTTTTTTAAAAAGGAAAGTAATTGGTGGTTGTGGGATTGCGGGTGGTGGGTATTGGGTCTGCTGGTGGCTTTCAAGGGAGTGGATATTGGACTTGCTGGGAGAGTTTGGTTGCACATTGGAAAGGAAGAAAGCACTTGTAAGCCAAGCTCTGAGCTTCGAGAAACCTGAAGGATCCCCCGGAGACAGCCAGAGAAAACTGGAAGGAATTGTGGGGTTGCGGTAGGGATCAGTGAATCTGCCCATTTTGGTTTCTCTCAATTTCCAATTTTTCCAGCCTTAAGTTCAGTTCCCCACATTCCCACATCAGTCTGCAATTTTATTTTTTTCAAGTCCTCATGAAAATTCATCAGCATTTGAGTGTAATTTTCTCCTAATATACACATTTTTGTGAGCAATTTTGCCTAACTCTACACAATTTTGCAAAGCAATCTTGCCAATATAATGCACTTTTGAATGTGATCTTCCCTAGTATATGCATTTTTTATGCACACTGTCCCCCAGTATATGCACCATTATGAAGGACAGCTGTGCGTTGGGCTGGGCACTGTTTCGGAAGGTGTGCATTAGGTTGGTTCGCCTTTAAATGTGAACTGAATCACATTTCTCCCCCTTCTCTAGTTGCTGGCCACCCTTCTCAGTCCCTTGATTATCTATACTTTGCTTCTCTCTCCTTGGAAGCTAATAGCCTCTGCTCTGCTCCCTCCCAACCTGTAGGGACAATTAGCTGCTGTAGGAGAGAAAAGAAGTCATCGGTCCCAAAATCCCTCCAGCCCTCTACTACTAGATCTAACGTAAGAGTGTCAAAAGCTGCCTTATAGTGAGTCAGACTTTTGCCCCTATCTTGTTCAGGATGGCCTACCCTGACTGGCAACAGCTCTCTAGAATTTCAGACTGAAAGTCCTGGATGCCACATTCAGCCCCAAGATTTGAGGTTTGACACCCCATTTTAGCCACTATGAATGCTCACAATTCAATCAAATGTCCTCTAGATTCAATTGTTTCTTGATGGAAATGGTGACGCGAAAATTCTGTCTGCTTTCCATTGTTCACAGCTGCCTCCAGTCTGCAGCTTCTTTGAAAGCTGTGAACTGTTGTAGTTTTCTGAGTTCTCTTTAAATGATCCCAGCAAATCAGGGATCACATATGGAATGGTATACCACCATGATGCTATATAGCCAATCAGATTTAACTATGCATTGCTGGCAAATGAAGCTCATTCGATTATTATGCAAATGCTTCCTGTAGTGTTCACATGGGCAGGAGCCACAGCGCACTGGCACTGCTTTGCTGGCAGAAAGTTCCAGCCACATTCAATACCTGGCATCATGAGTTTTACAAAGAGCAAGTAGCAGGTGATGTGAAAGACCCTCTTGCCTGAAATGCTGCAAATCTGCTTCCAGCCAGAAAAGACAATGCTTGTTTGGATGGAACAATAGTCTTACCTGGAAATAATTTTCCTAATCACTAATCACTTTTGCAATAATTCCTACCCCAACCCACCCCAACCCCAAAAAGTCCAAAACGGAGGAAGATTCTGCTCTGGCAGACATTTTGACAGAACTACCCTCACAATTTAGTCTCAGCATTAAAACAAACTTTTTTTTTCTAGACAGAGAGGGGGAAAAAGCTATATGAACCACAAGCGGCAAGTGGTGAAATCATTGTAAACTTATAAGCAATGGCCGTTTATGGAGCATGTATATTAAGAAGTATGGCACGTTGAATTCAGTGTGATGTGGGGAACCTGTGGCCCTCCCGATGTTCTTTGACTTCACCTCCCATCAATGCCTGCCATCACAGACAATGGTAAGAGATGATGGGGGTTGGACTCCAGCAGCCTCTGGAGGGCCACAGGTTCCCCATCTCTGCCTTACAAGCAGCCCTGTAAGGATGGTCTGCTAGAAAGAGGGCAGATCTGGTAGATTGAGGAAGAAAGCCGTCATCCTAGGGCTCCCAAAAGTTTAGTCCCCTAGAGAATGTTGGTTTATTACTTTTGGTCATCATTGTGAAAGATCAGTGTTGCTGTCAAAGGGTTATAGCCAATGTTACTTCTGCTCATAGTAGACCCTTTGAAATTACTAGTAATGATGACTAATAATGATGAATTTGTCCATTAATTTCAATGGGTCTACTCTGAGTAATAGTTGGATACAACCCCAAGAACCTCATGGCCAGTCTACTTATAGGTGGGTGTTTAAAAGTAGAATTGTTATTGGATTTGGTCTACAAGTTACTTTTCAAGTAGGTAGCCCTTGGAGGCCCCTGCTCCAGCTCAGAAGTTAAAAGAGTTTTGCTAAGAGGAGTGAAATTTCTCAGGAGGATTTTACACATCCTGAGTTGTTGTTTTTTTAAAAACTGTGTTGATTTTTAAACTCAACTTTGCAGCTTGGATAACAGAAGAAATCCTTGTGGATGAAACAAACAGCAGAGAACCAGTGCAAATGCAAGCAAGCAATTCGATTTCCTTTCCATCCTCATCACCAGCTTCCATTCATTGTGAAGTCTTGCTGCGTTCATCCGCATAAACATTACAAAAGCCAAACTACCCCAAACAAGCATGTCTGTGTTATGCATATCTAATATTTAATAGGCTAAGAGTGCATCTAATACCTGCAGGCCTTGTTATGTCTTTCTGGTCGGCTGAAGGCATTGTAATGTGATGTGTTCCCTCTCCCCACCTTCTCTAATATTCAGTGAACAGGAGCTGGATGGGAGCACTTTTTTAAAAATAGGGTTTGCTATTATAAAAATCAAATTTGAAAGCCACTTCAATATACACAGTTCCTCAACTACACACATAGGTCATCATTTCTGGTGATCCTACAGATGTGTAAATTATGGAGTTGGACCTAAACAAAAACTATTTTCAGATCAGACTATTTTTCCATCTAGAGCAATCCAGCCACACCTTACTGGGATAGGTGGGGGAGTAGATGGAGTAGAGGTGTCCCTCCTCTCAGCTCTGCTGGCTAAGTTGGTCTCCCAACCGCCACAGCTAGAGTGATGCAACGGTTACTCTGTTGGTGCTGACCTCCCCGCTTAGAAGGCCCACCAGTGAGATTCAACAGAAAGCCCTGAAATGGTATGATTGAAGGGAGGAAAAAGGGTAAGTTGGATCCCAATCTGGGCTCACTACCATTGCACAATACCTTCTGGCCCTATCTAGCCTCGATCATCCTGCCTCCACCATCTGCTGTGGTTGCCATGAGCAGCAGAGCTGTGGATGTGGTGGTGGCCCTGAAGCTCTGCAAAGCCATACTTGCAGGATGGGGTGTGTGCATATAAATTTGGATTGTGCCCTTTGTCATGCTTACAGTAGAGCCACTGAAGTCAATGGGATGTAAATTAGTAATCCCATTAGTAATTGGTTTCAATGGATCTATTTTAAAGCATGACTACATTTGGATGTAGCCCATGTTGTGTACAAATAGTGAATACTCTTACACTCATGAATACTCATTACACAATAATCCATATGCAGGATATATATATGAGATACATTCCCTCTCATATATGGTCATTGTCTGCTACCCAGGTCCCTTATCCCTAGACTTCATAAGTGCACCACTCCACTCCTTAATCTCCTGATACCCAGTCCCAAACAAATCTGATTTCCCAGCTGCCTCTTTCTGCAGCTCAAGCATTGCCTGTTTTCAGTAATATATATATAATCTAGATCTTACTCTTCACCAGTTAAAATGTTGGTGTATTTCTATACATCACATTAGCCTAGACAATGGCTGTTGAGGACTCACAGGTAGGCAATAGCCAGATGCCACATATATAAAGATGCTGTGGGAAATATAACTTTGAATGTGGCATGGGATGAATTAGTTGATGTGATGAATTGACTGTTGTGAAGCCAATTGAACATATGGATAAGCGTGATTGAGACTGGAGCCTTACAGGGTTTTTTTTTTTTTTCTTGATTCCCTCATCTGCTAAGAGCTTTATATTGAAAGGTGATTTTCTCATAGCTGCAAGCAAGCTGAAGAAGCTTCACAATTCAGCTCAATTATATTAGCAGTACTCTGCAATTATATCGCACTGCAGTTGATCAGTGCACTTTGCAAGCATTAACTAATTAAGGGAATTTACTGGAAATGGTTATGCTGTGTTTCTGAAAAAATAAATATACTGAGTGCATTGAGGGGAGACCAGGATGCGTCATTTGAAGAAAGCAGGAAAATCTCAGAGGTGGATTTGATTTGCAGAGATTCAATAAGAATGAGAGATTCCAATTTTGCAAAATCAGATTTGAATGTTCACTTATTCCGCAGAATGGTTCAGATTCACTTCACCTTTGAGAATGTTCCGTGACTCCAATTTATTAAAAAAACACACGCAAACACTTTACTTTTGTTTGATCCACCTGCCTGTTCAAATATAAGCCATGCTGAATTGAATGGGGCATATTCTCAGCTACATGTATTAGGCAGAAGTTGGACTTCAGATATTGTTGGACTCCAGCTCTCATGAGCCCCAGTGAACACAGCCAGTGATCAGAGATGGTGGGAGTTGGAGTCCAGCCACAGCTTCCCCATCTCTATTTGATACCAAGTGATATTTCCAGATGGTTTTCAAAGGCAGCCCCATGTTGATTAGATACAATGATTGACAATCTGCCAGTGATCATTATCTTCTCATCAAGAATCAGTAGGGAAATACCTTTACTTAGGGCAAGCTGAAATGTCGCAAACTTCTCGAGTTTTGAAAGCTTGCTCACTATCATGTGCCATTTCAGTTGGTCTTGGAAAGGTTTTCTTTGACTATTGTTTATGGAATCTTTCCCCCTAACACAGGGGTGGGAAACCTATGGCCCTCCAGATGTTGTTGGACTGTAGTTTCCATCCTCTTTGACCATTGGACATGTTGTCTGTGGCTGATTGGAGTTGGAGTCCAGCAACATCTTGAGGACCACAGGTTTCCCACCCCTGCCCTAATAATTCTAGGTGGAGAGGTTTGAATCTGCATGATAATAAGAACCCTGATGGATCAGGCCAAATTATGTATCTAGTCCAGCATCCTGTTCTCACAGTGGCCAACCAGATGCCTGTGATAAGCATGCAAACAGGACTTCTCAACAGCATTCTCTGTTACCATGGTTTCCAGAAACTGGTATCCATAGGCGTACTGCCTCTGACAGTGGAGGGAGAACATTGATAGCCTTATTCTCTATGAATTTGTCTAATCCTCTGAAACACAGAAATGGTAAGGAAACACGTGAACACTTTTCTGGTGATACTGATTAATTATCTCCCCTCCCCTGGTGGTGCCCGTTTAAGCCTGCATTAGGGTGAGGATGGAGAAATACTTATCTTACCTGGGTAACAAGTCCCTCTTTGGAAGCCTTTGCCTAAGAAGAAGGTGAAGTAGGTTCATCTTGACTAAGGATGGAAAGCGCTGTCAGTTTTGATTCTCTCAGTTTCTCATTATTCCAATCTTAAATTCATTTCTCCACATTTCTGCAGCAATTTGCGATGTTTTAAAAAAAATCATAAAAATTATCCAGCATTTTAGTGCAAATTTCTCCTAATAAACACATTTTTGTAGGCAGCTCTGACTAATGGGCACTCTTTTGCAAGCCATTAGCAAGCATATAATGCATTTTTGCATGCTATTGTCACTCATATATGTATTTTAATGCATTTTTGCATTATATAATAATATATGCATTTTTGTAAACATTGTTTGGTTGGTGCACTGCATTACAAAACTCTAATAAGTGCTCATTTTGAAGGATGACTCTTATTGTTTTGGAAAATGCAAACTTGGTAGTTTTGGTATGAAATGGAAACTGAATCTAAATTCTCACCCATACCTAATCTTGACACAAGTTGTGATCCTTTGGCAAAAAGAGACAAAGTTTATATAAACTGGTCCTTTAACATGAAATACTACTCTAGTTTTGCACAGGCATTGGCACCAATTTCCTTTTAAAAAGTGTGACCCCATTCCAGCCCACTCTGGCTATTTTTGTATTCTCTCAATGAAAATGTTTCTCCTTCTGAGTCTGATGGCGTTTTCTGACCCTCACGATAGTGGATGGGTGAGTTCTGAACCATTGGCTGCATTTGCAAAGCATTGTTTTGCCTTTTTTAAAAAAAATCAATTACACTTCTGCAGAGTAATTACATGGGTTGCTCTATTGCGCCAAATGGATCTGAAGCTGACAGATCAAGTAACATGGCAACCTCTCCAGATTCCATGGGATTGTCAAGAGTGATCACTGACACAGGGATGCAACCTGATGGCTCAGTGAGCTGGGGATGCTTGTGGATTTCATTCATCCTGCTTATTGATGTGAAGCAAACAGATTCATATTCCCTGGACCACAGCATGGGCTAGAGCGCTGTTATTTGACAGCTACAGCATCCCTCTGAACTCCACCATCAGTCATTCACTCAAAGCAATGTACAGAAATATGCAAAAATTATGCAGAATGCATGACATTTAAGTAATGAATTAATCCCATTTATGAATTGATCCCAATAAAATATGTGCAAGATATGGCCCAAAATGCATGCAATATGGAGCAAAAATATTTATTGTTTTTAAATACCTGAAAGATTATCTTACCCCTTATATGCCCAGCCGATCACTGCACTCTGCAGGTGAGGGCCTACTGCAGATACCATTTTATCAGGAGGTCCATTCCTCACAACATAGGAAATGGACCTTTAGTGTAGTGGCATTGACCCTTTGGAATTCCCTCCCCTTAAATATTAGACAGGCACCATTTCTGTTGTCTTTTTGGTGCCTATTGAAGACCTTCCTCTTTCAACAAGTCTTTAAGTAAAGACCTTATCTCAGTCTGTGTCTGTGCTGGAAGTGCTTTTTAAGATGTTTTGAAAGTTGTTGTTTTGAAGATGTTTTGTTTTTACATGTTTTTAAAGTTTTTTTTATATTTTAACATTGTTTTGTTTTTAAGATGTTTTAAAGTGCTTTGAGTGTTTTTGTTTACTGCCCTGGGCTTCTTCTTTTTGAAAGTCCAAGTACACTATGTCACCTGGATTACCTCTATCTATATGGACTCCTTCTGGGAGCAAGGGCAGGATATAAACTTAAAATAAATAAATGTACTTAGGTGCAAAATGTTCGTGCATTTTTAAAAACAAACGCATCCAACTATGTTCTACTCAACGTAGACCCACTGGAATTAATAAACCCAAGTTAGTCATGTCCATCAATTTAAACAGACGTACTCTGAGCAGGAGTAACATTGGATAGAACCCTTGCAGTTTGACTGAGAAATTGCATGGAATGGATCAATAACTGGAGAAGTGGGAAATAGAACAGAACAGAAACATACACATCCATATGTCCCTATAGTCAGCCAGGGCAGGAAACAGTAGCCTTTAGAAATACACTTTGCTTCCTCAAACACCAACTCTGCACTTCAGCTGTGTACCTGACAAAGCTGGACTTGAATTCTATTTATTTATGTCCAATATTTTCAAACCGCTTTTTCCAAACTAAGTAAAACAACCCACCAATCAAAATAATACCATGTTTGAAAAGAAAACAAATATGCAGGTATAACAAATATAAGTTCAATAAACAGGCATAGTTCAATTACCCCTGCTGGGGTAGAAAGGTCTTAGTCAAGCACAGGAAGTTTTTGTGGGGGGGAGATGCCTGATCTCAGCTGGGAGGGAATTTCATGGAATTGCGCCCACCATACTGAATATGAAGGTCCTGGTAGATACAAGATGTGCATCTGAGCTTGCACAAAAGCTTGCTATCTAAGGCTGCATACTCACCAAACGTTTAATGCTGAAGCCCTGGTCGCTCTGTGGAATATGGAGATGACCCAGGCTGCAAACACGATCGCTCCTGCACGCCCTCTCCTGTGTAGAGCTCATACAGCTCCATGGTATACTCCAGAGCTGAGAGCGATGAAGCAAGATAGGAGGCGGCTTGAGCGGAAATGGAGACGAACTCCCAACGGATACAATTATGCGCTGGTTAGTGCTTCGACTAAGCTCTATGTAGGAGTGGTTAAGGCAGCTAAAAAACATCATTTTGCTGCCACTATTAAATCATCTCTTTGTCGCCCAGCGGAGCTATTTCGAGTTGTCCGGGGGCTTCTTCATTCAAACCCTCCGGACACGGTGGAATCATCGGAGGCCCGCTGTAATCAGTTTCCCGATCACTTCCAGAATAAGATCTCATGTATCCGCCGGGACCTAGACTCTCAAGTTATAGCAGTTGATCCTAGTGAGATGTCCGGAGCACGGTCTTGTCCTGTTTTGTTGGATGAGCTCCAGTTGGTTCAACTCGAGGACGTGGACAAGGTGCTTGGACAGGTACGTGCAACCACTTCGGTACTGGATCCTTGTCCCTCCTGGCTGATAAAAACTAGCAGGAATGGAACAGGTAGCTGGGCCAAGGAAGTGATAAATGCCTCTTTACAAGAGGGAGTGGTCCCGGGCTGTCTGAAAGAGGCAGTGGTGAGACCACTCCTGAAAAAGCCTTCCTTGGACCCAGACAATTTTAACAGCTACAGGCCAGTGACGAATGTTCCATTCCTGGGCAAGGTCTTAGAATGAGTGGTTGCTGGCCAGCTCCAGGCGCTATTGGATGAAACCAATTATCTAGATCCATTTCAATCCAGTTTTAGGCCCGGTTTTGGCACTGAGACAGCCTTGGTCGCCCTGTACGATGACCTATGTCGGGAGAGAGACAGAGGGAGTTTAACTCTGTTGATTCTCCTTGATCTCTCAGCGGCTTTTGATACCATTGACCATGGTATCCTTCTGGAGAGGCTCGCGAAGTTGGGAGTTGGAGGTACTGCTTGGCAGTGGTTCTGCTCCTACTTGGCGGGTCGTCTCCAGAAGGTAGTGCTTGGGGATCATTGCTCGACACCGCGGGTTCTCCAATATGGGGTCCCACAGGGCTCAGTCTTGTCCCCCTTGCTTTTCAATATCTACATGAAGCCCTTGGGAGAGGTCATCAGGAGTTTTGGAGTGCGTTGTCATCAGTATGCTGATGACACGCAGCTCTACTTCTCCTTTTCATCTTCTTCAGGTGAGGCTGTTGATGTGCTGAACCGTTGCCTGGCCGCGACAATGGACTGGATGAGAGTTAACAAACTGAAGCTCAATCCAGACAAGACTGAGATGCTGTTGGTGGACGGGTTCTCTGATCGGATGGTGGATATATACCCTGTCCTGGACGGGGTTACACTCCCCCTAAAGGACTGGGTTCGTAGTCTGGGAGTCTCTTTAGACTCTTCCCTCTCACTTGAGGCTCAAGTAGCCTCGGTGGTTAGGAATGTGTTCTACCAACTTCGGTTGGTGGCCCAGCTACGTCCCTATTTGAGTAGAGAGGACCTTACAGCAGTGGTACATGCTCTGGTAACCTCACGTTTGGATTACTGTAATGCGCTTTACGTAGGGCTACCTTTGAAGACAGTTCGGAAGCTACAGCTAGTGCAAAATGCGGCAGCCAGATTGCTGACAAGGACCAAGCGGTCCGAGCATATAACACCTGTTCTGGCCCGCTTGCACTGGTTGCCAATATGTTTCCAGGCCAGATTCAAAGTGTTGGTATTGACCTATAAAGCCTTATACGGTGCGGGACCACGATACCTTGCGGAACGCCTCTTCCGATATGAACCGGCCTGTACATTACGTTCTGCTACGAAGGCCCTCCTCCGGATTCCAACTCACAGGGAGGCCCGGAGGGTAGTGACGAGATCTAGGGCCTTCTCAGTGGTGGCCCCTGAACTATGGAACAGTCTCCCCGAGGAAGTACGCCTGGCGCCGACTCTGCTCTCTTTTCGGCGCCAGGTCAAAACCTTCCTATTCTCTGAAGCATTTTAAGTTAAATTGATTTACTTTTAAAAATGTTATTGTATTGGATTTTTGGATTGTATTATTTAGTATTATTTGTTATTTATTGTATTTTTATGCTATTTTATGTTCACCACCCAGAGAGCTATTGCTAGTCGGACGGTATATAAATCTAATAAATAAATAAATAAATAAAATAAAGCACATAATGTCCCATAAGAAACCCGGGAACTGTAGTTTGTTAATGGTGATGGGTGTCGTGTCCAGGACGAGACTCAGGAACCAGACCAGTTGGTGAAAGCAATTCAGTTTTTATTAACGTAATATCCAGACAAAAACTGCGCCTTCTCATGAAGCAACACTATCACACATATCCTGCGACATATAAGAGAGTTGACAGAACAAGGACTCCCTATTCCCCCTGTCCCTTAAAAAGGGGGCGTTCTGGCACGAATTCTCTCACTCCGCCTCAAAGTGCTCTCATCCACACCCCTCCTCTCTCTCCCCCTTGTCCTCTTCTGCTGTCTCCTTGTTCGTGGTGAAGGGGGAAGAACTGCCCCCTCCCTTTCTGAGGATTCTGACTCAGGTATGGGGGAAAGCGGGTGGGGCCATGCTTGAACCGTCAGGCTGGCTTTTTCCTGCCTCAGGAGGGAGTTGAATTCCCCCTTGCCCTCCCTCCTTGTCCAACTGCTCTAGTCTTGAAAGAGACAGAGGCGTGGGAAGCACATGGGAAGAATCTGTGTCTGTGAGAGTTTCAAGGTCTTTACTGCTAGACAGTTCTATCTCTGGGATTCCCTCCCCTTCCTCAAGTGCTTCTTCACACAGTTCTGGCCAAATAATCTCTTCCCCTTCCTCATCCTCTGAAACAACAGGGCCCCAATCCTGCATCCTGACAATGGGAAGTGAAGCTCTGGAAGGTGTAAACTACACTTCCCAAGATTCCTTGGGGGAAGTCATGTGCTTTGAATGTGCAGTAAATGTATGGTGTGCATGCAGCCTAGTGTGCACAAATACATGGTCGCTTAAAACTCAGAGGGACCTTGGAGAACAGCTGCCATCTTCCCCTGGGGCTGGAGAAATCTGCTAATGTTGCTTTCTCTCCATTTCTTATTTTTCCAAGGATAAATGCGGTTCTTCACATTTCTGCATCAATCTGTGACTTTTTTTAATCCTAATGAAAATTCATCAGCATTTTAGTGCAAATTTCTCCTAATATACATGTTTTTGTCTGCAGTTTTAATTGCATATTTTTGCAATCAATCTTCCCTGATATAATGCATTTGTGTATGTCATTTTCACAAATACATGCATTTTTATGCACTCTTTCCTCTGATATACACATTTTGTACACACTGGTTAGTGGGAGAACTGCATCCATCACAAAATTTTGAGGGATAATTGAGTTTCTGTTCATGTATTGTGAACAGGTAGTCTCACATTAAAATGCAAACTAAATCAAATTTCTCCCCCATCCAGACCTTCCACACAAGTAATATTTAATATGTTTTTATGTGTTGCAACTTCATCCGCATAGAGCATCAGGACAGGACAGAGATTTTTGGTTGTACTTAGCATAATGTATATGCAGTCACTAGGATAATTTCTAAACCAGCATTCACAGTTCTGACAAATACCTGTAGCCATCCCCTACCCTCTGCCCCATACACACACACACATACACACACACAATAGTAACAGTTATTTGCACATGCACACAGAATTAAGAGACTGACCCTACATTTGGAACAAATCTGATTGAGGCAGAGATGGAAAACCAGATGACCCTCCAGATGCTGCTGGACACCAACTTCTATCAGTCACAGAATCATAGAATTGTAGAGCTGGAAGGGGCCTATAAGGCCGTCGAGTCCAATCCCTGCTCAGTGCAGCACTCCAAGTGAACGCATCCCTGATACATGGCTGTCCAGCTGCCTCTTGAATGCCTCCAGTGTTGGAGAGCCTGCCACCTCCCTAGGTCATTGGTTCCATTGTCATACCACTCTAACAGTCATTTTTAAACTAGTCTGAACTCTGTTAGCTACATGTGTGTATGGTTTTAATATTGGAAATAGTTTAAACTTATTTTAATGTAGACTTTGTATGTTTTTAATTATATATATATTTTTATCTGGAAGCCGCCATGAGTTCCAGTTTTGGAAAAACGGCGGGGTACAATAATAATAGCAACAACAACAACAACAACAACAACAACAACAACAACAGTCAGGAAGTTTTGCCTGATGTTCAGCCGAAATCTGGCTTCCTGTAACTTGAGCCTGTTATTCCATGGCCTGCACTCTGGGATGATTGAGAGGTTATCCTGGCCCTCCAGCCAGCCCCAGTCCCAGCCAGCATTGTCAATGGTCAAGAATGATGGGAGCTGTAGTCCAACAATATCAGGGGGATCATAATTTCCCCATCTGTTTAAAGGATCTGCAGTAGGATAGTTGTATTGTTCCCCTGCCTTCCCCAGAAGTCTTATTTTTCTAGCTCCACGTATAAAATAAGATTCTGTGCAGGTACAGTCAGCATTCAGACTGAACAGTCTTATCTATTGGTGTGAGTACTAAAGGCAGCCCCTTACTCCCTATAGAACGCTCATTGATCACTATGAAACTGCATGAGCTACAAAGCTTTATAGAAGCAGGCACAAACATCCATTTTAATGTTTCTTCCTTACTCTTGAGAAAACACTCCATGGATTGTTGTGAAACTACATAGCCAGGTCACCCAACTATGCAGTCTTTTTAAAGAACTAAGGCAAAATTTCTCAGAATACTTTCTTTTTCCTTGAGAGGTTGTTTAGCAATTCTCTTTTCTTTGTTTCCTAGGGGGAAAAAAAAGCAATTGTACAGAATTGTCCTCTGAATTGTCCAACTTCAGGTGGTGGCTACCAAGGCATTGTGGAGGATGCACATACAAGAAAGTATCTATGCTGCTGCCACTGCCAATGGTGAGCCCCACCTGTGAGAATCTGTTGGAGAATTTTGCCTCCATCTTGACAAGTCCATTGAAATGTTCTCCCCAACTTCCCTGCTCACAAATAGGGTGGAGAACTTCAAGAGGCTATTTCCACATAGCTCTAGACTTGGGCTTCAGTGTCAACCTTTGTGGGACATTACAAGCTGAAGCAAATTTGGGCAGGTGGGTATTGCTGTAGATGGTAGCTTCCAGGCCCCAGCATCACCATCCCACACGGGACAGCTATGGCATATCCCATCCGAGGATCCCTTCTCCACTGAAGGAAAATAGAATGCTGGATTTACTGTAAGTTCATTTTCTGCAGGCGATGGGTCCAAATGCTGCTGTCAGTACTATGCAAGTGGTTAATTGTAGAAGAGGCGGGTAGAGATCTTTTCCCTTCATGCTTTTTTCCTTTACTATTTCTACTGTTTTCATAGAATCATTGAATTGTAGAGTTGGAAGGGGCCTACAAGGCCATCGAGTCCAACCCCCTGCTCAATGCAGGAATCCAAATCAAAGCATTCCCGACAGATGGCTGTCCAGCTGCCTCTTGAATGCCTCCAGTGTTGGAGAGCCCACTACCTCTCTAGATAATTGGTTCAATTGTCGTATGGGTCTTACAGTTAGTAAGTTTTTCCTGATGTCCAGTTGAAATCTGGCTTCCTGCAACTTGAGCCCATTATTCCGTGTCCTGCACTCTGGGATGATCGAGAAGAGATCCCAGCCCTCCTCTATGTGACAACCTTTCATGTACTTGAAGAGTGCTATCATATCTTCCCTCAGTCTTCTCTTCTCCAGGCTAAACATGCCCAGTTCTTTCAGTCTCTCCTCATAGGGCTTTGTTTCCAGTTTTGACTGATTCTGTTTTAATTAGAGATCTCTAATCCATCCATCCTTCCACAAACTGATGCATTCCAGAAGCTTTTATAAAAAGATATCCTACAACTCCAAGAGTCCTTTACCCTTGGCCAGGCTGCTTGGGGTTGACAGGAATAGCAATCCAAAACAACTGGAGAGCATCAGGCTGCATAAGGGGTGCTCTAGAGCCTCTCTAGACTATCAACTAATGTAGGCAGGTCCTGCTATTCATCATCCTGTTGGGGAACAGGTGAAATGCTGTTGACAACCTGGAGATACCCATCTTTCTGACACAGGACAGTACCTGAGGGAAAATCACCACTTGCCCAATTGTTGGAGTGGCCTTGATCCCAGCTGGGAACCTTGATGCAGGAGCCAAGTACTGATATCATTATTATTTTATTTTATCTGGAGCAATCTTTCCCTGCTTTGAGATCTAGCCTGAGTTCTCAATAGTATCACATAGCAAGTAATTGAATTCCTCACTCCTGTAAATATCTTTGGCTCGCAGGGACCCCTTTGAAAGGTCAGAGAGATTTTCTGAAAACCCTCTTCCCTCCTGCCAGCTTCTTCCCAAAATGAAATACCAGAAGTGGTCCCAAGGTAGAGGAAGACGTTCCGACTGTGTGTCCTGGCAAATATACACAATACACAACAATACAGATTGCTTTATTTACTGTAGGGAAATAGAGACAGCCGTGACAGTTTCCACAAGTTCCCCCAATGAAAGCTTTGCTGACGATTATTATCTCACATGGTATCAATTCAAATCCATATCTTTTTGTTTAGCCCAGGGGTGGGGAACTGCAGGCCCATGGCCCCAAATGTGGCTCTCCATGCCTCAGAACTCTCCCTAGGCCATGTGCAACCCCCAGGCCACACTCCCTCTCACCAGAGCACATCCCTTACCAGCTCTGCTATACACCCTCCTTGAGTGCTTTTGCCTAGCTGGAATGGGTCCTTGAACTCTGATAATGCCTCCTGCTTGCCTGAATGAAGGAGAAGAGAGATAGGTCCATGTACAGAACCCTATATAGCAGTGGCAGTTGGTGGCTCTATGCCAGTGGGCAGTAGAAACCACTCCAGGTTTTAGTCCAGACTTTTAAGGAGATGTCCATGATGCTGACACCTGAGCTCAGCTCAAAGGCCATCATCTGTCATACCATTGTACAATAAAAAGTCGAACACCAGTCCAAATATGGTTAAAGCAAACGAACAGCACATTCCATTGGAATATATGATTGGAATATATGATGTTGTTGTTGTTGTTGTTATTCAAGGCTTGTATGCCAAAATGGTTTCTAACAGTTTACAATATAAAATACATAATTAAAATACCCAATTACAATTCAACCAGAATGGTAAATCCTCCTGAATTAAAATATACCCTTAAAAAAAGTTTAAAAATGACAGTTAAAGCAGTTAAAAGCAAACAACCCAGTTCATGAAATCACATTCAGGGGGATGCTTGCCGAAGCAGGTGTGTCTTCAGGAGCCGGCAGAATGCCCATGTTGATAGACCTCCTCGCATTTCAGCAAGGAGGGCATTCCACAGCCCTGGTGCCACCAGTGAAAAATATATACATAGTACTAATCCACTGAAAATAGTTGTTGCAGCCTCTGAATCTGGGTCCCAGCTTCGTCAAGGTCATGTCTCCTACTTCAGGGGTGGGGGCACGTTTTTGGTCCAAGGGTCATATCCAGGGGTGGGCAGTACCAGATTCAAAAGTGGAGAGATAGATGTGCCTTTTACTATTACACAGTAGGCTAACTTCCACCCACACAAAACTCAGAGGTTTCTACACATGCCCAGACATACACAGCTCTTCATTTTCCATCCAGGCCAGCATGACATATGATCAAGGACCCACTCCAGCCAGGCAGAAACATTTGAGGAAGGCACAGATCAAGGCAGATGAGAGGTGTGACCCGGGGGGAGTGCCATGACTTGGGGAATGGACTAAAGTCCCGTGGCAATCCTCAGAGAGCTCCTCCTCCCCTATCAGTGTTTAAATTCCACCTTACTCACTGCACTCCCTCCCTGACATTATTGCAGAGAAAAGAGAAAGTGCCAGTGCCTCAATTCCTCTGCCTCACCTGGGAGATGAGCAAGCTACTCCTGCAATAGGAGCTTACTAAGACAGACTCTCTTCTCCTGGAGACCTACAAATAATGACGTTGAAATAACCCTCAAAGCTGCTGAATGGCATTCTTCATCTTTCAAAGGCCTTGTCCATAGTGAATCAGTTCACCATGTACCCAGAGATAATTAGGGCAACTTATTTAAAACTTACGACCTAATTAGTGGTTTTAATGGTCATTAATTACAGAAAGAGAAACAAAGCCGTTACCGCTTCCAAGTGACCGCCTTCCAATGCGAGGTTCAGGTATTTATCTGGGCCTGTAAAGGAGAGAGGCTAGCTAGCTTAACATCTAATTAAACCAAATTGTCCCCAGTAATTATAAGCAATGTGATTTTATTTATCTGGTTTAATTACCAGGGCCTTTACACAGTCTTTGACCCGGCACAGTGGCAGAGAGGACAGAGGGGATATTAATACACCATCCATCAACAGAGGGAGAGATGGCAAATTATACAGAGGTGACAGAAGCCAGGGAGGAGAGTGGAAAGGGAAGATTGTTTGAAGAACAGTATGAGGCAATTTCCCGAGAGGTGAAATGGATAAGAGAAAGGGGTATCTACCTAAATAAAACCTTTTAGAATGTTGTTCTATGTTTTTTTAAAAAAAATCTCGCAAGCAGAAAACTAGCATGCTAAGATAGAGCAGTGGCACATTGAGATTTTTGAGTAAGTACCATGGATGCCACCCTCTCTGGTCACTTTTCTCCTTTGTCTCGCAGATCAATTCCCCACCCCAATGGGAGACAGAAAGTATGCATATACGCACTTCTCTTTTCCTAAAGATCTGGGTAAAAGTTGAATCCAGTAGAATAAATCTGAGCCTTGAAAAGCATGTAGAGCTGAAAGGTGGAAAAGTGTGTCACTCTTCCAACTTCCTGTTTTGGCTCTATGCACTTTTCAAGAGAGAAAAAAAGTAACTCCTCTTCCCACCTCATGATCAAGGCGGGAGTGAGTGCGGGGGCTCAGAGTTAAACCTTTGATCCATCTAGCTCAGTATTTTGTACACTGACAAGCAACAGCTCTCCAGGGTTTCAGACAAGGGACATTCCCAGTCTTACCTGGAGATACTGGGTGCTGAATCTGTAACTGCCAAACAAAAAGAACTTTCTCTACCACTGAGCTACAACCCTTCCCCAAACTGTCTTCAAGGAGCTTACATTTCTTCGTAGATGAGAAGGTAACTTTGGCAAACTCCCTAAGTTGCTTACTCCACTCTCACTGTCACTTGTTGCTTTTTTGCAGATGGGCTGCATCACATTCATAAATGGTCCATCCAGGTTCTGGCTGTACTTTATCATCAACACATTCCCATGACTGACTGACTTAATCAATCCAGGGCTTTTCAAATGTCCATGCAAGCAAACTGGATAAGAATATTCAGCTCTGTTATTTCCATCCTCATCCTTGGTGACTCCACAAGCAGCACGTCTCATGGTCCATCTCCAGGAGAAGTCTGTGAGCCTGGTGACATGTCACACTCATTGCAAGGAAAATATCCACAAGCCAGGCTCTGAGACCTTGTCTACCCATGCAGCAGAATAAGGTGGAAAGCAGGTAGCAGAGTCCTGGAATGATAGGACAGACTATATCACTTCAGAATAATATTTTGGAATGCTTCCCTACGATGACCTGCCCTCCAAAAAAAACCTCTCTGTAAGTAAAACAAACAAACAAATAAATAAGAAAACAACTTAGTGCTGCAAAAAGCAGGGTAAACTATAGCCTTACTTCCTGACATGCTTAGCGTTTACTTGCGGGGGGGGGGGGTTGCAATGCAGAGCAGCGTTGAAAAAATAGTATTCCATGCCTACAGTCTAAAGTGGTATGATCCACCCTCCCAGCTCAGAAAAAGACTACCTTATTCTGCTGCATGCATGGTTCAGGCCTGATTGTCCAAGATTCTGAAACCTTGTTCATAGACAGAAAGACAAGAAATGTATTGTAGAACAACTACATCCTCCTTCCCTAGCTGATCTCTCTTATTTAGTAGCTAATATTCCATAGGGTTTTGGATGTGCGGGAATTAGTTGCTAAGATAAGCACAAATAAACAGTGAAGGTGAAGATGATGATGATGATGATGATTTATTACATTTATATCTCACATCTTCCACCAAAGGAGCCCAGGTGATCAATAGCTCTATGATCATGACTACAAAGTGACTACAAAGCTAATGACTTGGAACTTCTTTTGATTTACATACAGAACACATATATTCCCATTTCACAGAAGGAAAAGGGAAGCTGAAAGAGATTTGTTCAGTGCTATCCAACAGCACAGGTGAGGCTTTAACCCACTTCTTCCTGAATCAAAATCAACTCTCCATCTGTTAAGTCAGGTGTCCTCCAGCTGTTGCTGGAAAACAGTTCCCATCATCCCTGACCACTGGCCATGTTGGCTGGGGCTGAAGGGAGTTGGAGTTAGTTCACATTATTACCCAATAAGGCCTTCCAAAACAGCTATCTGATCTGCCTTTTAATCACGTCATAAATTATAGGATACTTCTGAAGTCACCTTTCCTTTGTTATGAATCATGGAATGAATTGGTGGCCACCATCTCAGAAGTCTATTTCTCGGTCAACAGTGGCCTAGTGGCCATTGCTCCTCCTTTCTCTTGACACAGCAGCTGGGTTGGCAGTAAATCTGAACTGCCTTTGTTTTCCAAGAGGTCAGCTGACCCACCATCTGGAGAGTGATGGAGAGGCCTTCATCTCATTATGAGGAGCCACCATTCCCCTGTGTTATGGGGAGATTGTTCAGAACTGAGTCAATGCGATTTTTATGGTTCAGTACCACAAAGCAATTAACAGAGAGTGAGTGAGCTTTCCCAACCTTTACTGAAAACTGTGGCTGTTTATCAATGTGTCAGGCTGTTGGCAGATTCAAGAAATCTAAATTTAACAGGTGACTGGTTTTGCCATGCCTGAGTGCAGCCAATGGATCTTCCGGATATAGAGTCCCAACCGGACAATCAGAGCCAATAGAACAACAAGCTGTTGAAGAGAAAGGGAATACATAGCATTAGCTGGAGAGTTTGCTACGTTTATATATATATATATTCACCACCAATGTTTAATGACTTTTGCAATTGATTTCAGCAGCAGTGTTTTTTCAATTACTGATTCCAGGTCTGCCCCTGGGCAAGGGGAAAAATGACTGCATGAAATCAGACCTAAGTCCACTATGCTTCATATTTGCACCAAATACCTGATGCAAAATTTCTCCGGCTTTTTTGAACTCACCCCCTTCTGAATTTACTCTACATTTTAACCCCTCTAACCCACCGGCAGCCATTTCTCTTGCAGCACACAGCACGTGTGCAGCCCATTGATGATTGTGTTATGGGACCTGTGAACTGGAGCACTAATCCAACAAGGGCCTTAGGAGAGGACTTAATAATAGGATCTCCATCCCAGTGTCATGAGCCCAACCCAAAGACTATGGTGTGATGCTCAGAGGTAGATGAGACTCCAGCTCTAACCTTGGGGAAAGATCTGCCAGGACTGTCATCAGGACCATCAGGACCAGAATCATCATCATCATCATCATCCCACCCTTCCTCATGAAGGGCAAACATAAGCAAAACCATTTAACAAAAAGAAGAAAAACAGTTGAAACATTCCAAACCACAATTATATTTAAAAGCATTCTAAAACACTGTTAAAAATATTCTAAAACAGGTAAAAACATTCTTTCTTTAGTGATCTTCATGTAGCCAGAATCAGTTCTCTTCAGCCATCATACAGCTGGGTAAACAAGAATGTTTTGAACTTCCTCCTGAAAGTTAAAAGTGATGGAGACAGATGCACCTCACTAGGTAGGGCATTATACAAATGAGGAGCCACCACTGAAAAGGCCCTGTCATGGGTCATTGCCAATCAGGCAGCACTCAGTGGCAACACCACCAACAAGTTCTTGCCTTCTGATTGTAGGGTCCAAGATGGTTGACATATGCATTCATGCACTGAGTAGGGGGTTGGACTCAACAGTCTTATAGACCCCTTCCTGTTCTACTATTGTATGATTCTATGGCACAGCTTTGCTGCCCTGCTCTGATTCAGAGGAGTCTCCCACAGCACCCCTTCCTCTACAGTCCTGCAAATTCTGAGAGTACAGGATAAGGCAAGAGCTCTTTAACATCCAGGTGACTCCTCTGGGAAGATGGGCTTACTGCATTACAGTTTTAACAAAATGCAAGTCTTCAGTTGGAGCTAGGAACTTGCAGAGACAATGGCTCAGAAAGATACCATAATTGGATCCTGGGACCTCTCCAATGTCCTACAAGTGATCTTGATCCTTGAAGTCTTCATGGGACACCACTAGATTTCCCTTTTCTGCCTTAAGCTCACAGAACAGGACACACCGTTCTTATTGATGAAGAAAACTTGTTTTTTGGACCATAACACCTTGAACTTTGAGTGGATGAGCTCTCGAGTCAAATTATCCTCCATACACACAAGATACAACCAAATAAATCCCTTCATATTATGAAAAGTCAACATGTCATGGGAAAAACTAGGCAAGAACCCTTCCTCCTGAGATCTAGCCTAGTTCTCAGAGAGGTGGTCATCCTATGCCAGGGCTGTACCAGCTTACACTCACATGACTTAATGCTTCTCCAAACCAAAACAGCAAGAAAAATCTCTCCACATAGACATTAGCATGTTAGGGAGAAAGTATCTACTTAGTTTTCTTCATATCATGCTACAAGAATGTCTAGTTTTTATCATGCTTTTGTGTGTTTATCAGGTAAGACCCACCTTCATCAGAAAATTGAACTTAGCAAACAAACTTGGCCATATCAAGGAGAATGAGGGTTCATAGAAGGCCCCCCTCCTTAAACAATCCAGCCAGGGAGGGAAGGGAGAAAGAACATGTGATACTACTTTTACAAAGTCAGACCATTGGTCCATCTAGCTCAGTATTGTCTGCACTGACTGGCAGTGCCTCTCCAGGGTTTCAGACAGTTCCTCCTGGAGATGTCTGGGATTGAACCTGGGACCTTCTGTATCCAAAGCAGATGCTCTATCACTGAACTGCAGCTCTTCCCCCCAAAAGAAGAGATATTGCTAAAAGACCCTGTAGAGGTCCTGTATGCTCTCCACCACTCTTCAGGTTTCACAGTTAGCAAAGCAGATTGGATGGCTACAGTGGTAACCTGTTACTTGGAGGCAAACAACTTTGGCTTCACTGAAAGATCTTTGGAAGATCATGGTTTGTCCTTCACGTGGCCCTGAGAGTACCAATCAGCAGAGCTAGCATCAAGGGATGGCATCTTGGTATCCATGGAGGATATCAATAGTTACTATACATGATGGCTCTGAAGACCAGTTGCTGGTATTGTGCTGGTCACAAGTAGGAGACTGCTATTGTGAAACGTAGGCTTCCCATAGGCATATGACTGGCGACTGCAAGAACACTGGCCTGATCAATCAGTGTTCTTGTGTTCTTAAGCACTTATCTTAAAACCCAGCACCCTGGAAGGGCCCACCGCCAACCCATGACTCCTATTGTTGTTCTTCCACTTTTCACTGCAATTATCAGAGCTTGGAAAAGTTACTTTTTTGAACTACAGCTCCCATCAGCCTAATCCAGTGGCCATGTTGCCTAGGGCTGATGGGAGTTGTGGTTCAAGAAAGTAACTTTTCCAAGCTCTGGCAATTATCCACTCTTTTCCATGTTACTACTCCCCATTTCTAGTAATAAGCAAGCTGATGGAACTGAAGAGCAGTTGCTCACAGGCTCCCAAGAAAAAGAGTGCTGGCAGGGGCCTGGAAGAAAAACCAGCAAAGGGTTCTTACCTGAGGACCCCACGAAATTAAACAGCAAATTAAATAGAGGTCACTTCCAGATGACCTTTTTATTGGGCATTCACCCTGATTTGTTTGTGAAGCATTTGTGGGGAGGTTAGACAACACCAGTTATTTACTGAACATTCATTCAGATTTGTTTTACAGGGAGGTTAGATGATGTTGCATCAAGCATTTTCTAGTCCATTCCTTGTCACTTTCCTTATTGCAAAAAGTCACTTGGAGGAGGAGCAAGAACACCGAATTGACTTGAATTGTGTAACCTGAATTCCTCCATACATGACTGAATCCTACCGGAAAACAGTGATAGTCTGGAAGTACCCAGAAAAATCTAATAGAAATAACCCTCATGAGTGCCTTACATAAACCGAAGGAGATCAGTGTAGCCTTAACACTCTGATGATCTGGACTGCAGGGATGGGAAGTATTAAAATGATCTCTCACTTTGATTTCTCTCAGCTTCTCATTTTTCCAACTTTAAGTTCAGTTCTTCACATTTCCGTGTTGGCTTGCTATTTATTTGTTGGTTGGTTTTAAAATCCTCCTGAAAAATCAACAGCATTTTTGTGAGAATTTCTTCTAATATACCCATTTTTGCAATGCAATGTTTACCCTGAAGTCCACATGGCACCTCCATTTTCAGCATCAGGTAAAGACCTATCTGTTTACGCTGGGCCGAGGGGAAGCAGGATGCGGCGTACGTCCAGGAGAGGAGGGAGGGTGTTGCTGCAGCTGGGCTGCACCAGCAGAAATCTCCCACCTAGGTGTAGTTGCAATGCAGCCACAGCACAGCAGGGGACCTCTGCCACTGCCTGGGTGCAGCTGAGGCTTGGCCAGCACAAACCCGCCCAAAAGGGGCATTCCAGGGCTGGAACCAAGGGAAGGAGGACTTATGCTGCATCCTGGTCCTATTCAGCCCTGTCCTGTGGTCCATGGTCCTGACAGATGATACACCAGGGAAAAGAGTGATGGAAGGAAACATGCATTCTGTTTCATTCTGCCAAGCCCTGCCGGCGCAGCAAGCATACTCCCCTCCCCGGGGCTCCTGAACCGCTGTAGGTTGTGGTGCCCCTTACGCTGCCTTCCCTTCCACTGGCTCCACTCCAGCTGGCCTCCTAAGTGTTGGGTTGCTCTGCCCAGTTATGTTGTTTTGCTGCTAGTGTGCTGCCCAAGCTTCCTGTGGCTGTTATGGGAATGTTTTGTTCTGTTTTTAATGGTATAATGTATTTATCTTTTTGTTTTGTATGTGCTGTAATTTGCTTGGAGACCTTTGGGTAAGAAGCAATTAATAAGTTTTAATAATCATAGAATCATAGAATAGTAGAGTTGGAAGGGCCCTATAAGGCCATCAAGTCCAACCCCCTGCTCAATGCAGGAATCCAAATCAAAGCATTCCCGACAGATGGCTGTCCAGCTGCCTCTTGAATGCCTCCAGTGTCAGAGAGCCCACAGGTAAATGGTTCCATTGTCGTATGGGTCTAACAGTTAGGAAGTTTTTCCTGATGTTCAGTTGAAATCTGTCTTCCTGCAACTTGAGCCCATTATTCCGTTCCCTGCACTCTGAGACAATCGAGAAGAGATCCCAGCCCTCCTCTATGTGACAACCTTTCATGTACTTGAAGAGTGCTATCATATCTCCCCTCAGTCTTCTCTTCTCCAGGCTAAACATGCCCAGTTCTTTCAGTCTCTCCTCATAGGGCTTGGTTTCTAGTCCCCTGATCATCCTTGTTGCCCTCCTCTGAACCTGTTCCAGTTTGTCTGCATCCTTCTTGAAGTGCGGAGACCAGAACTGGACACAGGATTCAAGATGAAGCCTAACCAGTGCTGAATAGAGGGGAAGTAACACTTCACATGATTTGGAAACTATACTTCTGTTAATGCAGCCTAATATAGCATTTGCCTTTTTTGCAGACACATCGCACTGTTGGCTCATATTCAACTTGAGATCAACAACAATTCCAAGATCCTTCTCACATGTTGTACTGCTGAGCAAAGTATCCCCTATCTTATAACTGTGCATTTGGTTTCTTTTTCCTAAGTGTAGAACTTTGCATTTATCTCTTTTGTATTTCATTCTGTTGTTTTCAGCCCAGTGCTCCAGCCTATCAAGGTCCCTTTGAATTTTCTTTCTGTCTTCCACAGTATTAGCTATGCCCCGCAATTTTGTATCATCTGCAAATTTGATAAGCATTGTCTGTACCTCCTCATCCAAGTCGTTAATAAAAATGTTAAAGAGCACTGGGCCCAGGACTGAGCCGTGTGGTACCCCACTCGTTACTTCTGCCCAGTTTGAGAGGGAACCATTGATAAGCACTCTTTGAGTACGATTTTGGAGCCAACTGTGGATCCACCTGATAGTTGTTCCATCCAGCCCACATTTAGCTAGCTTGCTAATCAGAATATCATGGGGCACTTTGTCAAAAGCTTTGCTGAAGCTGAGATATATTATGTCTACAGCATTCCCACAGTCTACAAGGGAGGTTACTCAGTCAAGAAATGAGATAAGAGTTCCTTTAACTGCCACTTCATCCACCAAATCATTTCTATTGGTTAGAATCAAGTCCAGGATAGCTGTTCCTCTCATTCCTTCCTCCACTTTCTGTAGGAGAAAGTTATCTCCAACAGAATTCAGAAATTTCTTGGAGGGGCCATGTTTGGCAGAGTTTGTCTCCCAACAGATATTGGGATAATTGAAGTTTCCCATTACTACTACTTCATGCCTCCTTGAAACATTGGCAATTTGGTTTTCAAAAGTTACATTCTCATCTTCTCCTTGATTGGGTGGTTGGTAGTAGACTCCAAGCACCACATTCCTTTTATTACTTGCCCCATTAATTTTAATCCAGATACTCTCAGTGGAGCTACCAAGCTCATCTTCCTGTATTTCTGTGCAGGGATATATATTTTTAACATATAGCACGACTCCACCTCCCTTTTTATTCCTTCTGTTCTTTTTGAACAAGTTATATCCTTCAATTGCTGTATTCCAGTCATGGGAGTCATCCCACCAAGTTTCAGTTATACCTATCAAGTCATAATTGCCCTCCTGTATTAAGAGGTCAAGTTCGTCCTGCTTGTTTCCCATGCTCTGCGCATTAATATACAGACATCTAAGACCATGTGATTTATGGCTTGGCTTCCTTACTACATTTTTCTGAGGACTGTTACTGGGCCCTGTCTCTGTTCCCATTATTGTGCTCAAGCCTTCATCAGTCATTACCACCAAGTTTATGTCTCCCTCCCCTTAGGATTCAGTTTAAAGCCCTCCTGATGAACTTCTCCATGCTGTGGCCAAACACATTCTTCCCAGTCCTTGTGAGGTGCAACCCATCACTTGCCAGCAGTCCATCTTCCAGGAAGTGTAGCCCATGGTCCCCGAATCCAAACCTCTCATGTCAGCACCACCTTCATAGCCATTCATTCACACGGAGTATTTTTCTTTCCCTTTCGACTCCTAAGTACTGGAAGGATGGATGAAAAAACTATCTGGGCTCCAAAGTCCTTGAGTTTCCTTCCCAGAGCTTCAAAGTCTGATGTGATTTCTTCATAGCTTCGTTTGGCAGTATCATTTGTTCCCACATGGATGAGGGATTCATGGAGGAATACCTGTCAGTGGGCTTGATGAGCTATGGCAACCCTTCCATCGCATCTCTAATCCGTCCTCTTGATAGCATAACTGGCGAGTCCATGGATCTTCTTGGCATACTTGGGTTTCGATCCCATGCAGTAGGGAGTCTCCCACGACTAGTACTCTTCTCTTCTTGTTGTGGGGTGTGGTTTTATTGCCCCTGCTTGATTGAGCTCCAGGCTCTTGCTTGTTGTCACACAGGGTCTCCTGTAATTGTTCCACCACAGGCTGTCTTCCAGTCTCATCCTCAAGTGGTTGAAAGCAGTTCTGTAGTTCCACTGGTGAAGGGTGTCTTCTAGCTGTTCTGCTCCTGTCACCTTTTCCCATGGAGTTTCCTCCACTTCATTGTTCCTTTCCAAAGCAGTCTCCTCTTCTGCTACCACATGCTGTTGTTCTTCCACCTCCACTTCTCTTTGCTGCTGTTGTTCCAGCGTTCTGTCTAAGAACTCTTCATCTTCTCTTATACTCCTCAGTGTGGCCACCTGCTGTTCCAGGCCTCTCACTTTTTCTTCCAACAGTGCCACGAGCTTGCACTTGTTGCACGTGTACACATGTTGTTCTTAGGCAAGAAAACATACATTGCACACACCTTGCAGGGCACAACCACTGGAGCATCCTTCCCGTTCATACTCTCTTCTACCTTTGGTTTCTTTCTAACTACTTGTTTTGGAGTGGCCTGTGCTTTGTCCTGTCCTACTTCAGGGTAAACTTGAGAGTCCCACTGGTATGCGGTGTGCTGTACAAGGAGAATTAGTAATTATATTTTTAGGGACCTCTCCTTTGACTTCCCCTGTGGAACTCCTTTGTCAAACTCCTGTTTGCTCGCTCTGTTCGCTCTCTCTCTCTCTGAAAGCTGGCTTGCTTGTATCTCCTCTCCTGTGGACCAGCTGAGACAGCTCCCTCTGCTCTGCTCAGTTAGGAGTCAGGAAACAGAATGAAAGTCCCAGCACACACAGCTGCTGCTTGTTGTCCATGTGATGCATCCTTCCCTGGCTCTCCCTGTCAGGTTCCTACCTGCTCGTGGTTACTGCCTGTCTCTAGGCACCACCAGGGACTCCACCAGTCCGGACCGCACTCTCTTATGGTTTACCTATCCGCTCTAGCACAGATCTCAACAGATCCCCCTGCTAGGCAACCACCAGTAACGTCCCAATACTAGTATTCCCAGAGACTCTGAATACTGGTATTGTTATTCTCTTCACCGCTGCCACCATTTGTTACAGTTCCCCTTCAGCCTTGGTCATTACCTTACCCTCCCTTCTGGTCTGTGAAACCCCAGCCAAGGATCAGGCCTTTGGTAAACCAAATTAAGTATTTATTACAGATAACAAAGCTAACAAGATTAACAAGATTTCTTCTTAAGGCACATAAGCATATGGTTTTACTCAATACTAATCCGAACTCCACCTCCCTCCTTCTTCACGCTCTCCTGGCAAACAACTCTCTCAAACCCCACCAAGCAATCCACTCTTTCTCTTCTCCCCCCTATTCCACTCTCACTCTTCCTTTTATACATTCAGCCATTTTAAACACTCAGCCAATCATCTCGCATTCTACTGCCCATTCACTCCCCCTCTTTCACTCCACTTACCATGTATCTTCTAAAACAACAACACTTACCATATATACATTAATATAGGAACATCACAGTCCTCAGCAGTTCTCAGGCCACACCCTTCAGCCAATAGCTATCTGGCCACACCCCTTCCATCAAGCTGCTATGGACCCCTTCAGAGCACACGGCTTAGAGCACACAGCTTCAGAGCCCTCTTGGCCTTTTTCTTTATAATATAATAATAATCAGAGATCCTCCGTGGCGCAGAGTGGTAAGCGGCGGTAACACAGCCGAAGCTCTGCTCACGGCCGGAGTTCGATTCCAACGGAAGGAGGAAGTCGAATCTCCAGTAAAAGGGGTCGAGGTCCACTCAGCCTTCCATCCATCCGTGGTCGGTAAAATGAGTACCCGGCATATGCTGGGGGGTAAAGAAAGGCCGGGGAAGGAACTGGCAATCCCACCCCATATATACGGTCTGCCTAGTAAACGTCGCAAGACGTCAACCTAAGAGTCAGAAACGACTCGCACTATAAGTGCAGGGACACCTTTACCTTTTTTATTGTTATCAACAACAACAACAACAACAATATGCATTTGTGTGATATTTTCACTAATGTATGCATTTCTATGCCCCCTTTATCCTAGGAAATGCATTTCTGAACACGGAAATTTCTTGGCAGCAAGAAATCCGAATTTTGAAGAATGGCTGTGTTTTGATTCACGTATTGTTTCAGAAATTATAAATTAGGATGAGTTAGCCTTTAAATGCAAACTAAATTGAATTTCTCCTCCGCTCCTAGCCAAATGAAAGAATGTATGTATGAGAGAGAGAGAGAGAGAGAGAGAGATTACACCAGTTCCCTGTCAGTCAGTGCACAGCCAGGAGACAAATTTATGTTTTCTGTTTTCAAGCTCCAGTTCATCTTTGCCCATTGACCTGTTCCGTAGTTTAGAACCAGCTGCAAAAAACAGCTGTCATCCTCTGTTACTTTGCCAGCTGTATTCTTAAGGCAGTCATCAAAGCCTGGCAGCGACTGAAGGCGATTCAATTAAGTATGACGGTCAAACCAGAAAGTGTGCGTGGGGATCAACTGAAGTCTCTCCAGTTCTCTCTCAGTTTAAATCTGGATGTGTGGAGAGGCAGAGCACCCCAATTTAAGCAAGGCAGAACCTTGCATCTTTTTTTGTTTTAAAAGGAACTTTGTTTCAAGGGCACATCAAGGGCACATCTGGAAGATGCGAGAAACCTCTGTCTGCTGTGCTGATTGCTATTTTCCCTCCTCAAGACCTACTGAGAATTTCTACAGAATGACTCCTCTCTCTGCTCCTGCAATATGCTATCACTAAATGTAATTGTAGTAATTAATGCTCTTTCGCTTTTGAGTATACTGTCTGCTCTGTTGTCGGCAACTATGGCAGCCGTGCATGTGTGCGAGGGGGTGAGGTCCCCAGCCTGGCGGGCATTTTTCCACGTTCAAAAGTGGGAGGATTGGGAAAGAGGGATGAGAGAAGGAGCTGTGAAGAGCTGGAAACAGACATGGGTGCTGGTACCTTGTGAGTGTGCAAACAGTTGTAAAAATAAAGGTCAGTGAGATAATCTTGATAAATATTTAATAGCTGCTGAGATTTGTGTGCTTTTTAAAAAAATGTCTCCCTCACTGTTAAAGATTGAAGTCTAACGGTGGTGACATCTGGCACACGAAGAGCTGAAAGCAATTACATCAACATTTGAATTGAAAAGGAGAGAATAAAGGAGGAGGGGAGGAGGCATACAGAGTGTGGGAGAGCCAGTGGGCCTTTTGCAACCAGAGGAAGATAAGGCTGCGGCTCTGCCCAGTGCAAGCCTCAAGCTCAGGGGCAGGGCAACTGCTTTGCATGCAGAAGGTCCCACATTGAAACCCTGGAAGGCCCAGGTAGGGCTTGCAAAGATTCCTGCCTAAAACCAGAGCTTGGAAAAGTTACTTTTTTGAACTACAGCTCCCATCAGCCCAATCCACTGGCCATGCTGGCTGGGGATGATGGGAGTTGTAGTTCAAAAAAGTAACTTTTCCAAGCTCTGCCTAAAATCCAGTGGCGGCTGGTGGCTACATGTCACTGGGGGAGTGGAATCTGCTCTGGGTTGTAATGTGAACTTTCAAGGAGCTATCCAAGGTCTTTCAGCAGCCCAAAGTTCTGACTAAAGCCTGGAACAAATTTCACTGCCCCACTGACATGGAGCCGCTAGCACCACTTCTGAAACCTTAGAGGAGTGGAGGAGCCTTTTCAACTGGACAGCCATATTCCCCATGTAAACAAACTTCCAGGGGCTGAATTCCAGTGACGGATGGGACTTTGAGATGGGTGAGAAATTCGATTCAGTTCACATTTAAAGTCGAATCTATCAAATTTGCACTTTCCAAAACAAGATGAGAATTGAGATACAGTCGTCCTTCAAAATTTGCACTTATTGGAATTTTACAATGCAGTTCTCCAACCAAACGATGTTTATATGAAAAAAAGAAAAAATAATATGTTTAAGAGGAAAGTGTGCATAAAAATGAATAAATGAGCGAAAATAACATGAAAGAATGCATTATATGATGAGAAATTGGTTGCAAAAATGTGTGTATTAGTCAAAACTCCTTATGAAATGTGTATTTGGAGAAATTCACATTAAGATGCTGGAGAATGTTCATGATGATTATTTATTTATTTATTGCAAATTGCTGCAGAAATGTGGAGAACTGAATTTTAGACTGGAAAAATGAGAAACGGAGAGAACTGCTGGATTCAACCCAGATTTTTCAAGTTCCGTACTTCTGAAATTGCTTCCAGATCATAACTTGATGGCACAGAATCAGGTTTGATTCCATAATAGCACATTTGCAAATATCAAATATTTTGCCAGTACAAAATTAACACAAAAAACAACCGCATCAGAAAGAATGCATTACCGGACATGCCCACATGATTTTCAGCACCATATTTTCAGCATCTGCAGTATCTGTATTAGATGGTGCCTTCCTGCACAAACATTTTGGAGTCCAATATACCTGAAATGTCCATTTTTGCTGGATTAGTCACCGTTTCAAATCTAGAGAAACATTTTGTATAGATTTTAAACCAACTGCCATTGTTTAGGCTTCACAGCACCTCCTAATTTTCCATTTCACAAATCTCCAAGGTCTACTAGGTCCAATAAACATTTATAAGCAACAGACCTGAACTTACAAGATCTGAGCAGGGTGGTTCATGACAGATGCTCTTGGAGGTAGCTGATTATTAGGGTCACCATAAGTTGTAGTCGACTTGAAGGCACATAACAACAACAACAAACATCAGTAATGGATTCAGCTTTCTGAGACAATCCAATAATTCCCTCCAACCTCATGTATTGGTATTGTATTATTCTCTCTCTTTTTTTAAAAAAACCCACTTTCCTTCTTTTTTGTTGAATTTGACATTAAGTAAATAAATAACGTTTAGGCTTTTGGAACTGCCTGGGTCTTTAGGGAAAGTCCTCAACATTGCCAGCTTCTTACTAGTAAGGAAATATATCTAAATTATATACTCTATCATTACAGCAGCAAAGGGGACTATATGACTTTTGAGGTCACTGCTAACTCTAAGATTCTATGATGTGTTTCCTCCCTGGCCAAATTCCCAGTGCAATATTTTGTTTCTGTAATATGCAAGTTTATTTCAATATAACTGGACAGCAATTGAGTATAATATTTAATAGGCTGGTTGACTACCATAGCCTGGAATGAACAGTTTAACCTAGCTACTGCACATATGTGCCTCCTCTCTACCGATGAGCAGTTAAAGAAGACCTATAGTTCTTGCAAATGTGCATTTCAGCTACATTCCACAATGGAATAATGGTCCAAGGCCCTCACCGCCCTTGCTTTATTTGAACATACTGTTTTTATAAACACCAATCTACAATGTAGATACCGAATTTGGACATCTGAAGGGCTTATATGCACTCATATGTTTAATTAATCTTAGCTGGAAGTCCTGATGGCGGTTGTATTTTAAGTGCATGGGCAGAATGTCAACAGTACCTGGGCATGCCCAGGAGGGTTGCCAGCCTCAGGGCCTGAGAATGATTCTGTATCTTTAAGAGAAGAGAAAATTCAGCCAAGTGCAGGTTTTCTTGCAACACTGTAATGGGAAAAACCACAAGGTGAAATTCTCCCTTCCCCCTGCACAACCTTTAAAGATACAGAAGACCTCTTGAAACCAATCATGCCAGATCAATTGAAGCCTGGAGGTGTACTAATGGGGTGGGGGTGGGGAGAGAGAACAAACATGCCCCTTCTTTTACAAAGTTGTAGCACTTTAGTTAAAGGAAGCAAAATTTGATGCCTGCAACACAAGTACTAATTCCCCTTTTGCACTCATTTTATACCACCCATGCTTTCACAACAGCCATGTGAGGTAGACTCTGATGAGAGTTGGTCACTGGTCTAAGGAAGGAAGTGAGCAAAGCATTGATGAGTTAAGTGAGTTTAAAATGCAAAATTGTACATGTTCAGAGTAGTGTTCTTGTTTGCTATAAAAATCAGCAGAGGAATGTAGCAAAGGATGGGGTGGTAGGACTGTTTGCCTGGCTTTGCATGTGTGTGTTTCTAGTGACTCATCACCTGTACTATATTACAAATTATATAGTTGCAGGTGTTAATTTTTCATATATATCAAGTTGCCCAAATGTTTCGTTGCTGTTGTTTTTCCAGCATGGGTAGTGCAGTGTTAGATTGGGGAGAAATGTTCACTGTATGTTTTATATTCAATATCTTGGTGTGTTGTTGTTTTTCCTAGGGAAGTGCAACAGTGGGACTGGGCTGGGGGGTGTCTGGTTAAGCTGACTCTAGCAACTATATGTGAGAAAGAGTGATTAGTTGCTTTCCCACCCATGGGGGAAATATGGGGGTTCTTGGGGTGGGTTGGTGCTGCTGGTATAAACACTCAATTGGGATTTTGATATTATTTGAAGAGATTAAGATTGTGTACATGGAGCTTCCCCTTTCAGTTTAACTTCACAACAACTCTGTGAGGTAGGTTAGGTTAAGATTGTGATAGTGATTGCCCCCAAGGGCATCAGGTGAACTTCATGGCTGAATGGGGATTTCAAATGCTTTTTTGTTTAAGAATGGAAAAGAAAAACCTTCCTCTTTCAACAAGCCTTTTAAGTAGAGACCTTATCCCAGTTTGCATCTGTGTTGGAATTGCTTTTAAAGATGTTTTTTAAAAACATGTTTTTAAAGATATTTTGTTTTAATATATTTCAAAGTCTATTTTTAAGATGTTTAGAATGTTTTAGTTTGCCATCCTGGGTGGAAGGGCAGGATATTTGTTATGAAGTATTAATAAATGTCCACAACAAATGAATACAGTGTTTGCTTTTTAACTATTTAAGTCTTGCATTTATCGCAGCATGAGCATCTGAACAGAACTGCTGTAAATCTTAAATCACGTTAACTAGGCTATTATATGTCCATTTTCTTCTTGTTGTTGTTAACAATAACAATAATTATTTTCTTTAAAAAGTCAAGGTTGTATCCAACTAAGGTGTACTCAAGGTACTCAAATTAATAAACATAAGTTAGCCATGCCTATTCATTTCAGTGGGTCTGCTGTGACTAGGAGTGGCTACAACCCCCCAGTTTTTATTTATGGGTTGGGTCCCATGCTAGTCCTACTCACAGTAGACCCAGTGAAATGAATGGGCATGGCTAGCTTAGGTCCTTTCATCTCAGTGAGTCTACTCAGAGTAGAACCAAGTAGGATATAACCCTATTTATTTATAATTATGACTTATTTTCATTTTTAATATAATTTAAGGGTATCCTATTATGCCTTGCCATTTCTCCAGTGGCCTTCAAGTGGTGTGCATTTGTTCTTTCTCCCTCTGCCACCACTTTTTTTCTTCAGAGCAACACTCATTTCGTTTATTGCTTACGTCCTGCGTTTCCTTCCTAAGGGAAGGCCAAAGCGGCTAACAGCAAGCAACCCAATGAATGCAAAATATCAGAAAAATCAATGTAACAAAACATGGCCTATATAAAAACGTAAAACAGGTTGAAGCCCCGTTCATGTCAAAGCATCAATGCAACAAGGATGCAATCCTGTGCACACATACCTGAATACAATAGGGCTTCCTTCTGAGCAAGCATGCATAGGATTGCATAGTAGATGTATTACGGAGGAAGCAGATTATTTATCATTTAATTTAGAATGCTTATACCACACTTTATAGCCCCACGAGTGCACCACCAACTTTGGCAGTCACCATTCACAACTGTGTGTAAGCCTAGAGGTTGTTGCACAAGTTTGCCTGAGAGGATCCTGAAAGGATCCAGTGATTTCAAGCAACTCCTCCTTCCTCTAGTAGTCTAACTGCAGACTCAGAATCATTACACCTGCTGACACAGGAAATCTGCTACAGCATCCCAAATTGGTGACCATCCATCCTCAACTTAAACACTTCTAATGAAGGAAGACTTATTTAAGCATGCTGTGTAACTCCTACATGTGAGCAGGCAAGTGGGTGCATGTGTACTAAGCCCACCCCCAAAAACATCCGTGAGACTCTACTCATGGAGAATCCCCACATGATTTTGCGCCGAGGGTGATGGGGATAGAGACATGGCGGGGATCTTAGTGAATTCATCCCTGCTGATCTTACTTACTTGTAGGATTTACAAGGGAGCAGCATAGCCAAATGGGCTTTGGGAGTCCACCACCTTCCAAAGCCTTCTGTTCTATTATCAAACAGCATGTACAGTCAGGAAGTTCATCCTACTGTTTAGTTGAAATTCCCTTTCCTGTAATTGAAACCTTTAGTTTCATGTCAGGAAGAGAAAAAGAAATGCTCCATCATCTATGTGACAGCCCTTGAAATATATGTTCTATATTATTATTATTATTATTAATAATAATAATAATAATAATAATAATAATAATAATATCATCTTTATTTATACCCCACCCTTTTTCCAAACTGGAACTCAAGGCGGCTTCCAGATAAAAATAAGTACATATCATTAAGAACCTATAAAAATATAAAACATATAAACATGTAAAATCAGCATTAAACCTGTTCTATCACCTCTTTATCAGTTCTTCTCCTGGCTAAACATACCAACTCCCCCCCCCATGTTGGAGAACAAAGTATAATGGATGTTTTCATTCTATGTTCTAAAACCAGGGCTAGAGATGTAAAAGTTTCAGAAATTTTGAAGCCATGGGGAAAAAACTGTTTTTTTCCAGAAAAAAATTGAAATTTTCAGAAAAGTTGAAAAAGTGAAATATTAGCACTTTTTACAGATTGAAAATCACTTTGTTACTTCAGAAACATAAAATGTAATTACGTACAGTTGGTTTGGCATAAAATTATCACATTCGGTATATTAAAAGTACATTTTATTCAAACAATTATTACAAATTGAATTTACTTTTTTAAATGTTTACTTTTTTGTAATAAATGGATCTACAAGATCCTGAACAGTAAGGAACACCTGAATGGTAAGGAACCTCTTTTGTTTTGTCAGTTCATGAGGAGCAGGCAAAAAACAATTAAAAAAACAGAAGAAACCAAACATTAATAACAAAGAAAATTATTTATGTCTCCGCTAATCCTCCACAGTGTGAAGCTGACATAAAGCATCCATTCCCATTAATAGAAATGAGAAAAAAAGGGGGGGACCAAGATTCAGTAAAACATTTTATTCATCATGCTAAAATAAAACATTCCACAATCCATTTTTTCTTCATTTTTTCAAATTTTTTCATTTTTTTTTAAAAAATAACTTCGGAAAAATCTGGGGTTTTTTTGTAATGTTTCCGTTTTTTTTCCGGGCCTTCACTAACCAGGGCTGAGAAACCTGTGGTCGTCCAGACATTGTTAGAACTCTCATGAGTCCAGCCAGTGTGGCCAACGTCAAGGTTGATGGGGAGTCACACTCCAATAACATCTGGAGGACCACTGCTTCCCACCCCAATTTCTAAACTTTTTAAAAAATATATAGCAAATATCTGGAGGGCCACAGATCCGCACCCCTTTTCTTAAAGCTTTTAAAAAATTAACAAACCCATAGCAAGCTAAGTGGCATTTCTAAGAGCTGAAGTTAGTCAGGTTGCATTCCTTTTTGCACTCAGGTCCTGCTTGTGCGCTGTTTAGAAGCGTGGCAAGAGCAACTCCCATTTGGTTCCCTTTGCATGCTGAGGGAGATGGATAGTCCTCCAGTTGGCCAGGCTGTCTGTCACTGACCTGTAGTCATCTTATCTGTATCCCTTCCATGTAAACTGATTCTCTCAGGGAGCTGATTTCACCTCTGACCCTCCTTCCTGTTTACCTCTTCTCTGCCGACCACCAAGGGAAAAGCAGATATCTTGCTTTTGTCTCTTCCCCTCTAGAATGCGAGCAACGACCAAGCTTGGCCATTGCACCTCCAACCTAGTTAGATAGATAGAACTAGTGTCTTTCTTATCAAGTATATATTTCTATCAATAAAGTAGTGTTTTCTTATTTTAAAAGTCTAGAGTCCCAGTGATTCAGAGCAGGGTAAAAGCTTGCTTTCTCTCAGGTAAATCACACATCTGCTGCAGAGGATATTGGGCAAGCTACACTAAGCTAAGCTCTGCTAATTTATTTATTTTATTTATTTATTTTATTTAATTTATATACCGCCCTAAGCCCGAAGGCTCTCTGGGCGGTGTACATAAAAGCAGGCACAATATATAAATACAATAAATATAATAACTCAAAAAAACAAAAACACACAAACAGTACGAGAACCAAACAACATCCAGAATACAACATAGTAATAAAATACTGTAAAAATACACTTTAAAATGCCTGGGAGTATAAAAAAGGTTTTCACCTGCCGCCGAAAAGATAGCAGCGTCGGCGTCAGGCGCACCTCATCGGGGAGACCATTCCACAGTTCGGGAGCCACAACCGAAAAGGCCCTATTTCTAGTCACCATCCTCCGAGCTTCTTGATGGGATGGTACTCGGAGGAGGGCCTTAGATGTTGAGCGCAGTGTATGGGTAGTTTCATATTGGGAGAGGCGCTCCACCAGGTATTGCCCCCAATTTACCATTGGGGCCTCTGGTTAGTCACTGTGAGGATGCGGGACTAGATGGGCTTTTGGCCTGATCCAGCAAGGCTCTTCTTACGCCAAATCAGCCATGTCAATTAGCATTCTAACACACCAAATGTAAAACATTTTTTAAAACACATGCACACTCTAGAAATGCATCCATTCCCAAATACTTGCCTATTGTGTAGGCCTTACCAAGCGGGAAGGTGCAATGTGATGAAAGTGCTTCTTCCTCCTCTTTGCTGAAGAAAGAGTCATAGGGGGCCGGGGGAAGGGCTGTGATTGAATCTTCATCTGTGGTTCCCCAGAGCTTGCTGCCTCTTCACTTATTGAATTAGGATAAATTGGAACTTTCATAAATTGTGATATAAATCATTATCTCAAGTTAGCAGATGCAGTCTCACCAGGATAGAACTCTGTTAATAACTCTGCCGGATTAGGAGTGATTGGTACAATTTAAACCTTGTTTCTCTCAGCTTGATCAGCTTCGTTGCAACGGTGGCAATTATCCCATTTCAATTTGAATAGCTCAGCATAGAAGGCCTGCCACCTCCCATCCATCCATCTTAATGAAGCCACCTCCGAGTCTATTCCCACCCTTTGCTAAATACATCTCTCCACCCCCTTTTCCCAGTCCAATCAAAACACACCACATCTATCTATCTATCTATCTATCTATCTATCTATCTATCTATCTATCTATCTATCTATCTATCTATCTATCTATCTATCTATCTATCTATCTGTCTGTCTGTCTGTCTGTCTGTCTGTCTGTCTGTCTGTCTGTCTGTCTGTCTGTCTGTCTGTCTGTCTATCTGTCTGTCTGTCTATCTATCTATCTATCTATCTATCTATCTATCTATCTATCTATCTATCTATCTATCTATCTATCTATCTATCTATCTATCTATCTATCTATCTATCTATCTATCTATCTATCTATCTATCTATCTATCTATCTATCTATCTATCTATCTATCTATCTATCTATCTATCTATCTATCTATCTATCTAATTTCCCTGTACTTAATTTGTTGCTAAGCAGCTATGCTGTCAAGATCCTTCATCCATTTGGCCACTACCCACTGACACCTTGGTCTCTTTTATTTAATAGCATCATTTACCATTTTTGGCAGACTTCCTGTTGAGGAAATTAGATGAGAAAACAGGGAAAAAAGTCCAGCCACCAGAGTTCATTCGGCAGGATTTGATGAATGCATTGCTCAGGTTGCTTTGAGTAATATAGTCAATGATTTTTTTATTATCATGTTTTTTGCAGGAGCTGCTCATGACTATTCTGATTAATTCAGCAAAGGTCTTGTGCATACATAGCATTACCCCAAGCTAGTTGCTGTCTTGCTGTCTCTCTCTCTCTCTCTCTGTTACACTGAAGTTACTCCCTGGCAGTTAGTGAAGTACCTTCAAATCACTGCTTAGATTCAGAGCTTGGAAAAGTTACTTTTTTGAACTACAACTCCCATCAGCCCAATCCAGTGGCCATGCTGGCTGGGGATGATGGGAGTTGTAGTTCAAAAAAGTAACTTTTCCAAGCTCTGCTTAGATTATGCTGTGCAGAAAGACGACCTGCAGCTCCAGTGGAGGCTGCTCCATTAGGGTGAATGGGGCACTGCCCCATCAACCGCAGTCTGTCCTGTCAGCTCCCATCTGCCTGCCTTCTTACTTAAAAACCCATCCAAAGGGTAGCGCTGCCTGTCTGTTTCCATCTCCTTAGTCGAAACATTGTTCTTGTAGAACTCATCAGGGAGGAGGATGGGGACAAAACTAGAATTAGTTGGCTCCGCCTGTCATTGACCCAGGCTCCGCCTACTGTTAGGTTCACTGCCTTCCACCTTGCCATTGTAGCTCAGTGATAAAACACTTGCTTTGCATGTCTCAGTTTCAGTCCCTAGTGACTCCCATTTACACAGGTTTTCAGGTAGCAGGCAGTGAAAGGTGATCCATTAGGACAAAGGTGGCACTGCCCCACCAAGCTCAGTCTGCCCTCAGCCAGCTCCCACCTGGCTGCCTTCTTTTTTATAACCTGTCCAGGGGATGGCACTGCCTGTCAGCTTCCTCCCCCTTCATCTCAGTGCTGGTCTTATAGAACTCAGCAGGAAGGAGAAGAGATGGGGACAAATCTAGAATTAGTAGGCTCCACCTATCATTGGCTCTGGCTGCACCTACTGTTAGCTTCCCTGCCTTCCCCCCTACTAGTTTCCACTAGGCACCAGCCGTGACTGAAAGTGATACTCTGTCTGATAAATGAGGGCAATTGGGGCACCTGCATGGCCTCAAGCAGCAAGTTAACTGTTATCATTGTTGTAAACTGCTGTGACTATTTTTATGAATTTTTGTATATTTTTTTAAATAACTAAAGTAAAATATCATGGCGCATTCTCCACCAAATTCAGATTATGGAAGATTCTGCCTTTAGTCTTGTGGTTAATGTCAACATCAATGTCTTCCAATAGTGAGATACTATGATTGCCCCACACCCACAAGAAGACGCTTGAGACATTGCACTGGATTCAAATGTAGAAGAGATGCAACAAAAGTTCACAAATTAACCTAATTAGAAAGTACCAGGTGAGGATTTCAACTAATTCTGATAGAGAAACATTCCTCCAGGTGCCTGGGCATGTACTCCAGCCAGTAGCTATGGTTCTCCAGTGAAGGATGGGGAATAATTCACTCACTCCTTGCTAGGAGAGCCTTTGGTGTCACTCCCTCATGCGCATCCTTGCCCTGCTGTACTTGTGTTCACCCTGATGCACATGACAAGCTACAAAGGGCGCCTGCCCCCAGTTCCCCACCACCAGACCCGAAGGACTGGCAGATCCCTTTACAGTGCCATTAACCCAATAATGCTTCAGTATATCTAAATATCCCCCCCCCCACGAGTTCCTCTCTTGTCCGGACTCAATGTCTTGAAGGCACAGCACCACATATTTCCCTGAAGCCAAATGAATAAAACCCAGCAGTATGAAATAAGCAAAAAAGGAAGGGTCCTAAAACTAAGGATCCCTCCCCCACAATTCCTATTGGCCCCTTGACAGATGATTAGCAACACCCATAGTGCACATAGGGGCCGACACTGGAGGCATTCAAGAGGAAGCTGGACAGCCATCTGTCGGGAACGCTTTGATTTGGATTCCTGCATTGAGCAGGGGGTTGGACTTGATGACCTTATAGGCCCCTTCCAACTCTACTATTCTATGATTTCATGATTCTAGGGAGGGGGGAGGGAGGGAAGACACTGACAAATATAAAGGAGGAATATTTGGGGCAGAGCAGGTTTTTAAACTCTGCTTGAGCTCCCTTCGCATTGACCAGTGGAGCCCACTTCTCTCTCCCTTCACTCCCCTCCCTTTGAGAGGCGCCTTCCTAAGTCTTCCTTGCCAAAGGGAGGGGTGAGGGCAAATCCATCCCCCTGTTAAAGAGCAAATGTTATTCTATCATCCCCATGTCCTATGCATTTCAATCCCCCAGCCACTTCCTCCTGCCTCCCATTTGGTTATAAGTACTCATGCTCACTCCATGGGGGCTGGCTTCCTCATAAAAACCCCACCCTAAGCAATATGTTTTAGCTCAAAATAATCACACTAATTAACACACCTCATTTTACTGCTGCCATCTGTTCCATGGTGTGAACAGCCATGGGCATTCTTGGCTCCCATCAGCCCTGGGGGCTTGTTCACAACATACTCCAAAGCAAAGAGTCAGAGGTGGAAGGGGAATGGGGGGCAGGAATGCCACATGGCTGGTTTATCAGCTCTCATCTTTTCCTCCCTCTGTCTTCATTTCTTGGTATAGTTCAAGGTTGCGAGCGAGTCAGCAAATATTTGAAACAAGAGATGCCTCTGAGGTAAGGAGGTGGAATTCATTTGGTTCATATTCTAATGCGAACCAAACTAATTTGCACTTCCCAAAACAATGCACATACCATGATGCAGCTACCCTTTGACATTTACACAGCTCCAGATTTTGCGACACAGGTCTCCAACACAAAAAATATGTCCAAAATGGTATATTAAAGAAAAGTGTGCACAAACATTGCATAGGATTGTATTCAACTGCATTTTACTCAGAATAGACCCATTTAAATGAATGGGCCTAAGTTAACCCTGCCCATTATTTCCAATTGGTCTAAGTAAGGCTAATACTGAATACAGCCCACAGGTTAGTGAAAATAACCGTCAAAATGCTTTACATTAGGGGAAATTACTTGCAAAAATACATATATTAAGTGAGACTGCATATAAGGATGTATTTAAATGTGGATGAAAATACTGTGAATTTTCATTTGCACTTTTTGAAGAAAGGAAACTGATGCAGGCCAAACTGTGCTTAAGAGAGTGATGCAATATCAGTTCAAACACATGCACAAAATGTTTTTAATGGAATATATTGTGTTATAACCCACCCTAAGACCTACTGGTGAAGGGCGGGTAATATTTTTTTTATTACAGGAAAAATGCATAAAAAATACACATTTTAGGGAAACGCATAGAAAAGAATGACGCACATTTGGGGGTACTGTGTGTACAAATTATGTATTTCAGGCAACAGTGCATACAAAAAAACTGTACAATTTAAAAGCATTTGTGTTTTAAAACCAACAAACAATGGAAACAAGACAGAATAGACATGACTGAACAAACGTGGAACTTAATCAGACTAGAGATGTGCTGATCCATCCATCCCTATTTCAAAGCATGTGCTCGACTGCTGAACTTGTGGCCCTTCGCCAATGACAGCCCTCCCCAGAAAGAGCTGGTGGAGGAGGAAAAGGTGGCAAGAGTCCTCACACTAGCCCAGGTTATGAGGCTGCTTCTCCTGCTGGTTCTGTTGTGGCCCTCATGCACCCTTTGAGCATCACCAAGCATGACTGTTGTAGCCTTCCTTAGTCTCAGGAGCCTGCAAGCAGGTCTGGAAAAAACATCGCAAGGCAGGCAGGCTTGTGTCGAACAAACACCCCCACAAACGGTGTCTGTCACAACCTCTCACCTGCTGTGTTCCATGAGATTCTGACCAAAGCTTTCTCAGTCCTTTTTGGCCCATCCCTCCTCATCACACATGTCATTTGCTCTTCTGTTAGAGAGTGAAAGGGTGACTTTAGCAGGGACGGAAAGTGGTCAGAGTGTGGACTAGGACCTGAGAGACCAGGGTTCAAATCCCCACTCAGCCATGAAGCTTGCTGGGTGACCTTGTGCCAGTCACAGACTCTCAGCCTGACCTACCTTACAGGGTTGTGATGAGGATAAAATGGAGAGGGAGGAGAACCATGTACACCACTTTCAGCTCCTTGGAGGAAAGGTGGGATATAAATATAATAATGAATGAATGAACTGCTTGAAGTGCACACACATATACAGAAACAGGAGCAGAAATCAGGGGATTCCACGATCAGCGCAGGTTCAGATGAGGGGAGGTGGGTTGACTGAGCAGGAGGGGAAGCAAATCAACTTTTAGAACCTGTC